>NW_022103899.1:33394637-33396491 GCF_000313985.2 Echinops telfairi | reverse complement strand
GTTTGTTCTTTTGACAACAGGGCTTCTTAAATCTGCACAAGATCTCTTTAACGTGTTAAATAACAAAGATGTCCCTTTGTGGACCCACGATGTGACTGACACAAGCCATGGTGTTTTTAATTCCTTCATATGCATGCAAAATCTCTAAATGAAAAGACTTAAAAATGACCAACACACTTTAGTTATGATGTTGGCTAAGGATATTGAAAGTACCGTGAACCACAGGAAGAACACATCTGTCATGAGGTACAGCCAGAATGCTCCTTAGAAGTGAGGAGAACAAGAAACAAGAAACAGTCTTAGGTATTTTAGAATTGTTATCATGTGGACCAGTCCCTGAAGAAGAACCCATGCTTCGTAGAGCGTCAATGAGAAAATGGAAGACCTTCAGTTCAACCTTCCTAATGCCATAACCCTTTAATACAGTTCCTCATGTTGTGGTGATGCCCCAACAATAAAAAATTATTTTCGTTGCTACTTTATAACTGTAATTTTGCCACTGTGATGAATCAGGCTACCCCTGTGAAAGGGTCTTTTGACCCACAGGTGGAGAACCACTGAGTTCGATGGATTGATGCCATGGCTGTAACAACTGGCTGCAACACAGGGATGGTTGTGTAGAAGGCGCAGGCCCAGGCCGTGTTTCTTTCCGCTGCACAGAGGGAGTTATGAGTTGGAATTCTATGGCATTTAACAACAAAAACCACTTAGGGTCAAGCCAGTGACCAATTTCAAAACATGGTGTGCAGGGCTTTCCTTTCAGTGCCAACCGGATTTCGAGCCACATAGCCCCACGTCCGGTGGTGGAATACCATCCAGTTCTTGGGCACGCCCATAGCAACTGTGCCCATAGCAACTGTGCACACCCCTCTTCCACCAAAAAAGGCACATGGTGTGAGCCTCACTGAAAATGAGGTGAATTGCCAGTCCAGGCTGGGCCCCAAATCTACTCATGCTCCTTCTATTCCTTTTCATACCCAAGTTAAATGGGCCCTTCCAACCAGCCTACAGGGTACTTGGACCGCTAGCACCTAAGCGGTCCAGCACCAGCGAAGCGCGCGCCTCTGGGGCGGGGCGTGCGCTTCCCTTTGTTCTGCTCCATTGTGTGCCCGGTCCTCCTCGGGCGCAGCTTCTCCGCACCCAGAGGGGGGGAGGTGTTGGTCTCGCGAAGGCCTTTGGGGTGCTTAATTTTTTCCCTAGCCGTTGGGACCTCTTTGGTCGTGCCTTTCCCTCGCCGTTCCTCGCCCGTGCGAAGGGGGGAGGCGGAGCGGAAAGTGTCTTTTTCCGCGCCTCTCCCGCCCCGCTCCTCCTCCAGGAGGCATCCTAACCCAGCAACTCGGACAGTGTCCTGACAGGCTGCGCCATCGCCGCCGCCGGGGCCGCTCGCGAGCACCGGCCTTCCGAGAGGCGGAGGCCCCGGCCGCCCGCGGCTCCGGCGAGCGCCAGGGCGAAGGTCGGAGCCGGCGCGGAGCCGGAGCCGAGCCCGAACCTGAGCCTCCTAGCCGGCATCCCGGGAACCGACGCGCGGCGGCCGAGCCCTCCCCGTGCCATAGCTCGCGCTCCCCGGCTGCTGCGCGACCGCCTCGGCCCCCTTATATAGCCCTCTAAAAATAGCTCGCCTCGCGCCGCCTTGTAAGGCAGCAGGGAGATCCACAGCGCGCCAATCGACGCTGGCTGCCAAGGCCAGGCCCCGCCCCAGGTCCCACTCCGCTCTCCCCATTGGTCCTCAGTGACTTCATGAGCCCCCTGTTTACCTTACATGGTCACACGCGGGCTAATGGATGCCCTCCTCCGAGATCCCACGGCTGCGCGGAGGACCGGGCGGAGGGAGGGAGTTTGGGGAGGGGGGAAGAG
>NW_022103899.1:33364278-33393854 GCF_000313985.2 Echinops telfairi | reverse complement strand
TTTTGTTTTTGTTTTGTTTTCCCCCTTTCTTGGCTGTTTGCTGTTGAAAATGTTTTCTGAAAACAGGCGCTTACCTCTCTACCACCTCAACCTCTGAGTGTGCGGAGCTCAGCAGTGGTACCAGCTGCCTTGTGTTTACTCTCCAACACACACACACCCTAGCGCTCACATTGTGGGGCGCACTGCCCCCCCCAGCAGAGACCCTGCATAACTTCTGGGGTTCAGAGAAGCCGAGTAGGAAGCTGTTTATTTTTTTGTTGGGGGGGGGGGCGGCGGTCGGGGATGTTAGCTTTACCAGCGATTGCTGCCAGGAAGCTAGCAAGTCCCTTCATCCCTGAGTTCTACCTACTGGGTACCTGAAATCAGGTTCTTTCCACTGGTGCTGGCGATTGTCAGATGCCGGGATCGCAAGCACAAAACGCAATCTCCCCAGTGATTATTAGCGAGTGTCAATAAAGAATAGGGGCTTGGTTTTGAGACTGGAAGGTGGGCAAGGGACAGGGGCTTAGTGACAAAAGACCCCCGCCCCCCTAGGAAATCAGCAAGGAGGTCAGGTAGGGGTCTCTTGGGCTGACAATACCTTGCAGGTGTCCCCTGTCAAATGCCTCCAGGAAGAAAGCGCTTGGCTAGTGTCCTTGTTTTGCTTTTTGTTCGGGGGGTCCCCGGCCGCACAGCCTCCCACAAAGGAGTGGTCTGTGCTGGATGCTCTTGATTTTCGCTTGGACTAGTTAAGAAACTTAAGCTGCTGAACTGAACAGCATGGACGCCAAGTTGGCTCAGCATTCCGGTGAGGGGGAAGCCCGCCTGGTGACAAGTTCCCTGGGCTTTGTGAAGTGGAATACAGAAAGTGCTGGTCAGTGGAAAGTGCTGGGTCGGCGACGGAAACATTGGTGTTCTTTTTTTTTTTGGTTTTGTTTTGTTTGTCAGCAGCGATTAGGAGCTGCGGATGGGAATGTTCTGCAAGAAAAATGATGGGTGGGGTGGGGAGGGAACACCGGCTATTCTTGAAAAATGGGACCATGTGCACCGTGGAAAGTCTTGAGAGGCCGGTCCGGATTTGCACGTCTGAAGTGTGAACTTGTACAGTCGGTCCAGGAGAAAGGAACCCGGCTGCCCTTGGGGAGGGCTGTACAAGAGACTTGGTGTGTGGCTGCTCATGTAACTTCTCCGCTCTGTGACAGCAGCTTGTTAAGGCTAATGAACGGCTGAATGTCCTCTGCCAGGATCCAAAGCAGGGATTTGCCAGCTTGAGGCTGGGACGTAACAGTTGCTGCCTTAGCGAGTGAGATTTGGTTTCTCGCTGTACAAGAAGCCCAGTGGCAGAGCACTCGCCGCCTGTACCTTTGTTACTGAGTCTTGTTATCCACGTATTGGAGGTTGCAAGTTTTCCTCCAGGTAGGGGCCTCCAGTGTCGTATGCATGTTCCTGTCCAAGGATGGTGGCAGATCCCCCAGACTTTGTCTCTCAACCCACGCACATACCGCCCACACATTTTAATTTTTTTAACAGGAAGCATTTCTTCCCAGCCTCTTTCCCTCGTCCATAACCAGACTGTATCATGAAGGGTTCTCACTAGGTGGTAGTCTTTTTATTTCCCATATGCTAATTAAGCCAAGCTGCTGTCAGCATGTCATCTGCTGAAATAGCCTTCGCTTCATACACCATCATCCTACTGGCCTCAAAGAGGGTGTGTTTTAACAGCCCTCTCCGAAGGTTAGCGAGGGGAATTTGTTGATTTAGTCAGCCAGCCCAAGGCAGCCCCTGTGTGTGACTAACTGTTGCAGCACTGTTGGAGGGAAGAAAGTTGGCTTTACTGGTTACAGCGTTCCCTCCTGATGAATCACACAACTTTGTTTTGGTTCAAGTCTTCCCAGTAGTAAAGCCTTCTTTGGGGAAAGACCTCTCCAGAGGAAACCTGCATTTGGAGCTCTAGCTCCACCGTCCAGGACCAGGCGGGAAGTAGCATCACTGGGTTGACAATTAGAGGCTGCATTAGAGCTGTTGTTTCCCCTAAAGCCTTCTCTGTTTTTCCTTCTCCCCCTTCCCCCTTCCCCCTCTCCCTCCCTCTTCCTCCTCCCCCTCTCCAAGAAACCTCTAGCTTGGTTTCTCTCCTGCTGGTCCTCCTCTCTGCTTACCTTTCCAACTGCCAACCAGCCTTACCTAAACCCCTTTGCCAAGCCATTTCAGAAACATGCTCATTGTTCCTAATGAAACACTCGTTAAAGAAGCTATCGCTGCAAGGAGCTTTCTGCTCTGGACTCTAGGCACAGTTGCTCCATGTAAAGTTGACCAAGACCCTCCTCTCGCAGGGATGATCTGGGCGCTAGCTCGTCCTCTCCCCTGCCCTGTTGCTTCTTCCCAGTGTAACCAAGGGGTTGGTGATAGTTATTTGCAACTGTTCCTTCAAACCAGCCATCAGATTCCTTTGCTCAGAGCAGCTCAAGAAGGTCCCTACGAAGAACCCCAGGCAGGAAGAAGCCTCCTGATGCTCTGTGCCAATCAGATTGCAGAGGTCAAATGGGGAGCAATTATTCGATATTCTTTCTTAAAGTCAACCTGGCCGCAGCGAGAGGTGCAAAAGAATAATCCGATTTGGTTGGTAGAGAAAGAGTAGCTTCTCTGGCGAATCAAAGACTAGCTGGGCATTTGGAAATTGAAGATGGGCTCCGATGATTTGGGGATTTTATTTTAGACTCAAGCTTTCTTCGGGGTTAAGGATGAGGGGAAGGAGGCACTGTAGTTGCTCAGCTTCCTAATCATTGGACTCAGTGACGGGCCTCGTGTCTTGGGGAACCATCATTTTGACATTGGGTTTTCAGCATCTGAACCTGAGTAACATACCGCTCCAACCCTGAAAATCATGGCCTGTGTAATTTTAAAATCCAGGTGGACCTCTTACATTAGTGGTTCTTCATTCCTGGGCGCTCAATAAGCCCTTGGCCCAAATCACATCATCTCTGCCTGTCATCTAACTGTAAATTACACTGTGCTTATGTGGTCTATTATTTTATGGAATTCAGCTGACGCACAACTCTTAAGGCACCAGCCCTCAGCTCTTTGGAAACTTGCAGGAACATTTCCAAGAGCTATTTGAGCAAAAGCAGGAAAGAGTCAAAGGTGGGGCAGAAGCTGGAGCTGTTTGTGGGTACCACATGATGGTGGAGAAAGGGAGACTCATTCATGACTTCTGTTGCTTATCACTGCTTTCTCTGGGTCTGGGGCTAACTTTAAAAACAAAGATTGGCAAAGTTCTCCCAGGACTTACAAATGGTTCTTAGAACTTTGAACTATTCCTTTACCGGGTCTACTCTTTCTGGATCCAGGTTAGGTAGTGATGTGTCATGAGTCTTATATGGACTTAGCTGTGCTTCATGCTGTTGAGGGGCATGGTATGCTCGCTTGGAAACGCATAGGGAATCATGGAGAATGTTAATGCTGATTCATAATTGGCAGGTGGGGTCAGTTTCAGGCTTCCCTTATGCTCGGAGAAAATTTTCCATTGCTACTGGAAACAAATAAATAAATCATAGCGCATTCCTCCCCACCCCCCTCATTGTTTTAAACTAATAGCATACTTGGCTACTGTAAGGACTGAAGTGTCCTCATAACGCTGCAATTTCATTTTAGTTTCAGGCACCCTGAAACACTTTTTACAAGGGCCTTTGGTACAAGGCATCTCCAGGGGACAGCGATAGCAATGGTTGCCTTCCAAGAACAGCCTCATGGTTCAGGGATGGAGTCTGGTCTGGGACACCACCTTGCTTCTCTTCTCCAGGGTGAACTTGCCTTCCTTCAGCCTTGGCAGCCAGAAAGACAAAAGCAAACTCTAGTGTTTGTCCATCCGCAGGTTTGCCTCTGCCCCCAATTTGCAGAAAACCTGGTCATGAATTAGAATTTCTTGGCAACAGCAGCACCCAGGGAAATGTGTAGACACAAAGGAGCCTTGCTAAGCACACGGAAAGGATAAAATAGCTGGCTCTCTCTTTCTGTCTGTATGTAATTTTGTGTGCCCCTCAGTTACCCTAAATCTTTCTTCAGTCGAAAGAGGGACTAGGTAGATGAAAGAAATCGGAGCTACCCTCGTTATCTGGATTTGTTTCTTTATAAGGATACAATCAATAAAGGAATGTATCTTGAAAAATGGAAGCACATGGGAATGCCATCAATCACGCACTTAGCCGTTCTGGAATAGATTCACTCCCACCTTTCAGTAGACGAATCTCTGTGTAGATTTCGGGGCTCTCTGGTGTTACCCTTCTGCCTACCTGGCCTCCGTTTGGCTGCCTAAAGTCGGCGAGTGTTCCCGTGCAGTTATTTTTACTATATCTGCATGTAAGAGGGAAAGGGAGTCACTATTCTTTGTTCTCTATGAAACTCCCACCCCCCACTCCCTACTATGAGGAGAAGGAGGTGTTGGGGTCCAATCCATTTAAAGGGCAGCACAGAAGAGGCATGTGACAGCCTTACCCTGACATGATTTATGCCTGGCGATGTCAGAGACCTTATGCGTTCAAGTGTGGGCTCTTGCTCTCTCCCAGCCGATTCTAAACAGAAATGCCAGGTTTTCACTTAACTGTGGGTAGTCGTGAGAGAGGGTCCTGATACGGCTTTAAGTGGTTGCTCTGATGAATCTTCAGATTACTTCTCTTGTCCGTATCTTCACTTTCTGAGGACCAGAAGGCATTGCAGCTGTCTTTAGGTCACGCTTTATTCCCATGGGGAACGAGTGTTATGGCTAGCCCCAACTGGCCCCTACTGACAGGAGCACTGCTCTGGTACCAGACCAATTGGCGGATGGGCCCTGTGTCTCTCCTTTATGACCTTTCCTGGACCCCAGGCCTATGCAGAGGAGCGTTTGTGAGTCTGATTCACAGCGTCCATCAGCTAGCATGTGGCTTGGAACTGCGAACTGCTGAAAGTTGAGGACAGCTCCCCAACTCCATGCCTGTGGTGCCTGAAGGTGAGGGGGAGAGTTTAGTTTCTCTCCAGATGCCTCTGTTCTCCCAAACCAGCCCTCACGCTTGCTTAGAATAAGCAGGTAGGAATGTTTTACATCTGACCGAGTAGAGCAATTAGAAAACTCTAAAGCTACTAATGATGTGACGCTTGGTGGAACAAGTTGCAGTATCGAATGATTTATATTATGTTGACAAGTTCAAAAACATTCGCTCTCAATCCCAGCATTACTTGGTAGACTCAGTTTAGAACACTCCCAGGAGAAACAGCCCTCCTTACTCGATTTCGCGTAAGAGCTCCCCAAATAAGCAAGATGCTGCCATTCCTCAGGCTCGCCTTCACCTATTTCGCTTTGTTGTTCACGATTTCGCTTTGCCCCGTATTTGCTACGGCCACTTTGCAAACTTGTGTCTACTGCCTGGAGTTCTTTTTGAAAAAAATATTTCTGTATGGCCCAAAGAACTCGGTCCAGTGCTGTGCATCCTGTCAGTTCCAGCATCTCCGAGAGAAGTGTCCAATTCCACCTACATGGTTGACATACAGGTGCTTGGAGGTGACCTTGGGCTGTGGATCTCTGGTCAGCCTGCTTGGGGGGGGGGGCGGTGAGTGAGGATACCATTCTTGATTGAGCTGGGAGATGGACTTCCTCACACCTCGTGGAATTTTCTTGGTTTATATTAAAATATCCAAAATGTTCCACAGTAGCTACTTTATTTCTGAAGCCCTTGTTAAGAGCAAGCCACCACATTTGAGTAATGCAGAATTAAATTGGATGCGCATCTGTATTCTGTCCCTTAGGAACTTGTGTTTGAGTGGAGGAGAGAAAGCATGCTCCAAATTAATACAGAAGAAAACAAAGTTACCAAGGGGGGCTGGGGGTGGGGGTGGGGTGCATGGGGAAGAGGCATGATTGCTCTGTGGCCACTTATTTTTGAGCATTGATCTGTTCCGATGTGTATTTACCCACCTTGTTAGACCGTTGTTAATAAAATAGGCTCAAAATTGGCTAAATTCTCTTCTGGACCTGCTTTTAGCTAATGGCCTGTTGGGGGCTGGGTCCTTTTAGGGCAGATGAGTGTACACTGTGCATACACATGTCCGTAATGGCCAGGAAACATCATCCATGTCTGTGTCATTCGGAAATGATTAGAGGTAATTAAAATAATTAATGTAGCACCATATGCGATATCCATTTCTAAATACGGGCATATTGACATTTCCTGAGGGTCACATTGAATGTCAGGCTAGGCCTGGTACTAAAGCTAGGAGCATAGAATCTTAGAATTTCAAATCTTGAAAGGGCCTTGGCGACCCCCTCTCGTAAACACTAGGGTTGGGTCAGGTGACCGTGAAAGCCGACAAGGTATCGAACCTTCCCAGGTCACATAGCGCCTCTCTCACACGGAAGGTCCAGGGCCAGAACCTTCCGATGGCCTTTCACGCCGCTGACTTTCCATCACACTGTGCTGAAAATGAGTCTCTGCCATTCTTCTTCCTTCTTCTTCTCCACCTGACCCCCTTAAAGGGAGGGAAGAAAACCCACCCCCTTTTTTTGTTTGAAAAGTACAAGAGTGTGAGATTTTGGAATAGTCCGGGTCCTAAACCAAGCCATTAGATATCTTGGAGAAGGCTTATTTGTGCAATTTAATCCCCTTCCAACTTTTAATGATGTGGTCCTGGAAATGACACTATGCTGGAAACGACACGAAACAAAAGCCCTCAATTCGAAGGTGTGTGTGAAAGGACTTGTCACTTAACAACAAATGGGGTAAGGGTGTGTGGCAGGGCTCGGTTGGGACCTAGAACGGGGGCTCTGTAGAAAGCACCTAATGGGTGTGCCTGATGCCTTGGCAACAAAGGGGCTGTGTGAAACTTAGAGCACTCCAGGTTTCACTGGATGAAAACCTCTTTTTCAAGTGTCATCTTTTCTTTCTTAACTCTTGAAAGGGGTGGATGGACAGTGAAGTGGTACAACTTTATTCATCTTTTCAATGCAGAAAGCACTAGTGCATTGTAATAAACACTTGGGAAGAAATTCATCCTCTATGAGGCCAAGAAAGGGGCGGTGGTGTGTGTGTGTGTGTGTGTGCAAAAAGTCCTTTAGAGTTGGAAGCTGAAGCAGGCCTAATTTTCACAATGGCTCCGAGGGAGGAAATGCTAAAGGGAGAGATCTGTAGATTCCTTTGCTCCAGTTTCTTTCTGCCCTTTCTAACACCTCCCATCCCCACCCCAACCCTCCGAGAGCCCTGGTGAGAATTCTCTTAAGGAACAAGACTCCACAGGGCTGCATCCTTTCTCATCCCGTTTTTTCTCCATAATCTGCATCTCCAAATCCAGACCCGTTTCTGAGTTCCAGGCACACATTTCTGAGTTGGAAAGACAGGATTTTCAATGAAGATTTCTGGGCTTGTCTCAAACCCTAATCTCGCCAACTTCTACTGTGGGCCTCTTCCCTATCCCAGCGTCCCTAGCCCTTTGATGGACCCGGTCCCTCTTCCTGTGTTTGATGCTTCAGCCATCTTTGCCTCTTTTCTTCCCCCTTGAATCTAATCCACTGATGGGACTACAATCGCGCTGTAGAACTGGTCTTCAACTTTTTTGGCTCCCTTGTAGCCGCCATCATCCCTTCAGGACTTGTCTTTCAACTTCCTCCACCCAGCACAGAGGCTCTGCTTCCCAGCTGTCAGTGGCTAATTACACACATGAGAAGGCCACACGTCTGAGAGTCAGTGTTCCCAGATGGGGCCTGGGTAGTCTTCTCAAGCTTTCCTTCCTTTCGCATGTAGTAAGTGCCATCCAGAGTGGTGACTCATTGCATAGTTATTTTTCCTGCTTCTGCCTTTAGTTACACTCTGTCCTTCAGCCCGTTCCTCCCTCTCCCCCTGTAATTCTTTGTTTAGATTCTACCCATTCCTTAGGTTCACCAGATCGTTACTCTGTGTTTCAGGAAAACCTCCTTTCGTTTCCCTCAGCCAACAGTAATTGCTGCTAGTTCTGTATTCTTGTGTAGAACTTTTTCATTTCTATGTTATAGAACAGATTCCAGCCCACCCCACCCCCTTCGTTCTTCTTTTGTCGTGTTTTCCTCTGTAGTGCCGAGTCTATATCTGGCTTATCGTGTTGGTCCGGGTAGACTAGAGAAACAAATCCAGGGAGACTCGTGTGTATGAAAAGAGGTTTATATACAAGAGCAGTTGAATATTGAGAAAACATCCCAGTCCAGTCCAGATAAAAGTCCTTAAGTCCGATATTAGCCCGTATGTCCGATACCAATCTATAAAGTCCTCTTCAGACTCATGAAACACATGCAGTGATGCTAAATATAGGAAGATCACAGGCCAGTGGCTGGGAAGTCTTGTAGATCCAGTGGCATTGTAAGCATGGCAGGGGTCTCCACATCCAGGGTTCTGGCTGCATCAGGGTAGGTCCATATGGCTTCTCCTCAGGGATGTCTCTCACTGAGTCAGCCTTGTCAGTAGAGCGTCTCCAAGGAAGTAAGCCGAGAGAGAAGTGTCTCCTGCCTCCAAGGAGGAAAGACGGGATTTCCCAGAATCCTCAGGAGAAGGCCATACCCACACAGAGGCCTCATTGGTTAGGATCCGAGTGACAGGCTAGACTCCACCCCTTCACTATTAATCCTGTCAAGTCCCAAATTGACACCAAATTATGTAACTACCACACATCATTTCAATAATATATTTTTAATATATGACCCGTCGGCTTCTAAGAGAGCCTTGTGTGCAAGAGCCATTCAATTGATGTTTGGGGACTGGATTAAAGTTTTACTGTGTGTATAGCACTTGTTTTCAACTGTGACTGTGCCTCAGACCAGTTAAGTTAGTGTCCCTGTGGGTAGGATCAAGGGATCAGAGTTTCAAGACTGTCACGTGATGCCAATGAGCCGCCATTGCTGAGAGTTGGCTCCTAAAGAAGGATTCAACAGAGTGGCAGGGACTTCCTCCTTATACTGAAGTATTTGTTTTCCTGTATGACTTGAAATCAAAGCATAATGGAGGATTATACTGTAGACAGGTCAGTGTTGGTGGATGCATGGTATTCAGCAGCTGCCCTGCTGTCGTTACGTCTGTCTTGTTTTGTTTTCCTTGACTGGAGTGTGTCTACGGCAGCCGTGTTGGCTCACGTTTCCTCTGACCTACCAGCGGTTTGTCTAACCTGGTCAGATTCCGTTTCTGGTACCTCTGTGGTATTGGGTACTCACCTCTAGCCATGCAGTGCTTCAAATGACTCCTTCTCTGTAGACCCTCAGCCATGCTTTCCCGCTTACCTCAGGCTGCTCTGTGGTTTTAAGGGGCTGGATGCCTACATGGGCATCTGTCGGCCGGATGCCAGCCAGGCATTGGATAGCAGCTGTCCATATTTCTTAGTGACCTCACTGTTTGGATGTAGACTCTGTTTATAAGGAATTTCAAAGGAAACGTCTTTCTAGTAAGAGAAGCAAAAATAAACCATGGAAGAATTGCTGCTGAGGGCATTCAGGCAACCTGGTGGCCTCCACCTCCACGGGAGGCTGAGTTCCTGTGGTAATGATCATGAACGTGCGGTGATCTTACAAAGAAAACCTGAGACATGTCTCTTTTTCAAACTGTGATGTGTGCAAAATTGTATGTACCCTAGCTCCTTCTTTTCATATCTGAACTGCCTTTGATGGGTGTATGGTTGGCAAGAGGGAACATCAGGAGAGGCGCTCAGAGCTCAGTGTTGAAGGATGTCTTTGGGAAAGCTCAACCCAGCTGTGAAAATGGCAATTAGCTGTGGAACAATTGCCCTGCAAAAGGGTTGCCTGCCTGCTCCTGACCTCACTCCAGTGTGCACCAATCTCACGCTCACTTTCCTGAACCGAGATAGCAGCAATCCAGTGGGGGTGGGGAAGTGTTGGCTCTTAGATGTTTTTGCACAGGTGGAAAATTTGCTTAGTATACAAAGGAGTGGAAATAGATTGCCCCCACCCTCAGCCTCTACCTTTTGAGCTGTTAGTGTTTGTTCATCCGGCCACTGTGTTGTTGCTCTGGCATTGGCTCTGACCCGCGCCAGCTTTATGTGCGATAGAAGACAATGTTATGATAGGCCTTCACCATCTTTGCGAGCATTGATGTGTTTGAGTTCATTGCTCCATTGTTATGACTAGTGTGTCAACCTATCACTGATGGTTTCTCACATTTCTGTTGACCTGCTACTTTATCAAACACTGATGTCCGTGTCTAGAGATTGTTCTTTCTTAATGACGTGTCCAAAGAATCAAACCAAAATCTCGTCATACTTCCTTCCAAGAGGCCTGGCTGTATTCCTTCTGAGACTCATTTGTTCGTTTTTCGGGCCTTTGCCCCTATATTCCCTGTTACTAGAAGAGCTGAGGCCCTGCTGGTGGTGTGGAAGGAAGTCTTTAGTGAGGAGGCCTCTATGCAGAACGGATTTTCTTGTGAGCACCTTGGGTTGCTTGAGTTGAGTTTTTCTCTGTAAGGTTAGGGTCTTTTTTCCCATCATATGGAGGAGCTACTTTTCCATCTTCTGAGGGGAACTTATGCTTGCTTCTGAGTACCCAACACGCTTCCCTCTTGAGCTTTTGTTGTTGTTCCGAAGACACGGTGCTTTGCAAGTGGCCTCCCTTTCACGTCACACTGTAAGCAGGGGCAGGTGGGTATCACAGAAGTCCCACTCACGATGATAGAACTGGGGCAAGAAAGGTGAATCAAATTGCCTTAATATGACTGCAAAGCAAATGGCATTGCAAAATCATGCGTGGTACTCACTTTCTTCTTCCTGACTGGCTAATCTTTCCATCATAATAGGCAAGGGGATATTACCTCTGGTTGCTGTTGCTAGTTGCTCTTGAGTCAGTTCCAACTCATAGTGACCCAAGTACAGCGAAGGAAACCCTGCCTGGCCCCGAGCCAGCCTCACAACCTGTGCTTTGCTCCACAGCCATTGTTTTGCTTGAGCCTCTGATTGTCTTTTGGCGTCATTCAGTCACTGAGGGGCGCCTGTTGTCACTCATCATTAGTTTTCCCAGTCCCGACGTCTTTCTCTTGGGGTGTGATGACATGTCCAAAGTAGGTGAGACCAAGTTTCAGCACATTTCATCCAAGGACCCGTCTGATTATACTTCTTCTGCGACAGATTTGCTTATTCTTTTGATAGTCCCTAGTATGTAGGCGTATGATTGGTATTCTTTGCCAACACCATCGTTTCAAGGTATCATTTCTTTTCTGCTCTTCCTCATTCCTAGTCCATATTGCATATGGTTTGTGGAATAATTTTGGTATCTTTCAATTCCATTTTTTCCCAAGAACATTTTGAAGCCCCCTTGCATATTAAGTACTCCCCAAGGAGGCTTTCATTTGAGCATTTCGCATACGTTATTACATGGAATTCCCCCAACCAATCCTGTGTGATATGTGCTCTGCTTATTCCATTTTACAGATTGAGAATTTTGAAGCTTTGAGGTTGGAAGTGGTTGAGGCAGGATTCCAACCCAGCAGGATGCTCAACACTCTTACTTTTTTATTGATCTTGTCTCCTGCTTAGAAAGGCGGAACCAGGGCAAAGCCCAAAGAGAGTAGATGGGCAATCAGTGGCCTTTATGGACTGGAATAGCACTCCAGTCCGTCTGCTTTCTGGGCCTTGGTTTTCTCATTTGTAAAAAGACTGGACTTCGTTCAGTGCTCCTTAAGGCCACTGTATATTTATGGACCTGCTACATGGAGACTTAGGAATCAGGCAGGTGGACGTTTTACTAGCTGGGTGATTTCACATCAGTTAGCATCTCTGAGACTTATCATACCATCTTTGGGATGGGGTTACTCATTTCTCCCTTTGCAGCACTGTTGTAAAATTTTAGTAAGATCAGGTGTGTTGGCTCTTTGCTCCTGTGCCTAGCAGCAGGCATCCACTCAGCAAATGCCCTTTCCTTCCCCATCTTTCACCATCTTTCCTCTCCTCCCTAGCAGAGCAATGAACCTGGAGCATCAAGTCTAAGAGTTGGTAAACGAGAGAAGGCAGAGGAGGGGAGAGTGTTGCGGACTGGCTTTGGTATTCTTTTATCCATCCCACAGGACGAGAGCTCATTCAGCAACGTGTATTTGCTGTTGCTAGTAGCTGTGAAGCTGCCCCTTGACTCATGGGGAAAATGTAAGATGGGCGGAAATGTTGCCTGCTCCCTTGTTATCCCCCAACTCGACTGTGATCCATTGGTTTTCCACTAGCTGATTTCCGGATGTAGATCTCCAGGCTTTTCTTCCTAGTCTCTCTAAGCCTGAAAGCCCCACAGAAACCTGTTTCATCATAGAAACATGCAAGCCTCTGCTGACAGTTGGGTGGTGGTTGCAATTGAAGTCTTGGGCGCGGAAAGTGGGAATACTACCATTGATCCTCCCTGCCTCCTACTCAGACTTAGAACTGGGGGAACACTTGCTGTCCCCACTGGCCTTGGACACTGGGCCAGGTTTAATACCCTTGGACACTGCGTGGCCTGCTCATGCAAGTGCCCAACCTGCATCTGTTTTTCTTTCTTTCCAGTCTTACTGATGGCTTACATCTCACTCATTTTTCTGCCATGAGAGGAGTACAAATTCTTTTAAGAGTTCGAATTAGGCAATATAACACAGTGCAGTCCTGGTTTCTACACCTGCCATTTCTGCCTTACCTGATGACTGAGCTTACAGCGGCTTATGAGAGTGAATCAGGTTTTTATGAGACCTATAAATATCTTGGATAGGATTTTTATTTCATTTTCCCCTTCAAATCAGACATAATGGAAGCACTCGCATACACAAGGAATATTCTTTCTGTGATAAAGTAGGGCATTTTTGAATTGGCCTCTGAAAAGCAATAATTTGATATGATGCTTGGTGTTTGGAGTTTGATGGCGTGGGGGGTTGGCAGGGGGGCGAAGCATGCACACATGCATTTTCAGTGATAAAGCCTAAAGACAATATCCTTGTGTTTAAAGTGCAGCCCAGGACCTGTGGAGAGATTTAGTTCCAAAAGCTAGCCCTGGGCACACAGGACAGCTCTCCTGCCAAACTCTCGCTGCTGTGCAGTCCGTGCTGACTCCTAGGGACTGCCTGTGGGTTTCTGAAAAGGTAGCTCTTTATAGGAGTAGAAAGCTCAGTGTTTTCTCCCTCGGCGCTGCTAGTGGTTTAGGACTGATCACAGCACCAGTAACCACCGTCCCTCCTTCCAGGGCATGCACATTTGTGTTTCCTGAGAGACGACCTGGCTAGCAGGAGGTGGGTTGGTGAAAGCACCTTTTGAATTTTTGTCCAGTCAGCTTTCAGCTGACCCAAGAGAGGTTGTTGACACCCGTCTCCCCACTTCACGGCACTTCCTAGGAAGGGTTCCCACTGCTTAGTTTAACGTGGTCAGGATTTTGTTTCTGTTTTTCTCTCCTGGAATTATAATCAACAAAATAATGAACTCACCACATTTCTTAATATGCACTAAGCAATACTAAGAATAGAAAGGATGTTTTTTACTTTGCTCTTTAAGGGGGTTTTAATAGGAACCCTGAACACATAAGTTAAAAAAGAAAAGTAATGCATTAAGAAACAAAACCAAACCACTGCGGCTTTCGGTGCCTCAACTTTTTCACCTGTTAAATAAGACACACAGATTCCAGGTAGTACTCAGGGACTACTCAGGGCTGTTGTGATAAATGTCTCTGCAGTTTTAACCGATGTTTTTGAAAATTCAAATTTCTGACACTCCTATTTAGTTTAGTTTATACACATACACATATGGTAGAACAACTCCCCATGGATCTTCCCTGGGGTCTCAGTAGTTTGTCTTTAGTTAGATGATCATTTAATTCTTCCTCAAAAATAATTGACCCTGTGAGTTTACGACACCTGAACCCAAGGCAGGTGGAGGGCTTTTGCCTTCAAATCACATGATTTTTTTTCTCTTTGACATCTCAGGGTATAACACACACCTAACAACTATGGTTCTGTTCCATGCAACAACTATACTGTGCTTATCATCAGCTGGTGTACCTCTCCTGGTCCTCAGTTTCTTCTTGCATATTGCGGGGTGGGGTGGGCGGTGGCGTGGTGGGGTGGGTGTGGGGCCTGGGGGTGGAATAGGCTTAGGAAGAGGTAGACGAGCAGAGACCATACATGGGAAGCTCCTAGGCTGATCTGGCTTGAAGATGTGCTTTATTTGGCCGGACACCAACGTCTTTTCTTCTTTGTAATTTGAATGTTTTCAGACGAAACATGCACTCATCAGTTAACCTTGCCCCCCTGTTTCCATCCCACTTCATTTCTGAAATCCGAATGGCCCCATGAGCATTGGGGTTTGTGACCCCCTGACTAGCAGCTCTTGCAGACACCTCCCCCTCCGAAAATGATTATGATTTGAGGGTGACTTTTACTTCTCTACCACCGTCTGAACCTGGCTTGAGCTCTCAGATTCCTTCCTCTGTAAAGTTCTCTGGCTTACTGAATGCCTTTGTTTGGGATGCTGTTTGAAAAGCAGCCTCCAAGATGCAGCGCCCTTTCACTTAGTCACCCAGATTCTGTTGTGGATGACGGAAATCTGGGATGGAGAAGACCATCTGGCTCCCCCCTCCCCCTGCCTGGGCTCGCATGTGCTCCTCGAGCATATTCAGCCTTTATTGGTCTTGGCCATGGTTTCCAATTTGGAAGCTGACTTGAGTTTTCTGATCCTGCAGCCTCTTCTTAGTCAAACTGGGAGTGGAATGGGACAATACCAATTTTTTTTCCCCCCATTGGATGCCCCTCCCTGGTGAAAAGACTATCATTTCCATGTGTTTTTTTTTTTTTCTCCTCTCATTCAAAGAGGCCCATTGAGCAGGGGAAGGAAAAACAAAATTCCCTTTTTTGTGAAATGAAAGCATGCAACTAATGGTACGTTTTCTTAGTCTGATACATCAGTGTGTTGTACAGAATTCCATTAGATGCTTCTCACCTGAGCATATGTTTATTTTGGTAGATGTCCTTTATAGATCATCAGATGATCTATTCGACCAAGGAAGTGATACATTTTGTGTGAAGAACTCCAGCGAGTAATAATCAAGCCCTGTTTCTTTCTTCATACCCTTGGCATTCAAATACTGCCAGCAAGGCTCTTGGCCTTCATGTTCTGTTGCTTTCAGGATGCTATTCTACATTAACGCCACTGCCAAAGAGTCCGTTCCAGCTCACAGTGGCCCCGTATTGGCTTCCTGGGACTGTAAATCTTTACTGGAGCAGACAGCTTCCTTTCGCTCCCACAGAGCAGTGGCTGGTGGGTTTGAATTGGTGACCTTGCAGTTAATAGCCCAACCCTTAACCCACTGTGCCAGAAGTAGTGAAAATCATTTATTCTTTTATATCGGCTCCTTTACATGAATGAGGGTATTATTTGAATAAGGATAATAATGTGGTGATCTGCAGGGTCATTATTTTCCTGCTGAAACAAAGGAAAGTCGGTCCTGTGCCTTACTTCCTGCTAAAGCTTCTCTTTCCTCACTCCCTCTTTCCTTTCGGCGGCTGCTACTGCCTTTTTGTTCAAATTCTGAGTCTTATGTAAAGGCCCAGGGTTGGAGAGACACACATATCTACACAAGGGGATTAAACCCTTAATTCCTGGACACATTGAATTAAAGAATAATGAAAATTTTACCTGAACTTTTTGAAGGCTCCTCGTGTGTGGATCAATAAAATATGTGCATCCATGGCACATATGTACATATCAACACACCCATAATGCATAAATATATTGAAACAATAGCTGTTTCCCTTCCCTGGTGAATTCGAGACTATTAGAATGCTCCAAGGAAAGGAGGAAAGAAGCAGACAGAAGCACAGTGGACCTCAGACATCCCCACGTGAACAGTTTTCCTTGTGACAGAGCAGCAGAATGCAAACCATTTGTCCTCCCACCCAAGATATGTCTGCCCACTGCCGAGTCCAGCCTTTGCATCTGTGGGTTTTCTTTTTACTGTATCCTTAAAGACACAGAGCTGATTCTGACCCATCGGGACCCTGCAGGACAGGGTTTGAACTCACCAGCTGCTTAGAGGCAGAAAGATGTCGCAATCTGCTTTGTGGAAGGACTTCCAGTCTGGGAAGCCCTGTGGGGCAATTCGGCCCTGTCAGAACTGACTTGATGGAAATGTTTGTGCTTTGTTGTCAGGCTTACGAACATGTTCATTCCTCTCTTTTTAGCACTCCCCCTTTTCTCTCTCTCCTCCTTCATGAAGACCTAGAGCTTTTGACAGGAAGAATATCCAGCTGAAAATGAATATTGTCATTTTAGTTTTATTGTTTCTTCTATTGGTGGCCTTTTACAGGGAAAATATAGTTTATATGACATGCAGTCTTTATGCATAATGCCTTAGTGAGTCAATTAAAAATGAAATAATACAGACAGAAAGGCTGATTTAGTTAAAATTCAAGAAGGTGGAATGAAAATCAGCTTGGAGAAATACTGATGGGTGGGAGGAAAGGGATCTGGGGTCAGAAACCCTGGGATCTAGTGTCGACTTGTAAGTATAGACCAGGGCAAGTTACCAAAAGGCATTTTCCCAACTGGGAAGTGGGCATTTAGTACTTGGATTGTTATTACCCAATGGTCTATGGATGTGGAAGCGATTATAAACGGTTACACGGGACAGTGTTGTGTTCTGTTCTGTTCCGGGTGGGCCAGCCTTTTGTTTCAAGCTTGATACTTTGACTTCTTGTGGTTTTCCTCCTTCCTTCTTGTGATTTCAATTCACATCCCGAGTAGAAACTTCGTCGATTCTTATTTGTTCAGACTAAGCTGCTAGTTGTGCCTTAATTATGACACTTTGAACAATTCCCTCCTGATTGTCGGAAAATGGAGACCTGGAACTTCCTAATTTATTATGTGTATGTCGTAGGTCTTTTTCCTTTTTAGAAAATAAGCAATCTTATTAGTATATAATATCTCAAATTAAAACTGCCAAATAAAGATGAAATACATTTGTCTTACATGCTTATTGTTAAGATATATATTTAATGATTGAAATTATTTTTTCTCACTCATGAAATAATTGCAGGTCTCCTTGCAAGGGTGTGTGCCTGTTTTGGTGCCCCGGGGTTGAAGGAAGGCTTGGTTTTGGGTGGAAATGAGAACGCTGGGGGCACATACTTTTGAAAGTGGAAGTCCGGTGGCTAATGTGACTCATTTATTGGTACATTGTCACATGTTTTTAGATGATAAGAAGATGGGGATTTACCTAGATAAGATGCTTTGGACTTACCAGGGCTACTAAGCATGATTTTCAGGGACACTTGCCAGTTTAGGGCATGGAAGTTTGGAGCGACAGAGCCGCCCCCTATGTTCTCTAGGATGTGGGCTCCAGGACCACCCTAGGAGGACATAACTGGGGCTAGGAATGGAGAGTAAGCTTTCTGAAATGAGGACATAATGTTGGCCAAGTCCCATAACCATGAACTCGTCAAAAGAGCATGCTCTGCCGTCTTCGTCAGATGGTGCCATGTTGGTGAGGGCCGTGGGTCACAAAGGTACCCTTACATCCATTCACCCAGAGCCTGCCTTGGTTGAGCTCAGGGATGGATGCATCTGGCTCTGTCTATGAGAGGACCCTGCACCTCTCCCTGCTGCCCGTAACCGTAGTATGCCTGCGGCATCCATCGTGAACGGAGCATAGGAGCATAAGCGCTAGCAGGACGAATCATTAGCTTCTTTAAGGGCCACCTGCATCCTTTCGAATAGAGCAGACATGGGACAAGTCTGAGAGGCAAGTTCAGGAAGCCATTAGTATGTTATTCTGGACCCTTGACTGAACTTCAGCTGTGGAAAATGCTAGAAAAATGCTTTTATCTTAAAATTTAATTTTAAAATATGCATTGAAAAATTACAGAAATTTGGACCACAGTTGTGTGTGTGTGTGTGTGTGTGTGTGTGTGTGTGTGTGTGTGTTTTATACCCTGAGGCTGAAGCAGTCGGAGCTCCTGGCAGTCAAGAGCAGAGCTTGCAGGACAGAGACTTGATTGTGGTAGAGTGTTGTTACTTTTGACAAATTCTGATTTTTTCCTTCCCTCTGAAGTCATTGAAGATCCATCTCCAGAATGGAAAACACACCAGTTACTTGCTCTTGACTAAGAAATTAACCTCCCTGGTTGGCACTGGGGAAAAGACAGGGATTTATGGGTCCCTGGGGGCTGGATGGAAGCTGCCTATTGTAGATAGAACAAGAAGTTGGGTTTACTGAGGGAGCTCTTTGTTCTTCTGGTCTTGAACCAGAGGAAGGGCCTTAGAGTGACTAATGACTGGGTGTTTTTATTTCACATGGTAAGTGCATCGCAAATCTTGACAACGGGGAGGCAGAGACTGACAGAGGCACTGAGGATGATGGCTTGGCTGGGACGTCCCTACTTGGTCAGTTCTGGGCCTTCCCCATTCCTGGCAGAGTCAAGGGTCCCTGAGGCCACCAGCCCCCAGTTTATATGGATCCAGATTTCCAAGTGGCAAAGAGGTGGGGAGGGTCGGCAGTGTCAGCCTCTTGCTCCACCGCTGGAGGCATTTGCAGGGACATAGTTCTGCCTCAACTTCTCCTACGAGAAAGGTGATTCTGGGTCAGGAAGGCGACAGACGCTTGACTACGCAGCAAGGTTTGGGTATCAATGTGACTTGTGGGGATGCGTGGCCGTAACGTGCTTGAGATCAAGAACCCTATCTAGAGAGTGGTCACTTTCTCTGCAAAATTAAGTATTTCCATCATTTTACAGCTTAACTTTTATTTAAACAAAATCAGACAGAAACATACTCAACTGTTTAAACAAAAACAGCAACAGCAAAGCAACAAGGAAAACAGGAAATGCTTTGGATCAAGTGGTAACATTCCAAGTCCACAACCAACAGTAGCTTTATTTGAAAGCCTTGTTTGTTCTTAAACTCATACACACCCCAGAACACTTCACGAACTGGCTGCTGTTACAGCCTCAGTCAGCGGGACTCGCAGAGCAGGGGCTTGTGTTAGTGTTCACATTATATTACCAAAGAGCTTCGTAATCATCAGTTAGGGACATCCCTCTGCCCCATCCTCTCTGGTTAGAGTGCCTTCTCTGGGATGCTCCCATCAAACACTGACATTGCATTTAGGAAACGCTGTTTAAAAAAACAAAATAATTGGAATAATCATAAAAGCCAGGAGCTGTTGAATTGACTCTGGCTCATGGAGGCCTCGTGTGTGTCCGAGAGCTGGGTGCCCCTGGGTCTTTGGTGACCCCTCTTTGGGAAGCAGATCGCCTGGTTTTTCTTCTGAGGTGCCTGTGCGTCGGCTCCAACCTCCGGCCGAGGAGGTTAACCAATTGCACCATGAAACTTGAGAATAAATATCGACTCGACATGAGTTCTAAGTATAATTCCCAAGAGTTCCTTGAATTTTTCATCCAGCTTCCCTCCAAGGTGATGTGGGATAGTGCTCTCGGAGGACTTGCCTCATTACAAGGCGCTTCTTGTGCAGAAGCTTTGGTGGAGCAAACAGTTAAGCACTTGGCGGCTAACAGAAAGGTTGGCGGATCCAAGCCAACTAGTGGTGCCATCCGATAAAGATGTGTCTTCCATAAAAACCAGAATCAAGGACATCGTATGGGGCAGCCCTCTCTCACACCAGGGTCAACTCGGCAGCTCCTCCTAAGAAGAACAGTTGGAGCAGGTGGGCTGGGTATGGTAAGGGACGGGTGCCTCTCATAGTGGGCGTGCTTAGCTGGGTAAGGTTGCCAGAGGGAGAAAGGTGGGGCGAGAAGGCAGTCTGACCTCCCCCACTCCAGCTTCTGTGCACCTGGAACCTTTCAGCTGTTAAAATGAAAAGCCAATTATCTTCTGTGTCAATGAGAGAAAGGAGGAATGAAAATGTCTATGACGTATGCATATATGCTGAGACGTGTAATGCTTTAAATAAAAGGGTCTGTAAGAACCTGTTGACACTCTGGGGGAGGGTGCAGCTGGCGTGTGCTTGTTGGGAGCCGGGAAGGGAGGCTCTGAATACCTTTCCTGTTTTGTTTGAATGTCTCTGACCTTTATGCACATTCGCTACTTTTAAATGTCTCAGATGCAGCCAGTGGATGGAATTACAGGCTGTCAGTTTTTCTGGAATCCCTGGGTGGTGTAAAGGGTTCGTGGGCTCAGCTGCTACCTGAAGCACTAGGAAGAAAGGCCTGGACACTTACCTACAAGTACCAGCTGCTGGGGACCCTGCGGAGCACATAGTTCCACCGTGACACACAGGTCACCATGAGTTGCAGTTGATGCGATGGTAACTGGCTTTATGTTTTCATTACTATATTTTTCACACACACACGTCCTATCTGCTCATTTAAATGGTATTAAGCTTCTTGAGAGAACTGATCATCTGACTGCTAACGAATGTCTATAAACGTATGGCAGAATGACTATTGTTTCAGCTGAAACAACAAATTAACTCTGCTTCTCCCTTCCCTAAACTACGTGAGAAAATTGATACAGTGAGAGGTCACATGTCACTGTTACTACTGGTAAAACTGGATTTCGAGCCAGTTGAGGTCAGTCTCAATGAGTCGCTCCCATCACCTTCTCTCTAACGGGCTGCTCAATCTGCGGGAAAGGAGAGCAGCAAAGTTACTGGATTCCTGCCTCCTGCCTGGGCCTCTGCCCCTGGCTGTGCCCTGGCCCCACACGCACGTTCTCCACAGGAGGGAACAGAGTAGAGCCTCCAGGGAAGGCCAGGGCGTGAGAGCTGAGTGGAGCCCTGCTCTCTGTTTGCCCTTCCATTCGCTCGTCTTCCTCTCTGGGGTTCAGGAGCTGATGCAGGGAGTCCGAGGAAACCTGCAGGCTTTCCTTCCTCAATGGCCTTGACTTCTGGGAGTGGAGATCCTTAGGGAAATGCAAAGCCAGGACAAGGCCCCAGCTTGGATGCAGAAGAGGGACACTGTGCAGATGCTGAACCGCCCAGGGAAGCAAAGGGGAGGGGTTGGTGCTGGAAAGAAGGGAAGGAGAGTGGAGTGGGATGGGACCTAAGGGGCAGAGAACACAGCACCTGAGAGAACAGAGGAGGTGACTTAACCCGTCACCTCTGAAACTGTCACAGGGGGTTCTCATGCATTGCTTTTACGGGCTTCCCTAAAATGTGCTTACTTTCCCCTTCCCTGAGAGTTTCCAGATATATCATTCCAAAGGAATCTACAGTGGAGCACATATTTGCAGACGCTTACAACCTTTAGACATCTGCATTTCATTTATTACTAGTGTCTTGGTGGGTTTTAGAATTTCTCTTCTGTTTATCTAGCTGGAACTTTCATTTTGTAAAGCAATAAACTTGTCACATGCCATATCCTGTGCATATTGTTAGCGTTGAGTAATGCATCATTGTTTAAAGGAGTTGTTGTTGTTTTTAACCACAACTTACTTTCTAGTAGATTTATATCATTTTTCTACTGAAAGAAATGAGGGAATGAAGGAAAAGGAAAGGCAATGGAGCTTTCCAGGTTAGATTATGAGGCAAGGCGTGTTGAATGAGCATATTGATTAAGGTCTTTATGATAGATTACTGAATAGTACTATGTAAACTAGTAGTTAGTTTATGGTCATCAGTGGTGGTGGGGTTTTTTTTGTTTTTTTTTTGTAATGAGTGTTTCTTTCCTTAAGTTTTGCCCATGATCTGTCTGGTGAGTTACCATGTCTCACTGTTGACAATTTCGAATAGTATAAATAGATCCATCAGGCTATATTTTGTCCGATTCTGACTTGGTAGGTGGCTGAAAGAAAGAAACTTCCCAGGGAAGAGCAATGCTGCTCAGATAGCAAATGACTTGAAGTCCAATTTGCAGCGCAAACTCAACCTGGGGTTTATTTGTTGCAGTTCTTCGATTTTCATAGAAGGAGACCATTTTTATTCCAGTAAAAGCAAGCAGTTCAAATAGGCCCGGAACCATGAAGCATATGGAGAGAAGAGGTGGGAGGAATATAGATTAAACCATCAGCTAATCTTAACTTGATTGATTTGAACCCTCGTTTCCCATTGTTGCTTAGGTCAACCGATAGCAGGTCACAAGATGATCTCTGCTCCTCCACTCAGTCATATCTTTTGAAATTCAGGCTTTGTAAGCCTGGCTTCCAAGAAGAAAGAATGGATTTACAACTTTGGGGGAAAGAAAAAAGCTGCTGGTGGATTAAGTTGGGCTGGGAATTTCTTTAAAGTGCCTGCTTGGTTTCAGGAGTAAGTAAGCCCCTCCAAATCACAGGAAGATGCTGCCACCACTTTCTTTCTTTGACAAGATCTGGCTAACAACTTGCACGGTATCTCTTTCATGTCAGCAAGTTTGCAGCTTTGCAATGACATTCTTGGCACTCTGGGAGGATGCTGGCAGGTCAATGGAGGGACCCAGGCATATCTTCTCTATGAGGAAAGATTCAAGAACGGTTCATTGGGTGGGCATGGGACTTGGCGAAAGAGGCAGTTGGGTTGAGTAACATTATTTATGAGACGTACACGAGGGGGGAGTGAGGGCCAAGGCCAGCCAGGTACACACCCAACATGCTGGCTACTGCGCCAGCTGGGAGACCTAGGGAAATCAGAACACAAGGATTGGATGAGTGGCTTCATGCCCATATAGCTATACCAATGGCTCTTGTTCAGCTTGGGAGTTCAGTGGGAGAAATTCTCACCTTCCACTTGGGACATCTGGCTGCATGCGGAGGCAAGGCCCCTCCTGCCCAACCAGCACTCTTTTGTCAATGGCGGACGCTGAACAGGTTTGGGCTGAACTTTCAGGCTGAGACAGACTTGGACACCATGCCTGGCGATCTTCTTTAAAAAATCAGCTCAAGAAAACCCGATGGAGCGTAATGGTCCGATCCCCATTTGATCATGGGGCAGGCGCAGGACCAGAGAACATTTGTCGCATTGTGCCACAAGTTGGGGATGGACCCGATGGCAGTTAGCAATAACACAGCTAGAGTCCTGTAGTGTCCCTTGGCCCAAAAAGGTTAGAAAGCATCCATCTGTGGTACTTAAAGGTGATCTGAAGGAGACCTGGTGGTGCAGTTGTGTAAGGACCGAACTGCAAACCCTGGTGGTTCAAAACCGGCAGGCATCCTTTAGGAGAACATGGAAGTTTTCTGCTCCAGGAAAGCTTTAGAGCCTTGGAAACCCCAGATAGGGTCCATATGAGTTGGAATTGATTCGATGGGAGTGGGTTTTGGGATTTTTATACATGATACTCATCTCCCCCCTCAAAAAAAAAAAGAGTGGAAAATAAATGGCAATGGATGCTTAAATACTTTTTTATTGAAAACCAGAGCGGGCCACATTGGGCCACATTCATGGTATGTATTTTGTCTTTTGCCCCCATCCCCGCTGCTGCATGACCTTATCCTCACTGGCATTTCGGAAGTTGATACCGAACAACTCTACTTCCTAGGCCTTGCTTGGCTTAGCTGCCCTCTCCCCCACCCCGTTCCCTGTTATGAAAACTCTTAGACCAGGGGCAAGATTTTTATGGGCGGCTATCAACATCGGGTTCATCCGTGCAGCTCACCCAGCAGCCCTCCCCAGAGTTAAGACTTTAATGAAGCATCATTTCCCTTGGAGCCCGCCCACCCCTCCCCCACCCCCTCTCCCTCCACAGCCCTCTCTTATGATATTGCAGAGTTAATAATGCTGCTCTATTGATTTCTCAAGACTCCCTGTCACGGGGGAGCGCGTGGGGGATGGGCCTACGCACGCAGTGTGCTTCTACCAACTCTCTTTCCAGCTCTGGAGCTTTTGTTTTGAGTCTGGAAGCTTCAGAGCAGGGCTAGATTTCCAAAGGTCAAATGTGCCTGCACATTTTGTCCTTAATGAGTTAGCAGCGCCCCGGAGCCCTGGCTGGACTTGCCAGCGCTCAACCCGAGCAGCCCGGGCAGCTTCACAACCAGATCCAATTGCTTGACACTCTGCCCTTGAGAAGTGCCTCAAGGAGCCGCGGAGGGTTACTGGCCAGGAGAATGCGGTCATAAATGCATGTCTACGGGAATGGGTGAGGTTTCCTTCTTGCTTAGAAAGCCAGAAAAACATCAACAGAGAGAGGCTACAAAGGAGAAAAACATACCCTGGCCCAGAACCTTCGGACTCCTCACCGACTAAACGCTGGATGATTTTCCAGGGGGGAATTTAGGTTTTGCATTTTGAAGCAGAGGGTGGGAGGTGGTGGACAAGTTGGGAAGGCGTTTTGGGTTTGGGGTTTTTTTTGGCCCATGGGGTAGGTATTTCCTCCTTTTGTTATTTCTTCTTTCCCAAGTGTTCTCCCCCTGCCCCCACACTCCCCACCCCCCTCTTTGCTGGAAACCTGGTGGGCACAGATGACTTGATCTTGGAGGAACCCAGGTTTTTATTATTTATTTCTGTTGGACGCTGAGAATTTCTTCACTCACCTGGCCTGTTTGGGTGTGGTTTTTGCTTTGACTACCGGACAGCTAACTCAGAGCTAAGGTCTTTGCTCTCTGCGCTTTAACTTGAGACTAAATCTAAAATACCAAGTTCCTTACACGATTTTAAAAATCAACAACTTGGTCTCAGAACCATTATGACGTTGGCCACTGGACCTCACTAGAACTCTCTGAGCTCTTAATCTTTCCCAGAATCAGGAGACACCGCTATGGCCATTTAGTAAGCAGACAAGTGAAGTCCAGCCTCCATCAAACCAGCAATGCGATCATCACCCAGTAATCTTGGGCATTTTCTCAGCCTTGAGGCTGTAGTTCTCTCTGGCTCTTCACATGCAGGGGTTCTTGGGTGGGGATCCCTAGATTCTGCATCATCTAAAGGCACAGTGAGCTCTCATGCCTCTACCTGTGTCTCCTGCTGTGTGTTCTTTCTGAAATGGCATGTTTCCCTTTCAACTTGGACCTTGAATAAGAAAGACCAAAGAAGGAGCAGTGTCCTTGAATTGTGGTATTGGCGAAGAATATTGAATATACCGTAGACTGGCAAAAAAATAATGAACACATCTGTTTGGGACGAAGTACAGCCAGAATGCTCCTTAGAAGTGAGGATGGCGAGATTTCATCTCTCGTATCAGCAGAGGCTGTTCTCTAACAAAGGGCATCCTCCTTGGTGTAGAAGAGGGTGTATGAAAAAGAGCAAGGCCCTTGGTGAGGTGGATTGACTTAGAGGCTCCAACAGTGGACGGAAACACAGAAAGGATTGTGAGGATGGTGGTGCGGAACAGGGCAGCATTGTTTGGTGAGTTAGGTGAGTTAGCAGGTCATGGTGAGTTAGGACCTCCCGGACAGCACCTAACTGCAACTCAGCCGAAGCCCGCTCGTTTGTTTCCAGGTCTCTTTCAAATAGCATTTCCTCATCTGGCCTCCGTGACTCTCTCTATTTATTAAAAGATCATTTTATTGGAGTCTCTTACAACTCTTAAAACAATCCATACATCAATTGGATCAAGCATATTTGTACATAGGTTGCCATCATTCTTTTGTAGATATTTACTTTCTCTTGAGCCCTTGGTATCAGCTCCCCGCCCCGCCCTCCGCCCATGTTAGCTGCTCTTACCCAGCCCTACACAGCTGGAATCTCACCACAATAATGGAAGCTCTTGCCGAGAAGGCACCGTGAGATAGCCAGGAGGAGACAGGAGTTCTGACCAGTAACAAAAAGCATAGCACTTTGCTCATCTTCGTTATTATTCACACACAAACCATCTAGTCTTTAATTGTGTGCATTCCTGTCCCTCTGTCCCTACTGACCATGAGTACCAAATGGGCAGACTTTAGGACTCCCGATGCCTCTAGCAGTGTCCAATATAAAGTAGATCGTCAGTAAATAATCGTGGAGTTAAATTCAAAAGAAGTACCGGGGAGAGTTCCTACCCCTGAGAAGCTAATAGTATTTGAAGAGGTCTCCCTCACCTGCTGATCCCAGCAGAGGGGTTTTTCTCCCCGTTGCTACTGGACAGATCTACCAAGAGCAATAGGAAGAGAGGGAGAACAGTGGCATCTTGAGTCAAGATTTAAAACAGGGCTTCAGACGTATTGTTTTGAGCCACTGCATTGTGCTAAGTACAGGAGAAGTTGGAAAACCGTTGCACCTCTGGGACTCTGGTAGCTTGGCCAGAGCGCTCCTCGCTTCCTCACTGGTATTTCCGCCTCTGCAGAGCTCCCAGAGTTGTATTGAGATGCTGCCTGTGCGTTTTGAGCAGTGTGCGGTTCGGCACGAGTAGCGGAGCGACAGAACGTGCTGCTTGTTCATCAATCTCTCCTCAAATGAAGAACTTCACAGGACAATCCTGTGGGCAGCAGGGCTGTGGTTTCTCAGCTGTACCCTTCCCTAAGAACTGAATGTCCACAAACATCCCTCACATCATAATTTGGGTCCCTAAGGAGGAAAGAAATGCCCACATCTGCCTCTGTTTTTTCCCTTCCCTTCTCTTTCCATTTGGAACAGAAATCACAAAATGATAGCTGTGGGCCCTTTACTTGTCTTATAAATTATCACATTCTTTTTTAATAGTAGCTACCACATTTTTAAAATTCAGGGGGTTTCACCTAAACCTTTTGGATTTTTGGCTTCTATTAAAACATTGCCAACAGCAGGCCTCCGTTCCCTACATGATATTCATAACATGGAGCTATGTGGTATTTTCACCTTTTAGAGAGTGGCTGTTTTTGCCACAATCTTTACCATGAAGATAAGCAAAACAGTATACCAGGGTTCTGGGTCATATGTCCCCAGGCTTTTCCCACATAAAACATGCCTGAATATGTCTCTGTGATCAGCTGCAGACAAGCTCTCTCAATGATACCTGGCTTTGTCACCTTAGGGTGCCTTCCAAAAAGAAGGCCCAATCCAAACAGCAGTGGCTGCCGAGGGGATCTGCTGGGCAAGTCTAATTCAAGCCAGAGGCGTCAGCTCAACAGATTACAGCGGCCATTTCCTGGAATCCCCAAGGGGGAGTCTTGATAGATCACAGGGGCTTCTTCAGAAGACGTTTTTAGGAAATTTTTAAATTGCTCTGGGAACGCAAAGGACAGGAAAGTCAGGCTAAGAAGTTTTTTCCCCATTACAACAGCACACCTCCTCACTCTTCAAGGGCCGCCAGGGCTCGCTGTGAGAATTTCATCCACAGTCCTGATCTTACCCCTTCAGATTTCTGTTTGGTCTGAAAACTCAAAGAATATGGAAAAGTTTGGTCTGAAAATTCAAAAAATATGGAAAAGGAACATGATTTTAGTGCCCGAGCACGTCAACACTGCTGCTTGCTGTGGTGTGAGCGATAGAATGGAAGACCGCAGAAGTCTCCCGAGAAGGGCTAGAGCGGTGGAAACACTCCTGAGACGAGCACAGACCTAGGCAGAGAGCTTCATGGTTTGATATTTCTGTTTATTAACGATTTCTACGATTTGTAGCAAATTTAATTTACTTTTGTACTATTCCTTGACCACTTCACTAAAATATATTATTTTCTTTGTCCACGCCCAACGCACTGCCCTCCAGGAGTTCGCCTCACAGTGACCCTATCGGAAAGAGTAGAATTGTCCCTGCGGGTTTCCAAGACTGTAATTCTTTATAGGAGTGGAAAGCCTCATGTCTCTCCCTCCCAGGAGTGGCTGGCGGTTCCGAACTGCTGACATTGGTGGTAGAAGCCCTCCACTGGAGAAGGAAGAGGCAGCCTATCTCAGGAACGACGTCCGGCCTTTGGATCCCTATGGAGCAGTTCAACTGTGCCCTATGGGGTTGCTATAACTTGGGATCAACTCCACGGCAGTATGTTTTGTTTGCTTTTTCCCTTAGGCAAGCAAGATTTGGTGACAAGAAATTTATTGTATTCATAATTTCAGTGGTTTCACAGCAAGAGGAAGTGACTTGCAGAAGGCCATATAACTAATTATAGAGGAGGAGCTGGGACATGTCTGCTCTGTGTTGATCCTGACACCATATTGCTTTTGATTTTATGTGGCTATAAAATGTGAGCAATGATTGTGAGGATGGCACCGGACCAGCAGTGTTGCCTTCTGTTCCGCATAGGGTCTCTGTGAGTCAGAACCAACTCGATGGCATCTCGTCACAGTAACACAGAATGTTGTCTGGGCACTACTTTCCAGAGAGAGGAGTCCTGGTGGCATAGTGGTTACTGCTTACACATTGGCCCGCTAACTGCAAGGTTAGCAGTTCAAAACCACCAGCCACTATGAGGGAGAAAGACAGGGTTTTCTACTCCTGTAATAAGTTCTCAGAAACCCACCAGGGCAGTTCTACCCTGTTCTATAGGGTCACTATTAGTCAGCAACCACTTATGGCAGCTGTAGAGGCCCAGTAAGATACTACATTATCTGATTTTTAACAAAAATTATCCTCCACCACTATATACTTCTGAATTGCTGTAACCTTTCCTTACCAACTATCTCCCCGTTTCAATCTGTTACAGCCAGGCCATTACAGACAAAAATATTTTTAAATTAATGTTTCAATTCCATATAGAGAGCAGGACCGAGTGTAAATTTTACCCTTGAGTTGATCTGCTGCCCAACGTATGATGGATTCCTTGGTTAGAGGTGTGTTATCTGTTAGGAGCTAGCTACTGTCATCCAGGATTTTGCATAGGCATGAGATTTGTGCCATTAGTCTCTTTATTATCCCCTGTTTTTCATTTTCTTCTTCCTGCTTTTATGTCTTGAATGTCCTTTTTTCCAGCCGAATTTTCTGTTTGAATCTTGAACAAAAAGGGTGGGTGATTAATACTACTGGTTTTGAAAATGAGCCAAGAACTATTATTTTGAAGGACACTGGTAAAAAGGACAAGTTGAATCTGCTTTAGTTAGATTTTTAAAATTTTATTAAAATTGAGAATTAAAAGAAAATGTCTGACAGTGGATTCCTATTCCTCCTTTTACAAAAAGCATCTCTTTTCTAGTTTCTATGCAGTTGGCATGAGCCAAATAAAATAAGTTTCTCAGTAAACTGTGTATATAAGCTCTATTAGCTTCAATCTGGGAAAAAAAAAAAGTTCTGTTTTCCTCTATCTCAACAATTACACTTGATGTTGACAGGTTAGAATGGCTGCGATCCCATTTACTTTTAACACTCTCACTCAGCCAGAGAAAGAATTTAGCAATCTTCTAAGAAAGGGTGTTGTCAAAGCTGAGACTGTGTCTCCCAGTCACCCACACCAGGAGAAGTGATGGTGGAGAAGCCACAGAGAGTAAATGTAGCTTACAAAGTCTGTGGAAGGAAGCGTGGAACGTGACGTTGTGTTTCCAACCTCTGCCTTTGTGGGAAAGGGCTGCAGTCTTCATCAGCAATTGTTTCCCTCCAAGGTTACGAAGGGTTGATGGCTTGTTGACTTCTTAGATGGTTTTGAGATCCTTGGATGCAGGTTGAGAATGGAACCAGGGAAAACCTAATGGCTAGGAAGCAAGAAATTATTGATTCGGCTCTTGGTCTTCCTGGTAGCATAACTCCAAGACTGTGGAAGCCTAGTGTTCTTTTTTTTATTGTTATTAAGTCATTTTATTGGGGGCTCATACAACTCTTATCACAATCCACACATCCATCCATTGTGTCAAGCACTTTTGTGCATTTGTTTCCCTCATCATTCTCAAAACATTTGCTTTCTACTTGAGCCCTTGGTATCAGCTCCTCATTTTTC
>NW_022103899.1:33355605-33363583 GCF_000313985.2 Echinops telfairi | reverse complement strand
TGGGTCTCACAGGGCATATGCCAAGATTGATAAATGTTGCTAAGTGTTTTCACATTAGAGTTCTCTGTCTAAAGAGGAGGCCTTTTATCTCACGGGGTTGGAACATCCCAGTGTCACCTGGGCGCTAGAGTTGTGGCTTTGCTCCCGAGTCTCTCAGCCGGTTTAGCAGAGAAAAGAGGGCAAGTCTGCAGATCTCTGATTCCGTGATCAGAGTGTGCCTTTAAGCAGCATACGGATAAAGCGCTCCTACGCCAGCTGATAGGAGCCTTTGATTCGGAGCATTGCTTGCATGTCCGCCTGGCTGGGGTGCCATTTTCTTTTCCCCAAAAGCCATGTGCAAAGAGGAACTGAAGTTGTTGAAAGTGTAACCAACCAGACACAATCCGCGGCCTGGCTCTGACCTAGACACAGACATCAAAATATCCTCTTAATTAAGGCAGTGTCCCTGCTGGGGCCCACATTCCAGGATTCTCCGAAGAGAAAACATGTTTTCTTTATAGGGGAGTTTTATTAGCAGCAGTGTTCCGGTATGTGGTTCAGGTTAATTAATGATGTCGTCACGCTGGTGCCTTGCCATGAATTTTATTCCAGTAAGTAGGGTGCTAGAAAATTGTATCGGCATATCCTGCCACGCCAAGAAGGACTCCTTAGTTTGGACTATTAACGTGTATCGCTGTGTTGTCTGTCCACAAAGAGGGTACGGAATCTTGCTGTGGACACTGCCTTAACCAGCGTCCGTTCACCGCAGTCATAAAGTCAGACGGCAAAGGGCTTCAGTAACCCCAGCCGGTTCTCCAGTTCTTTGTTGCCGGGGATGGTTGAGACGTCTCAAGCCCAGACCACCCGCAAGCTCGACTGGAGGTGACCTTCTTTGTGTGAGGAGATTTGTCTCAAGAACCACTTTTTCCCCAGGAGAGATTATTTATTTAATATTATTATTAATTTTAAATCACGCTAGTGCTTTCAAACTTAATTTATGTTGTGCATATGTAGCAGCCTTCCTTGGAGGGTGAAACAACAAAGCCACTGGGTTGGAAATTAGATTCCCCCTTTCTGCTGCTAATGTAGTTCCTCTTCCACTGGGATTTCCCCTTTGCACGGGCTGATGATTTCTTTGAAACTCTATGGAAATTGGTTGAGACAGGAACAAAGGGTTTGAGAAGGGCTGGCAGTGATGATTCAAATTAGTGTCTCTTCTTCAACGAGAGTCTGGTGTGCTCGAAAGTGCTTGTCATCCGATCACGGCTGAGTGTCCTAAGGTGAAGCGGGGTGTCAGAGCTACCGGAACTCAAATTTTGGGCCCCAGTGTGGCCTCTGCCTTGTCAAGTTGGATGGAATTGTTCATTTGAGACCTGCAGCATCTTCATGTGGCTCCGAAGTGGGCTTCCACGTGCCTAACATAAGGAGCAAGGAAGGGAACAGCTTTGTGGGCACGCCTATGTAAACACATACACTCACTCACTCACTCACTCACTCACTCACGCACTCCTAAGAACCCTGGATAGCTGATGGTCAATATTTCCACCCTTAGATCTGGTGTAGTTCAAATGCCATACCCTCTTAATTGGATTTTGGCTCGCTTCCAGGTTCAGCATCTGAGGGCTCAGTATCTGTGAAATAGTGATTCTGAAATAAATAGCACCTCTCAGTAGAGATAGCTTTTTATGTAAAATTCTTAAAGGGAATGGAGAAATGCTTCTGTGTTTAGGAATTTGTGGGAGAGTCACCAGAATGGGGCCAAAGCAGGAATTCTGAAGGCCCTCGCCTGCGTAAATGGAGCGTGGAGCCGTGAGGTTGATTCCGTCGTCCTGGTCTTGGTGGTACCGTGGGGAAGCACTGTGCTGCTAATTTACCATGAGGTGGCAGTTCGAACCTAGCAGCCGGGTGCTGCTGTCCTACTGCACAGTCTTGGAGCTTCCTGGGGCCCTTCTACTATGTCCAACTATGAGTTGTAATCTACTCCAGAGCAGTAGTGGGGGGTGGGGGAAGCTAGATACAAGTGGACCCTTTCCTTTTAGAGGAGGAGGGCATGCAAACACGGTTGACCAACTTGCTATGACGCTCAAGGACTTTGGAGCCCAGTGGGCAGAGTTGCCTTTCTGAAAAAGACCCTTTTCAGCTGTAGAAATGGGAATAGGTGAGACAAAGTGTGCTGAACCTCTGTCTTTAATCTAGTCCCTCTGGAAACCAGTTAATAAGCACCTCATGCAGAGGCCTGGAAAGGCGAGGATTTTGTTCTTCTGCGCAGCACTCAGAGCACATGATGCAATGCAGACTGCTGGAAAGAAATGCCCTTTCGGCATCGTTTGAAATGGGAGGTGTGAGCCCCTTGGAGTCTGTCTGGAGAAGAGGTTCCATTGTACGCCTGCGTGATGCCTGTGATCAACAAGTGCTACAATCGGAATGGGTGAGAGAAAAGGATGGAGTCTTTCGACCTAAAAGTTGGTCATTTGAGCGTATATTTAGCAGCTGGAGAGACCAGTTCAGGTCTTCCCTAGAATTCCAGGAACTGATAAATGGTTTCATTGATTCACTTAACTCATCCAACTAGTATGACCTAAATGCCCATTTTACGTGCTGTGCTAGGTGCTGGGGATAACTGGGGCATAAGACAAATCTGTACTCCTTTGAAATTCACCTTCCAGTAGGGAGACAAAAGACAATAAACATACAAACAAATAAATTATTTCAATCTATCCAGAACTTGGTAAGCAAACAAACAAGGCAGTTTAATAGAGAATGAATAGGATCTTTGGGCCAGTCTTTACAGGCCAGTCAAGAAAGAGTCTCTGAATAGGTGATGATCATGCTGGAACCAGTAGATTATAAGGAAATTGGTAGACAGTGATCTAGGGGGGTTGCATTCTAAAATTTGAGAACCACAGTCACATCACCCCCTTTGGGGGTTGAACAACCCTTTCACAGGGTTGCCTAAGACCATTGGAAAACACGTATTTGGTCTTAGGAACCGAGACACTGCTCCTCTATCCGGTCCGCCCACATACAGATACACCCACAGACGAGTACACGGTGTGAAAACCCATGCTACACCATGCTTCAAGACAAAATTTCATTTATTTGTCACTAGAAATATCTCACAATATAGAATTACTTATTGTTTTGTGATCAATCACCGTGCTTTTATTATGTTCAATTTGTAACAATGAAAATACAGCCTCCCTATCAGATATATACATGACGATTCCTAACAGTAGCAAAATGACAGTTAAGTAGCAACAAAAATGATTCTAGGGTTGGGGTCCCCACCACATGAGCAACTGTATGAAAGGGTGGCGGCACGAGGAAGATGGAGAGAGGTTTGAGCGCGGTGGGTTTGCGGTCAGGCAGAACGTCCCTGTGAGGAGGGTCTGACTGAGGGGCAGGGGCAGGGCTATGGAACAGCAGGATCGTGCTGCCAAGTCTGGTTTGCCAGGGTCAAGAGAAAGAGTGGGTTCAACTCACTCAAGAAGTACGGGCGACCCTGGGTCTGGATGGAGCCTTTGAGAGCATGGCTCAGTAGTTTTGCGAGAAGGAACCGGTCCCTGCTCCGCCCCAGTGGGTTGGTGGGGAGAATTAGAACGGCAGCGGAGAAAGGTGGGAGACAGAGTACTGAACCCAATTCACAAGCCAGCGTTCTTTTCACCGATAAAAAAAGAGAGCTGACAACGTGTCTACATGTCTTTATTGCTTCTCATCATTGTGGTTTCTGGAGGCCGGAGGGGCGTGAGGAGGAAGTGACAGAAAAGAGAGAAACGCTGTCCGGGGTCAAGACTCTTCTTTCCAACACACATGCACACTCTCAGGGCTGCCCTGTGGCCTTTTATAAACCTGAATGTACCTAACGGGATATTTGCTCTGCCCCAGGCGGTGGTATTTCCTCCAATACTACGCCCAATCAAAAAGGTAGAAGATAAAAAACATATTTAGAGGAGGGGGCTTCAAAAAGTTCATGAAAAAAATCCACTATCTTAGCATCTCGTTTTTCCATAAACCTCTTAAAGCCCCCTGGTATTTCAGTCGTCAAGTGGTGACTTGTAGAAGAAAGACTGGTGATGAAGTAAGTGTGCATTCTTTGACTGCTCTTGTGAAGCTTTGGGCCTTCGCCATCAACTTTTCAGATATCTCAGAAATGTAATGCCTCACAGGTGAGGCAACGGCCAGAGAGGCGGACGTCACTGGGGGACTCCATTAGTCAGAGAGGCTCTTCCTGCCTCCGCCCTGCTTACTTAACCTTTATGCTCACAGATTTACTGTGCGGGCTTATTTATTTAGTATTTTGGATGTTCCGTGTCTGTGCCCTTGATAGGTTTATTTGTTGTCTGCTTGGAAATGTAATGAAAATACCACTGGTTACACAACAGCTACTTAGCCTGTGCTTCAGCACTTGATGTACGTCTGGTGATTGCTTCCTCGGAGTATGGCTGTCCCCTTCTACAGATGAAGAAATTGAGACACAGGGGTTGGCTACATGTCAGCGGTGCAATCTGATTTTGAATGCAAGAAATCCAACCCTGGGCCTAATACAATACCCTTGCACTGTCCTGTCTCCCAATGGGCCCCGGGATCATCCCATCTCTTCAATGGGGAGTGCCACACCACATCCACATGGTCACCTGATCTCATTTGGGAAATGTATTCCAAGTATCTCAGATCCAGGAAAAGTTCAACCCGCTGCTGCCAGGGAAAGCCACCTGGGGTTGGGTCTCCTTATGTTTTGGGGGCCCCTCTTTGGCAGTCTGAGGAGAACCAACATCCCTCTTAGCACCCTCACATTGGAGGTTCCTTCTCGGGAGCCCTCAGTGCGGAGAAAATATTCTGTCGTCTCAGCCCTCTCTTGTCTCTGACCCCCAGGACGCTGAGGGGACTTGGACTTGTGGTTCTTGGGAAATTCGAGCTCTGTGTGTGTGTACATGTATACACACATGCAAAACTGTGTTTTGGAAGAAGAAAAGCAGTTGTAGAAGCATATGCATTTTAATGGGTGTGTAGGGGGAGAGTACATGTAACCAACCCCGCCAAGTAAGACATAACAATGTTTTAGGAGGGAGTCAATGAAATGAACTTGCTTTAAAAGAAAAAAAAAATTCCTTATTGCCCAAGTCAGTCTGCGCAAGTGATTTGGGAGAGGAAGGGGAGATGATATCATGGGTTCGGCATGTTTCCATCTTGGCCTCTAAGTACAAAGGGGCCCAGGGAGTTTGGGGGGTGTTGGCTGTCTGTGTGTGTGTGTGCATGCGCGCGCGCTCCAGAGTGCAATGTTAACAGGAGGGGTTGGGGGGGGGGTGTAGAGTGGGCTGTAAGACAGGATTAATAACCCCTTGTCAGACCTTTCCCTATGCTGTGTTTTTCAGTAATTTAGGATTGAATGAAGGCTCTCTAGCCCATTAATGTTTATTTATTTCCTTTGGCAAGACTTTGGGGGAAGGGGTGGAATCAGTGAGCTTAAATGTTGTTGTTTTGTTTTCCCATTCTGGAAGAAGAGGCTAGTAATGTGCGTCTGGGTGTTCAGGGAGAGCTTCCCCCCTTCACCTCCCTTTAGAAGGCGGGAGGCAAGACATGGCCAGCTGGTGCCTTGAACTGACACAGGTGCAGAGGCTGTGGGGGGTGGGGAGCCAAGAATAATGACAGGTTTCCGAAGCATCAGGCCCTGCTTGACACAAGCACTCGTGGAGAAGACTGCTCTTTATGGAAAATTAATGGTGAAGCTAAGAGCACATCGGGGCCATTGTCGTTCATGGGAAGCCAGCCCTCCTCAGAAGCGAGGCACCCTCCCAAATGCTGGGGTTTGAGAGGCAGGGAGAGACACCCTCCTTCCCAAGTAGGGTAAGGTGACCAGATTTTAACATTGGTAAAGCGGGACACAAGCGGGACACCATTGATAAAACTCATATCCTGACGAAATAGCCACATGGCAGCCGAAAACTGTATACCCTAGCTTGTCATGCATTCTTTCCAAAAATCAGGACGTTTTTTAAAACGCCGCGGGACACAGGAAAAATTGTTAAAAATCAGGACTGTCCTGCCAAAAGTGGGACATCTGGTCACCTTAAAGTAGGGTCCAGTTGGCCCTGCGAAGGATCACCATGAGTTGTTCCTCTAACAGCGTCTCTTCATTTTCCCTTCTTACGGCCCACGTTCAACCCCATTACCAACACATCGTCGGATTCTTTCTCCCGTGGACGCGGAGGCAGTGGCAGTGGCAGTTCCGTGGGAGAATTCTTGCCTTCTATGCAGGAGATGCGGTGTGGGTGCCCGGACAGTGCACCTCGTGCACAGTCGCGCCCAACTGCCAGAGGAGCTGTGTATTGGTATGAAACGGAACCGGTGTCAGGGCCTTTCAGACCAAGTCACGTTAGGAAGAGAGGCCTGGGGTGTACTTAGGAAAATCAGCCAGGGGAAGCCATCTGGATCACAAAGACCCTATCCACGGCTGTTCATGAGGAGAGCCCAGGACCAGCAGGTGTGATATTAGGTGTGTAAGTAACCTGGTCACCAGTCAGGGCGCTCACTGGCAGCTGACCTCATTAAGGTTTGCATTCCATTCTTTCTCATCAAAGTGGAAGGACCAAAGCAGCAACATCGAATAAAACTCATTTTCTAGTTGCCAGTCAACATATGGGATTTCCTCCAATGTGTGTCAGACGAGACAGAGGTTTAGTTGGGGAGTTAAGGTGAGAGTGGATCTAAGCCTCTTAACACAGTCCTACTACATCCGGACGGCGGTGTCTTTTCACCAACCGGCACTTGGCATTGAGTTACGGTAACAAGTGACTCTTCTCAAGGCTCATGAGGGCAGCTGCAGAAGTGATGGGTAGAGATTAGAGGGATAGACTTCAAATCTGTCTGCTCAGGAAAGATACATCTGGAAGAGCAACACTGGCCCAAGTAGGAAAGCTGCTCTGTGCCTGGGCCATCCTGTCCATAGTGGGCACCGTTCATTTGTGTGAGGGAACCACATTTCCAAGTTGTTGGACGTATAGGGGACCCAGATGATATCGTGCAGAGGAGATGAAGACCTGGACCTCGAACCCCGACACTGCCCTGCTTATGTGACTTAAAAACTTGCTTGGACATTTCGTCCAGATTTCAGTTGCTTTCAGGATTTCTTTTATGAGTCGCAACTAAGGAATCCTTGGAAGATGAAAGGGGTTGTTTGAAGCTGTTTTGCATCATGTGCTGCAGTGGGCAGGGGTGGGGGGGAGTCATTTCAAAGACATCGCCCTCTCCCCAGGCCTTTAATCTCAGCTGCTTTCTCCCCCACCTCTCAAAGGGAAATATATATACAAGCAAATATTTTCTTGGTATGTGGGAGATAGTTTAGAATGGAGAAATGCCGAAGAGATTGTGACAGACACATCCCGACTTCCATGTTTGTTCAGAAAACAATCCATTTTCACAGTGCTGTCTCTCAGAATGTACAAATTACTAGAGGGAAATATTTAATTTGGTTTCAGCTCCAGTAACCAGTTGACAAGAGAGACAGTGGAAAAGCATACGAACTTACACTGGTTAGAGGACATGGTTATTTTGTGGAGTTCAGCAGTTCTGACAGTAATGTGTAATGCTATTGTACCTCTGGGGTGTGCTATCGATGTAAGCTTTTCTTTCTTTTTTTTTTTGGTAACCTAATAGCTAAGAAATGCGGTAAGGATTCTCGCTTGTATTTTCTATGTGTTTAACTACATCTTGTGGATGAAATGCATTCTCTCCAAATTTTATACCCTTATATTTTCTGGTAGTGGTGAAAGTCAAGAAAAAGTGAACATTTACTTAAAGTCTTAAGCCTTTCCTAGGTATACAAGATTGGTTCTTGTCACCGATTCATCATTCCTCTTTGTCTTGAGGTAAATTTAGTATTACATTCCTCATCTTCAGACCTATTTTTATTTTTTTTATTTTTTAACATTTTATTAGGGGCTCATACAACTGTTATCCCAATCCATACACACATCAATTGTGTAAAGCGCATTTGTACATC
>NW_022103899.1:33325508-33354667 GCF_000313985.2 Echinops telfairi | reverse complement strand
CTTATTCACCCGCTTTGTCTTCAGCGGTTGTGTCGGGAAGGTGAGCATCATAGAATGCCAATTTACTAGAAGAAAGTATTCTTGTGTTGAGGGAGTACTTCAGACCTATTTTTAGAGAAGACAACCAGGAAAACGAGGAAGTAGGCAAGGGATTTCAAGTGCTTATATGTCTGAGGTCTTTCGTGCACTTACTGAGTTGAGTAATCCCTGTACCCCTTTCTCCTCCTCCACACTTTGAGGACTATGGAACCAGAACACCTGGGCCCTTTGCTTGCCCCTGTCTTTTCTGTCGTTCTGCTGTGGCTTGATTTTCAAAGACTAGAAATGGACCACCACCATGACCGTTATCATCTTGTAAAGGGGCGTAGACTCAAAGTGTTTCAAGATCCAGAGGCATCGTGCTTCTGCTAAAAAGGGGGAAAGGAATGTTGTCTAGTCATAAGCTGGAAAGGAGTGCACATCTGAGCAGCCCTCTTTCAAAGAACAACAACATTGAGGAAAGCAGCACCCAACGACCCTACCTTCGGCAGCTTGCTTTGTGTCACCTTGAACTTTCCCTTCCGGGATGTGCGTGAAGATTTCAAAGCACGAAAGCGCAGTGGAGCTCTGGGGCCCTCCCAGGAGAAGAAGAAGGCATTCGTTTCCCTGTTTCTATGCTTCAGACTCTTTGGGGACGGTGGCACCATGGTTAATAGCATGTGACCAAACCACACAGAATAAGTGTCAGGTAGGACTCCCAGGGGCAGCCGAGTGCTGCGCACCTGCGTGTGCAGTTACCTGGTGAGTGTTCTTTCTGAGAACCAGAGTTCACCTCTTTCTCAGCAGAAACATCGTTGTCGTAAGGTCAAGAGCTGATCTCCGAAGCAGCATGAATTTGCTTTGTCATGCCTGGGTGGCTCAGAGAATTAAGCACTTGACTGCTCGTTAAAAGGTTGGTAGCTTGAACCTGCCGAGGGTGGCTCAGAAGAGAGGCCTGGCAATCGGCTTCCTAAAGCTCACAGCCCTGAAAGCTTGATGGCGCCACGCTGCGTGGCCCACACAGGGCGCCAAGAGTCCAAATCAATTCGACGGCAACCTGCAATGGCAATGGTGTAGAAAGTTGAAATTCCCCCTATTTTTTCCCATTGGCCCTCTTTCCCTAATTTGTTGGATCTCTTTGTACTTTTAACTCTTGGCAGTCGTGGGCAAATTAAGCTCACTAAGCTAGCTGCCATTCAGCCATTTCTAACCGGTGACACTACCTGGGACAGAGTAGAACTGCTTGCCCCCTGGGGTTTCCAAGACTGTCTTTCTAGAAGCAGGCAGCGTTATCTCTCTCCCTCAGAGCAGCTGGTGGGTTTGAATCTCTGACCTTGTGATTAGTGGCACAACACTTAACCTACTGCACCACCAGGATAGACTTATTGGGCATAAGGGGCCCAAAATGGCCTATCCTGGAGTATAAACATAGGTGGTAGTGGGTGGCTTTCCATTTCTGTGGCCCTATATTATCTCAGAAAAGTTTAGTTGCAAAATGCAATTCTTTTAGTTTTTTTAAGACTCTCATTGATAAACACGAGGCTAAAGATTCCCAATTAATCACTCATAATGGCACCATTATTGAGCGGTGGCAAAAAGATTGCATCCTTGTCTTTGTCTTCTGCCCAGAAGACGCATGTGTTAGGCTGGGTTGTCTAGAGGAGCAAGTCCAGTGTCGCTCATCTATGTCTAAGAAAGGGCTCTATGTCGAGAAGTAGTTATATATCAAGAAGGCCTCCCAGCCCAGGCCAGCTCGGTCCATGAGGCTGATGCTAGTTGCTAAGTCCCTCTTTAGACTCACAGTCACATGCTGGTGATGCAGAATGGCAAAGGAGGAAGCAGGAAGATCATAGGCCTTTGGGTACAGAGTTACATGGACCCAAAGGTAGTGGAAACATGGCAGGGTGCCAGCAGGTCTCAGGGTCTCCTGGTGCACATGGGACCACCCTGGCTTCAGACACAGAGTCCCAGTGAAGTCCCAATGAGGAGTAGGGTGAAGGAGAAAGGCAGTTCCCGGATTCCCTCATTGTCATAGGCCACACTCCAAGGAGGTGTCATCAAGTTACCACTTGATTGACAGGTTTGACCCCACCCCTAGCCAGGAGTGTCTAGTTGACATAAAATTGTCCAATTACCACAACACAGAAATAAAAACTAGAGCTTTTTCCATTCTAAACACTTGATTTGTAAAGAAGTGGCATTGAGCACCTCATACTAGAGCTACTAAAACGGAACAAGGAGTAGTTATGGTGCAGGTGATGATGGATGGGGGTTGTGAGGCGATTGTAGACATGTAGGTATCTCTTGACCGCTGATATGATAGAGATGCAGGTTTCGATCCAAATGATTCATTTTATTGTTTGAGAACCTACACGTTACAAGAAATGTCATCACTGCTTTGAAGGAGATCATCGTCTGAACAAGCAAGCCAGGCAGGTGTTCCTCCCCCTGTGCGTTTATGGACCTGTAGATACCGTTTGGTGATACTGTTTAATTGTCCAAGCCTGAGGAGGGGTGTCTATCCACCCTTTTCAGCAAACTGATTTTTTTTTTACTTCACTTCTTCTAGACCAGGCTTCCTGAAAGAGATAGAGTTTGTGTGGATTTTCCAAAGTAAGGGTGATTTGTGAGAGGGAAGGGAAAGATTGCTTCAAACATACGGGCATGAGGGAAAATGAAGAAAGGAAACTTAGGCTTTGAAAAGAAAAATGAGTGAACTGTTAAACTGGTCGGGGAAATGGCAAAAGGGCCACGAAATGTTTGCAATCCAAACTGGGAAATCTGGTGTCATTTCTAATGAGGTAAGGACAGGTTGAAGGAAAGCCATTTGGTAACCTTGGCACCCACACATGATGAGGCCCCCTCCCCCACTCGATTCTGTGAAAGTAGACTTCTTGCCAGCAGCAGGGAGATTTTGGTAAATGTAATTTGTGCTGTGAGATTTGGATGAACCTGTTTTCTTTCCATGTCTGCCTATGGCCTGATACAGAAACAGTAGGTGTGGAAGTTTTAGTTTAACCTTTTAAAAAAATTGTTTAGCCAGATCTTGGATTATCACCTTCAATGGCATATTTCCTTAAGTCATAAGACTAAGAAAAAAAGGAGAGAGTATTTCACAAAGGTTTCAGGGTAATCCAGTCAAAAAACAAATTCAGGTGGTATATATTGGGCAAATTGGAGATGAAGAAACCATGCATTTCAAAGTTAAGCTCTCAGAAAGACTTCATAAAGCTCATTTGTGACTCACGAATATATAAGAAAATCACTTTGTGCTTGGGAACATTTCCTTTCTATTGCTGACTATAATGGATTTTTGAAAGAGTCGGTGGGGGGGGGGGTTGATCCATTGGCTGAAACCTTAAGTTGTATTGTGAAGTAGACCAAGGGAGGCCTTCTATCTCCAAGGTGAAGGACCAGTCAGACATAATTTATGGAATTAAATTGACATCTGCTGACTCAGATATGGAGTTTACTGGTGAGAGTGTCATTGAAACACGTACATCTCTGCTTCTGGTGGACCGAGCATTTGAACTCTGTGTCACAGTCCCCATGGAGACACCCTCGCTTGCGGATGGCTGCGCTTATTCTCTGTTTCCGCTCTCATTCTTGGAAACAACTTTGGACTTATAGGAAAGTTGCAAAATTAGTACACACACCGAGTTCCTGTAGAAACCCTGCCCAGCTTTCCCTCATATTACATAACCGTAAGTCCATTTGTGAGAGTCAGAGAATCATCGTTGGCACTGTACCATTAACTAATCTATACACTGCATTTACATTTTACTGCGTTTCCTACCACTGTTCTTTTCCTGGTCCAAGATCAGGGCAGGATCTATTGCATTTTTTTTTTTAAGTTGTCGTATCTGCTAAGTCTCCTGTAATCTGTGACAGCTTCTCAATCTTCCTTTATTTTTCACAAGCTCAACATTAAAAACAAAAAGAAAAAAATACATGAGCCAGTCATTTTGTAGAATGGTTCTCAGTTTGGATGGGTTCAATGTTTTTCTCGTGATTTGATGTAAGTTATCCATTTCTGGCGGGGATTCCACGGGATAATCTACAGTGAATCACATCAGGAAGAGATGATACCAAGGTCTCTTATTATTGGTGAGGTTGATTTTGATCACACCATTAAGGTGGTATCGCCCCGGCTACTTTATGGAAGAGTTATTACTGCTGTCTTTGTAATTAATAAAGACCTTGCAGGAAAAATACCTTGAGACAAAGCAAATATGTTTTTTGTCCCATGATACTGTTATCTACGAATTTTAGCATCTACTGATGATGATCCTTGCCTACACTCATTATTACTTTGTTGCTTGCCTGATAATGATTTTCTGCTTCCACCATTTCTTAGGCATTTGTTGTCATTCTACTGTAAGGAAGCTGACCCTTCTCCACTTCTTTACTTGGTCAGCAATTTAATTATGTCAATATGGACCTTCAGATATTTCTATGAGATAGAAATTTCTTCTTCTCCTCCTCCACTCGCCTCCCCCTCCTCCTTCTTCTGGATCACATTGCCCAGATGCATCTGTTGAGAGCTCAGTGGCACTTCTCCACCTCTCCTCACATCATTAGCACTTCCTTATGGTCCAGGGCAGAGGGTATCCCAGGTTCGACTTTTATTTCCTTTGCCCTAACTATTTGTTCCCTTTATCGAGTTTTTCTTGATATGTAAAAAAGACAAAATCTGTACGCTAGCTGTGTGCTCATTGCAACTGTGATGTCTTTGTAAGTCACCCCAGTGGACAGAGCTAGGAAACAGATGTAGGTAAGCTCATACGTGTATACACAATTATTCCTCTTTCTCTTTCTGTGTGTGTGCATTAAAACCCATGAATAAACACCAGAACCTAAAACTCTTATGGCAGTTCTTGTAATCATTTAAATTTTCTTTAACATTGAAGATAGTCTTTCTCTTTGGGTTGGAAATAATAAAATTTCATAACCCTCCTCTTCCTTAATATTTTATCTCCAGCACTCCACATGAGAAAATTAAGCCTCTCTCATTATTTTCCAGTAGCCAACAATCACTCCATCTACAGTGGCACTTTTGAGTAAGCTTTGGACTGATAACAGCCAGGTCAGTGGCTCAACCCCCCCAGCTGGTCCTTGGGGAAAATATGTTGTTTGCTCCCGTAGGGATTTATGGGAAGCACTGTATAGGTTTTCATGAGTCAGAACCCATGGCAGTGGGTTGGTTGCATTGCCTGGAAGCTTCATCCTAAGCAGGTGTTGTAAGAAGCAGATTCCCTGAGGAAAACAACCAACCAAACAAAACCCCCAGATTTCTTAAAAATTTCACAAGACTATCCACCATATCCTGGGTGCTATCTACATGACCCATGTTCTCCTGGGATCCCAAAGGAAACATGCTGGGTGGCTTCTCTCTCTCCTCTCACATGGACCTCACACTTGGTAAAGGAGAGGGCAGTGAAAAGAAAACCCTCCGTGAGATAGATTGGCACCATGGCTGCAACAGTGGGCTCAAAACGTAACTATTGAGATGCTGGCCCAGGACCGGGCGGGGGTTGGTTCTGATGTACATAGAGTCACTATGAGTCAGAACCGGCCAACAGTATCTGACAACAACAGAAGATCACATGTGTGTAGCGCATCTCAGCCCCTCAGTACTCGGAATATACAGAGATTTGAACCTCCTAAGTATTAACCACATTTTTAAAAATCAGTGTATTGGGGCCTCGTACAACTCTATCACAATCCATCCATCCATCCATTGTGTCAAGCACATTTGTACATTTGTTGCCCTCATCAGAACATCTTTTAAGCCATGATTCCGTTGATTTTTAGAGTATACCTGCTACTTAAAGACTTGGCTCTCTTGGGCGGGCAAAGCTGGGGACCTCTTCAGTTGTGTTCCTGAAGATATTACATGAGGTCTTTTCTAAGATGCCAGCCTTGACATAGTCCAGAATGGGGCGTCAGCGGATGGCCTTGAAGAGTAGAGGAGATAGAGTGATGACAGTAATACAGTAGCAAGTTCATTTGACATTTGCTTGACAGACGTGGAGGCCAGGCATCATGCTCGGTGGGTGATAGTTTAAAAGGGAGAAGGGAGGTTTGAGGAGTGGAATCCTATTTTTCTTAAAGGTGTATTTAATTGTGTTTTTTGGGTGGAAGTGCACACAGTACAATGGATCCTCATTCTACAATTTCTACACATTTTGTTCTGGTGATGGTGGGTTCATGGCTCACATCTTATCAACAGTCTCAGTATTTCCATTCTCGGTGGACTTGCTCTCCCCCAGCACCCCAGCCCTCCTCGTTGGTGTATTAGGATAGGCACGGACCATTTGGTCTCATGGTCTCACTCAAGGGTGATACTCATTGCTCTATGGGCTAACTTGCTATCTGAGTAAAAGCTGACTTAAAAAGGTAGTCTCAGTTCAAGGCTTAACCAAAGACCTCAGGGTAATAGTGTTAGGGATTCCTCCCATCTCAGAGGGCAAGAGTAGAATCTTACAGATCAGCGGGGAACTAAGTAGTGTTCATATGAAAGTTTCCAAATAGATAGAAATAAGTCCTCATTTTGATCAGCTCCACAATTTTGAGGTGTGGAATTCATGAAAAAGACAGAAGGTAATATAGATGGGCGAGGGCGGGTGGCTGGTGCAGATGTGTAGAAACTGAGAAGGTCATAGTATTGGTTTCTGATATCAAGTGCAGGGAGCTACTGAGCCAGAGCTATTATTTAGTCAATAAGTAAAATGGAATTAAAACTTAACTTTCTTCCCAATAAGCGTTCATTGATTAATGTAATGAAATAGAGACGATGAAATCCCTTGTCTGTTCATCCCCTCTCAACAGCCCACATTATTTTATGCTTACTTGGTATCATGTTTTTCATAACTCCATGTCATTTTCAGCTTGTGTTCCCTCACTTTATCCCCCTCACTGCATGGACCTACTATGGTCTCTTCTTCTGAAGACACCTGTGAAGCCTTGCAGCGCACTGTGAACACAGGGGTTGGCTGAACACTGGAGACAGGGATGCTGAATGGAAATGGGTACCACTCACTACGTTGGACCACTAGATGTCAACAGCGCGAACCAGAGTTGATTCATAGATATAATCCGGTTTTCTTATTCAGTAATGCAGAGTTTACCAAAAGGCCACTTAAACATTAATCTTTTGAAGTATCTCCAAAATAAGATTAAAAAAACCCCCAACCTTTGACAGATACAACACCGCTAGGTGCATCCTTAAAAAAATCTTTTTAATTAAAGAAACGTCTAGAATCAGAACCTGGCTGAAAACAGAGACGCTTTCTGGAAGCAATGAATTAGGAGCTAGTCAAAATTTAAATGTCCGTTCAGTGTTTCATTGTTGAAACCCGGAATACAGAGTAAATTGAGCTGATGGTGCAAGTTAGTACCATTGTTTCATACAAGATTTTGGCTAGTAGGCTTTTGAAGCAAGGAGAGCTTTTACGATACCGAAAAGAAATTCTTAAGTGTCTACTTTTGTTGTAAAAGCACGTCCACCATCTTACAAAGATTTATGTACTCCAGGGATAAAGGCATGTTGGGGCTCTTGGTTTCTTCTCTACTGCTTCACTAGGTGAACTGTTTATGTTGCTATATAGTGAACTGTATGTTTCACAGATCAAATGACCGTGTTGCATCGTGTTATCATGGAGGTAGAGACCTAAACGATCATCATAGGATTCGTGATCTTTGCCACAAAGCTTGTAGCGATTGCATTTTTAATAACTTGCTGCAGTCAACAGGGGTTCTATCTCACGCATCCAAGGCATGGCTTGCTGCCAGCTGATGGTGGCTGCAGCCCTTCAGCGCAGGTGGGAGAGCGGACGCACCATCCTGACCTTCTCAGGTCTGTTGAAAGATGGCGTTGGACTCTGGGGAGTCTGGTCTTGGTACGAAAACCATGTCTGCTTCTACTCTTCTTGCCGAGGGACTCCTGGAGAAGCTGACCCGCTGAGTTGGACTTGGGGCGGGCAGACCACATGCCATCTTCTAATAGCCTCTGGGGCCTTGCTGGTGTGTGATGCGTCTTACGAGCCTCTACTTCTCTCACCGTGACGGAAGTTGAGATCCATGGTGTTGTCTGTGGGACAACATGTTGCCCGAACCTGCACCATGTTCGTGATGCTGGGTGTGTTTTCGGTTCGTGGTGTCTCTGTGGCAGTCCGTCTCGGGGAGGGCCTCCCGCCTTCTCCTTGGCCTCTGCTTACCAAGACGCCTCCCGGCGTGACCCTTACAGGGCTCCCAGATAAGCGTGAACGAGGCCAGCCCTTCTCCACTAGACTTTTCCGGGAGCAGCCTCGAGAGTGTTGTTGGTGTGTGTCTCTTCCTCCTCTTGGCCCCGTCAACATGTGGCTTCATGTGTGCTTTGCCTCTGATGGCTGTTTCTCTCCCTCCCTCCTCCCCTCTGCAGACATGCCTTGAATTGGAACGCTACCTACAGACGGAGCCCAGGAGGATCTCGGAGACCTTCGGGGAGGACTTGGACTGTTTCCTGCACGCCTCGCCGCCCCCTGGCATCGAGGAGAGCTTCCGGCGCTTAGACCCCCTGCTGCTGCCCGTGGAGGCCACCATCTGCGAGAAGAGCTCGGCAGTGGACATTTTGCTCTCTCGGGACAAGTTGCTGTCTGAGACCTGCCTCAGCCTCCAGCCAACCAGCTCTTCCCTAGACGGCTACGCAGCCGTCAACCAGGCCCAGCTCAACGCAGTGACCTCATTAACGCCCCCGTCGTCCCCCGAGCTCAGCCGCCATCTGGTCAAAACCTCGCAGACTCTCTCAGCCGTGGATGGCACGGTGACGTTGAAACTGGTGGCCAAGAAGGCCGCGCTCAGCTCGGTGAAGGTGGGAGGGGTGGCCACAGCAGCAGCCGTGGCGGCGGTTAAGAGTGGACAGAGCGACAGCGAACAAGGAGGGGTCGGGGCCGAGGCATGCCCTGAAAACAAGAAGAGAGTTCATCGCTGTCAGTTTAACGGGTGCCGGAAAGTTTACACAAAAAGCTCCCACTTAAAGGCCCACCAGAGGACTCACACAGGTAGTGGTACAAGTTGGCCGCACGTGGTCCCCGCTTCTTTGTTTTCTCCGTTATCTCCTCTGTGTTCTGAGAAGTGGCATCCGTATTCAGTAGGAGGGGATCTCGAGGCAGGAGGACCTGGGGGGGAACACAGAATGGCTCCCTTGTTCCCTTAGGAGCTCAAGATGTCCTGAGCTCAGAGCAAGGGTTTGTCACTCTGCTGGCTACGAGAGACCCTCCCAGGCAGAGCTAATCACAGCGTAGAATCAGATGGTTGTGTGGCTGATGGAGGGGGCTGGGGGCGGGGCGCTCGCTCTGGCTGTGTGAGTCACTGCCTGACATGATGCATACACTTGTCACTTTACTGACACGTTTCATTGTTTTATGAATGTAGCTCTCTGGTTTTGATCCACACGGGAAGCTGAGGTGGTGCGTTTGAAAGATTTCACAGTTAAACAAGGTAGCCAGGGTGTCCCTGTTCACTCTTCTCCCAGCATCCCTGATTTTTCATCAAAGTCACCAACCGCAGGAGGGTTTCGGAGTTCATTAGATGTGATCATTGTATAATTAATTGACATCTCCTCTTTTGCATTGTTCTCTGGCGCGTGCTGTATGGAGAGATGGCAGAATTGCTTTTTAATGAGCTTGTTACTGAGAAGTTGCTAAAGTGATTACATTGCTATGTGTGTGGTAGAGGCAGGGAGGGGAGGCACAAGGACTGTGTATTTTACCCAAGACTTTTGCGGGCACACCCAGGAACCATTTTGATGCAATGGGGTTTACACAGCAAAGAGGGAGATAGGCATTTTCCTTGGCACCGGTCTTTGTTCTCTGACCTGAGGTTGAAGCTTAGTGATGGCCTATCGTCTTGATGTTAAGGTCCTACTAGGAATCCTAATCATTGGGGCTATCAATGAGTCCTGTGTTATGTATTAGCCAAACTGAGCAGGGAAAAGCCCCAGGGCTTCCCGTGGCATGGAAGAGGAAGCACTAGGAGAAGGGTCTGGTGAGCGCTAGTTTCTCGGCTCACTACGTGGCTTGCTGGGGTTCTGTGGTGTGGCTGGAAAGTCAGGAAAGCTTGCACTCTAGTTGCTGGGTGGCACCAATAACTAAGTGCTCCACTACTAACGCACAGTGTGGTGGTACCAACCCGCTCAGGGAAGCGATAGAATAAAGGCCTGGGGACCGGCTTCTGTCAAGATGACAGCCGAGGAAATGGTGGGAGGCAGTCCCACTGAGCAGCACTTGGGGCTGCCCTACGTGGGAATGATTTGACAGCCATGGGTTTGGCTTGGTCCTTCCGTATCACTACCTAGCTGGGTCACTTCCAGCATATCCTTCTACTTTACCAGGCCGCGAGCCCACAGCTAGCCAGCAGTGGACTCGTAAGATCCCTTTCTTTCAGCGCTACTGTTCTGGAGGTCTGTGAAATGGCCCTGCGTGGTACAGAGCATTCCCAAAGCTCGGGTGAATAACACATAGCTAAGGAGATGGCTATGTTGAAGTTCCAAGCTATTCCCATGGGAGGAAGAGGTCTGCCATTGCTTCCTTGCCGGCACAGGGTTTAGGCATGGACTCCTCGCTTTCCGCTCTTGGTCTGTGGTGGTCCCCCACCTCCTCTTTGCACTTCGTGGATAGGGAGCAGAGTCCTGCTCATGGTTTGCTGGCAGAATGTGGGTTTGACTTGTGGGCTTTACCTTCTTACACCAAAGCTAACACTTTCGGCTCTCCTCATCTTCTTCCTCGGTGATAGTGTTCTGAAGGTGGTTTTGGATTTTTGTACGTAGTCCTCTCTTTCTAAAAACGAGTAGTGACTGAATGTGGCAGTGCTCCCAGGCTTCACAGTATGGCTCACTTGCTCCCCGGAAGAAACCTGACAGAGCAAGGCGAGGCAAGCATGTCGAATGGAGTTGGAATTCATGATTCTGGCCACCTTTCCAAATTACTGACCTTGAGAGAGTGGACAAGGTACTCCTAGGGGAGACTGCAGTTCTGGGAATGCGGAGGTTCATTTAAAGGGCTTTAGAGCATCCTCGTCTTCTTCCTCATCCTACAGTTGGCACAGGGTAACTGTTGTGATGGATGCATCATTTGGGGCTTTGTTTCTTGAAGGTTACCCACTTGGAGTATTACTGAGACAGAGTTCATCGCATCACCCAGCACCCGCAACCCCTTGCCGTAGGTCAATGGAAGTGAAATGCCTCCTTCCCTTAGGGAACTTACTCTTGAAGGTGCCATGCATTATTAGGAAGGCAACAATACAGAGAGGTTAAGAGCGAGACTTTGGATTCAGGTGAACTTGGTTTGGAGTTCTGGCTGTACCTCTTACTGGATGTATGACATAGACCCTGAGTTCCCAAATGGTTTGGAAGTACCGCTGCTTTTCAGAAAAAATAATCATAATAATTACTCTGTGCCCCCTGACAGTTAAAAACATTTGCACTACAGCCCATAATCTGGGATAAATTGTGGTGTCTGCTTTGGCAGCCCCCCTGGATCATCCCAGGGGCCCACAGGAGGTGGTGCCGCCCACTCTTGGAAATGCTGAAGACCCATGGCTCCCCTTCCCTGAGTCTGGGTTTCTTTACAACAGATCAAGCGTCTCCCTCTGAACTTGTTTTCAAAATTAAATGAGCAAATACAAGTAAAGTAGATAGTAAGAGCCCATTATAGCTAATAGTAGGGTTGGTTGTAATTAATGCTGTAGTTACTGTTGATAATGATTAGTGATGCAAAGTGTCTGTGTGTGGGGGTTGGGGGGGTGGGAGGTGGGCAAAGCTTTATTAAGCTAGAAATAAACTAAAAAGCCAGGGTCTACCTCTGCTTCCAGTCTACCTCTGACCAATGGGGCTAAGATGCTCAAAGGCACCTGCCGTGGAGGTTGAGACTGACATCACGCATCCGCAATGCATTCACAAGCATTTTACCTGGAGAACCCTTCCTCGGACACAGGGCTGGAAGAGCAAGTAGGTGCTGTAGGAAAGAGAGGCCGCCAGAGGGAGGGAGCAGCAGCGGTGGAGGCTGGGGGAGGGGCTATGCATTAATTTGGATTAAATGGATGAGAATCAGAGTATTTATTTGGAATTGGTGTGAATGGGGCACATGGGGAACTGAAAACAAAGGTGATAATTTATGTGGTGTGGATGAACTCAGAATAATGAAAAAAGCATGAAGGATGGAATCAAATTAAGTGCCAACATATAAAGGCGTAAAAGCTCCAGGCCAAAGGTCTATGGCGATGGGGATTCTGGTTGGAAGAGTTTGCTGATCTAAGGCAGAGACGCGGGAGCACTGACCATCAAATGTGATGCTGAATGCAGAAGGGTGGGTTGGGGGGCTACGTTTGGGTTCAGACAAAGCATTTAAACCCAGGATTCACTTTCATCTCATGAAACAGTTCCTCATATTTTAGTTACAGAAAGGCTGTGGAACGGGAGAGAACGCAAAAGCATCCCAAAGAAAGAAAAGTCCGTGTTTTGTTCGTCAGTGTTTTGTCTGCATCGCGTGTCTCCTCTGTGGTCCCGGTTTACAAGGAGAGTCACTTGCAAAAGGAAACCAAACTGAAGTGAAATGGGCGAGTCTCCCATGTTGAGAAGTAAAATGGTGCTGGCAACGTGGATTTGCTTGCACCGAGGAAATTTGAACCTGTTATTCATGTATTCATTATATAGATAGAATTTACTGAACTGGAAAAGATGCACACACATACACAGCCGCTCCACCTCCCTTGCCGTGGCTGTGCTTCAAGGATGCTGTGAATCCTTCTAACTTTTTGCCCTGGAGGATGCTTGGCAGTGAGTGGGTTTTTTTGTTTTTCAAAGGAGCAGATGTTCCAGTCAGTAGGTAGCTAGAACACGGATACCGGTTGCCCTCGGAGGTGAAGTTAGGGATGGGGGAAGCAGGCCCGGGATGGAAGAACGTGAGGCAAGACTAGGGACAAAGGGGGTGGTAGCAAGTATCAGGATCTTAGTGAGGGGAAGTGTATGGATATGGACCTACGGTTTGTTCACGGGCCAGAGGAGCACTTAGCACTGGCTGGAACATTAAAAACTCCTTTAACCTCCAGGCCATTATAGGCTTTACTTTCCCCACTAGGTTTCCTGATCTTTGTATAAGACATGTTGCTTCCTTCATCCACATTCCAAGCGTTGTGATCGCAGTCTCTTCCATCTTCGTCAAGTCAGCCGCGTCCCTTCTCCCTGGGTGCCAGGGAGACCTTGGCTTCTCACGGTTAAGAAGTCACTACATCCTCGTGTTCAGAATAAGAGTCCATGTGTTAAAATTCTTGTGTTTCTATGCGAGGAAGCGAGAGTAAGGCCTTGTTTCCCACAGCTCTTCCTGTCCGCTTGCGAGGAAAAAAGGAAAAGCGTGCGCTTTAATTGTTGCTTCGCCCACGAGGGCCTCCGTCTAAAAAGCAGGCCCATGGTTGTGTACTCTGAAGAGCGGGTCATGTTGGTGAAGTCAAGGTCAAGGCCAGTGGTTCAGTCTCTGCTTGTTGGTCACCAGCGAGAGACGTGAACAAGTGTGTTTTTTCCTGAGCTGTTGGGAAGGTGCTCCGTAGACTGCAGTTGCTTGGACTTCCTGCCTGAGTGATGAGAACATTCCAGCTTCCCAGTGAAACATGGAAGGGGGTGCTTTACAGGAGGAAAGGTAGAACACACGTGTGATTTACCAATTTTGCGTTTGCTTTTTGTCTTTTTGAATCAGAGGAGTCCCTGGGGGGCACAAATGGTTAACCCAGAAGCTGGTGGTGCACACCCACCCAGCAGTGCCTCTGAAGGACGTCCTGGCGATCCGTTTCTGACCAGTCCGATCCTAACATCCCTCTGGAGTGATTCCATTCTGCATGCAGGGAGCGAGCTCAAGTCGCAATCCAGTCCACCTGGCAGTTGCAACTAACATCAACAACAAAACATTAACATTGAAAAAGAAGTAGTCAGGAATTAGAAGAGTTTGTCTTCAAATGAAAAGATGGTCCAAAGTATCACCCATAAAAAGCCAAGCTGCTAAGAAACAGGTGACAGTTCTCCTTTCACACGCAGAATGAAAGTTCTCCAGCATTGGGATTAGTTTGTTTACTCACTCAACAAAGCCGATAAAGCACCATCTAGATGTCAGGCGTTGTTTATGTTCTTTCACAAATATGCAGGCATGTCATTCTCATAATGACCCGGCGACATAGTGCTCTCCTGAGTACATCCTACAGATGAGAGAAGTGGGGCCTGCAGAGCCAGATGACTTGCTCAGTATGGCCTGGTTGGTAGCTGCCTGTCCTGATACTGGAATCAAATCACTGTTGCTCCATCCAGTTCACGCTTTTAGCTTTTTGGCTACAGCAATGGGGAAAGTCACAAAATCAAAACAAACGAAAACCAGCGAGATGGGTATTTCTCTTTAGAACCCATTACTAAGAGAGAATGAAAACTTGCAGTTTAAATTTTAAAACTGGGATAACTGAAAGCCAATTTAAGTATTCTTCTGAACTGGTAGACATGAAGAAGGTGCTTAACTTAAGGACAGTGCCGTGTGAAGTGCCTAAGAAGCATTCAAGGAAACGAGAAAGGCATGGTCTTCTCTGCCCTGGCCTGTTAGAGCTACTGCTGTATTGGTCATTAAGAAGTCCTGGTGGCATAATGGTTAAGCACTCAAAAGGTTGGCAGTTCAAACCCACCCGTGACATCACTGAAGAATGATGTAGCGGCCTGCTTCCTTAAACATGACCATCTTGGAAACCACATGGGGCTGTTCTCTGTCTGACAGGGTCGCTGTAAGTTGGAACTCCATGGCAACTTATTTTATTTGTCTTATGATCATTAATATTACCCCTTTGTTTTTGTTAACTCCAGGATTAAAGAGAGGCTTTTTTGTACTATTCTTCACTTACACATTAAAAGGACAAAAGTTAATCCCCTATTGCTAAGAAGTAAGAATGGCAAGCAATGTTGCATAGAGAGGAGGAGCACACCTGTATGGCTTAGTGGTTATGCGTGGGACTGTGCTCTGAAAGGTTCAAAGTTTACAATCAGTAGCTGCTACATGGGAGAAAGATGGGCTCTCTACTCCCATAAACAGTTCATGGTCTCAGAAACTTATGAGACAGTCCTACCCTGTCCAGTACGGTCACTATGAGTTAGCTTTGACTTGACGGGAGGGAGTAAGTTGTTTTGTTTTATATATATAGGGCAAACGGAGGACCCCAAAAATGAAATAAAGTCAAAATAAGACTTAGGCTATTACAGAACTAAAATTAGACCCATGTTTCCTGTCCCTCAGTGAGTCCCTTGGGAAAGTGGCAAAGTGCAATCAGTTAGATACTACTAATCAAAAGGAACCCCTCCACGGGGCCTGTGAAGATAGAACTAGAGATTCCTTTAGAAAGATCCACCCACTGCCTTTAAGTCAACTGTGACTTATAGCAACCTTACAGGACTAAAGAGCCTGCTGGCGCTGCTGGGTAAGAACTAGACTGAACGTTGAGGATCTCCCATAAAGATTTATAGCTGTGAATACCCTGTAGAGGGTTGCTCTGAAGATTGACAGCCCTGTATCAGGTCACTCTGAGTCAGAACCAGGTCAGTGACAGTGGGCTTTCTAGGACAGGAAGCAGACAGCCACATCTTTCTACAGCAGAGTAGCTGGTGGGTTCCAACCAGCCACCACGTTGGTGAGTCATCAGGGACTTCTCCACAGTGCCACCAGGGCTCCTTCTGAAGGTCACCATTCTAAAAACCCTCTGGGACACTTCTTCTCTGCACACGTGGGCTCACCCATGGAGCAGAATCCACGCAATGGCAACTAGCAGCCACAATGCCAGCCCTCTCTGACTGAAGACCGTCTTTGCTTTATCTTGATCTGTTTCAGTTATTATTATGCAGTTATCAACTGCCACACACAGGCATTCAGTGGCCAAAGATGTCAGCCACTGTGACACGGAGTGACCAGCCAAGGGGGGTGGGGGGTGCGGAGATAGGGCCACTGAGAGAAAGAGTGCTAGAGCCGACAGGGCAGTAAGTCAGAGTTGGGGTTTGTGTCAGTAGTCAGAGGCAGTGTGAAAGATTTGGAAATAAAAACTTCTCTTTTCTCTTTCTGGACACGGTACTTATTGATGCTGTGCTTCTTTTTAAAGAATGCCAATGCAAGAATACACTGTTTATATAAATAGAAGCCTTAATTCAAGGGCAAGCATGTCAGGGGGATAAAAGTAAATGCCTCAGTATGGAGCTGCAGGGGGCCAATCGACCACTTTCAACCTCTTCATCACCACAGATAAGAATTCTTTGAATTTATACAATAGAGGCTGAAATGGGACCATTTTAAGACATTGAAGGGCCTTTAACATGCTGAGACACATGGCCGGCAAATGAAGTTTATCCATGTGTTGAGGCAGAAACTCATTAAGCTCCGATTGTGGAATGGAAACTAGAACAAGGGTTAAATGTTCCGCTCACTAGGTGGAGAGCGTTTAATAGGGAGGAGGGTGAACTGGTTTGGATTTAGAATGTTCAAGAGCTTAAGAGAAGTTTGAAAAGAGGGGACTTGAATGGGTGGGCAGCAATTGATGGGAGAAATGCATGGGTTCAGGGAAATCTGGGAGCTTCACTACATGATAATCTAGCAATAAGCTAACTCAACAGGAGGGTGCATTTTCATAAACAGACATTGGGTAGAATGGCTTAAACTTAGCATGTACACAGCAGACACATTTATGTTATCATTATTAGATGGTAATAAACGTAGGCTTTGTGGGATGCCTATTCCAGATGTCCTTTTACTGGCTAACTGGTAGTCACAAAATAAGTAAATGTGTTCAAGTAAGAATGAAGGAGAAAGAAGAAAACAAAATTAATGGGTCTTTAATCATAAATAATTCTTCTTTTTGATCGTGTACAGTACCAGACACTAGATTCTTTCCTCCATCTCTGAAGAGCTTACTTTTTAATGTAGAAGCCAGAGATGGAGTTTCATGAAATCATTATCTTGGAACTTGGTCTCAAGAGAATGTAGCATGAATGAGAAGAGCAATCAGTAGAAAGGAAGGAAAGCGAAAAGAATCTCACTCCAGAAAAAGCAGTGGATGTAACAGAATTTTATAAATTCTAAAATGTAAAGGTTCTATCAGTTCTGTTTGATAGAACAGGGTCCTGAGAAGCCTGTGCAAATAAAGGAATACATTGGCAAGACCAAATGCTAATGTCTGAAAGACCTGCGCCTTTTACTAAGTAGAGTAGCCCAGGTGGCATAGCCGGTTTCACTTTGGGCTGCTAACCACCAGGTCAGCAGTTCAAAACCACTACCCAGTCAATGGGAGAAAGATGAGGCATTCTACTCCTGTAGAGTTACAGTCTCAGAATTCCACAGGGACAGTTCTATCTCGTCATATAGGCTCACTCTGAGTCGGAATTGTCTCAATGGGCAGTGACCTTTTACTAAGTAAACAGTGTCATACAACTTTTTACTATAATAAGTTAATTAATGACCATGATAATAATAGTTATCTTGTACATATTATATTGAAAACTTGGAGAAAAGTTAAATGGATCTTTGTAAACAACTAATGCTAAGATAATGTTATCAAAAGAACTAATTGGTGGTAGGAAATGTACATATTTTTAAAAATCGATAGAAAGGACAAAGGACAGATGAAAAATGTTTGTTGCATGCTATGTCTTTCTGTGGAAAAAAAGCCATTCAAAGTATAAGGCCTTGATGAATGGGTCATCAGAAACAAACTTTTCATCCAAGGGAGTGAGTCCTGAGAAACAATTGGAGCCTTTTGGAATACGGTACCCCACCTCCACTCCCACCCCATCCTGAGGGACATGGGGCTTGTGGCTCATGGCACTGCCATGTAATTCTGGCAGCAAATGGAAAAGCCCGGGGCCGTTCTGGACCAGGCAATTTCTACTTGCTCCCATTCTAATGGTGGTAAACTCGATGGCCCTAACAAAAAAACCAAACCCACTGCCATTGAGTCGATACCTACTCCTAGTGACCTGTGGGTTTCTGAGACTGTAACCTTTGACAGTAGAAATATCTGTCTTTCTCCTGGAGAGAGGCTGTTGGTTTCGAACTGCTGGTCGAACTGCTGTGCCACCAGGCCTCCTCAGGTGGCCCTACAGCAGTGGTTCCCAACCTTCCTAAAGCCACAACCCTTTCATACAGTTCTTCATGTTGTGGTGACCCACCCCTCAACCATAAAATTATTTTCGTTGCTACTTCATAACTGTCATTTTGTTACTCTTATGAATCGGGCAATCCCTGTGAAAGGGTCTTTCGACCCCCAAAGGTGTGGCGACCTGCAGGTTGAGAACCATTGCCCTAGAGAAACCTATTTCCTAACATCTCAGTTCCTTCCTTCTGCATTCCGCATCCAACTACCGAACCCGTGCTACCTCCCGTTCTCTCACTCCCTGCCTTCAGAGCCTCCTCCTTCCTTCCTGTTGGAAAGGATCTGGTAGCAAGACACTGTTGGCTGATGGCTTGTAAATCCATCAAGCAGCATGTAACGTAGTGTTTTTTTAAATCTCCAATTGTGGGAGACGACTCATGGGAGTCTACAGGCAAATGGGAAGCATCATGAGTGAGTTTGGGAAGTTGTGATTGTGCCCACCTTTCTTCCCGCCTCTCTTCCGCAAGACATTTCCTGTGAGTGGCTTCCTTCCAACTACTTTTAAAAGTAGAATGGTGTCATGAAAGTGACTAAGCTAAGGATTAGTAGAAGCAAAACCATTCAAAATAATCCCCTATTGGTGAGTTTTGATTGTTTAATGTGTTAGTTATTCGGCCTGGTAATGATGGCAGCAGCTACTCCCTCCTGCCATGTCCCCAACTTCAGCCTCCAGCGCTAGGACCTGACTAGTGTACATAATGGAGGTCAACCCACTTGAATTATTTAAGAGTATCTGCAGTGAGCATACGTTTTCCATGGTCTGAACCATGTTTCTGCTGACCTTGCCCTCTCCTTCACCTCCTATGTTTATTGGGGAAGGTGAGCTGAGGACTGACCTTGGATGGAATCCCATAAAGCTGTTAGAAAGAGAAGACTAGGCGGTGCCCCATTACCAGTTCCTTTATTCTTACCCAGTCTGGTGTCAGGCCTCTTTCTCTTTTCAACTCACCCTACACCTTTTCCATTTCCCTATGGTTATGCTGTCACATTAATCCTGATGAACCCCTGGTGTGGGATTGTTAAAGGTTGGGCTGCTAACCAAAACTTTAGTGGTTCGAACCCACCTCCATCTCCTTGGGAGAATAGACTTGCCATCTAGCTCTGGTGAAGGTGTCAGCCTGGGAAATCCCATGGGGCAGTTCTACTCCATCCTGTAGTTTTGTTATGAGGATTCAGAGTAGATCTCGTTTCCTTTGTGAAATAAAGTGTATTTTTAATTTAATGCTCTTTTTATATTAAGTCTCCCATCTGATCTTATAAAGTACACAGTTATTCTTAGTATAGTGTTTCTGCCTGAGAATACATCTTCTTTCCATTGCCATAATTAACATTTAATTGATGGAAATCGGTTAAAATAGAGCATGTGTTTTCAAGCAAATGATGTGAGATTAAAAGCAAAATCCAACCATGTCAGGATAGGATAGTTTGAGCCTTTACCCTAGGTGGGCTGAAGGCGATAGAAGCCGTCAATCCCTCGTTCGTGGGCAGGAAGTCCTTTTCCTTCACGTTGGGCATGGCCCAGGTAGATGTGATGTGGTTTTAAAGATCTTACTCTGGAGCCTCTGCTGCCTTCAGATCCAGGGATATTTTGTAAGGTGTTTTATAGATTGTTCTACACATGAACAGGTGTTAAGAGCGAGAAGTAATATGGTTCTAATGGATTCCCTAAAAAGTACAGTGATAATTGTCTGTATCCTAAGGAAGGAAGGGGTTAACTCATATCTCTATTCTGTGTATAGATCAGAAATCTTTTAGAATCCATGTGCAGTACAAACCCACTGCCATGGAGTTGATTCTGACTCATAGCAACTCTATATGCTAGAGTAGACCTGCTCTGAAAGATTGCTGAGACTGCAAATCTCTACAGGCGCTGACAGCCCCATTCTCCAGAGAGTAGCTGGTGTGTTTGTGCCCTCAACCTTGCAGTTAGCAGCCCAGCGTATGACCCCCTGCACCACCAGGGCCCCTTGACATGTGAAATCAAACAAAAACCAAACTCACTGCCATCAAGTCAAGACAGACTCAGAGCAAGCCTGCAGGATAGAGTAGAACTGCCTCTGTGGGTAACTCCTTGTGGGATTAAAGAGACCTGCCCTTCTCCCGTGGAGCAGCTGGTGTTTTTGATCTGCGGACCTTGCCCATTCGTGACCACTGTGTTTGTAACCATTATGCTACTGGGGCTTGCACATGTGCAGTAGTCCTGTTTAAAGCTTTTGCATCTTCACTGGTGAGTTCTGTACAACGGCACTTCAGTGAACTAAACTAGGGGCCGACAAACATAGGACTTGGTGTAAGAACCCCACTGTTCACCTGCATTCCATTCCCAAGGCAGAAAGACAACCAGTCTTCCTGTTGAATTGTCGATTGACACGAGCACATTGATAAAAGCTCTGGGTATTTTTAAAAGAGCAACAAAAGCTACATCTCCTTTCTCTGATATAAGACGTTTTGTGTTCCTACTGTTCAGGAGAAAGTGTGGGAAAATCAATATGAATAAATTCAGGTACACAGAGAATTCAGCCTCCTCGAAAATGTAATGTATGGCAAAAGGACAGTAGGTATTGTTGGATCTCTTTTGACTCCGCTCACATGTAGAACAGGCCGCATCGCTTACTTACACTTTTAGGCATAGGGCGATTTGCTGCTAGTTGTTTGTTCCTGTTTGGTTTTTTGTTCTTTGTTGCTGTTGGTTAGTGTCTCAAGGCTTACAGCAAAACTGAATTTGAAACCAAATACTGTCATTACGGAAGATTTTTTTTTCCCTGAGTTTTTCCACTTTCTCCAGGGACAAAATAATGGCCAATTGAAGCAGTGGAGAAACAGTAATTAGGGCAAATAGTAAAACTGTGCACGATTGAGGAAAATGTGAAGAAGGGAGGGAGAAAATGCAACAGACAGACTTGTACAGCTTGTTACTAGGAAACCACATCAGCATTAAATACAGTGTGCTAATTGGCTATCCTGTTTCTGCCTGGGTACCAGCCTGGGCCTGCTACACAGCTGTTTCTGCTCTTTCTGGTTGCTAGGTAACTGCATCATTTCTCCTCCCCTCCCCCTTTGTATTCTGGAGGCTAATTGGCTACTTCTGCTCCTGGTGTTGCTGCTGGGTACCAGTCTGGGCCTGCTGCTCTGCTGTTTTCCAGAGGGATTTAAAGGAGGGGGGCATGGGGGAGGAAAAGGGAAAGGAAGATATGCTGGCAATTAATGGAGCATAAGTGCAAATTCTACACAATGTCTGCCACCTGCGGCCCCTCATCCTGCTTTCTCAACTAAACCTTTAGCCATGAAAACAGATTAGAATCTTGAAAATTTTCCTTTCTCTGAATACTTTATGAACATATATAAAAGATGTAAGGCATCTGAAGGCATATCACTTAAATTATGGACTTGGTCTTCTTAATAAAAAGCCAGCAAATCATTCCACATCTATTTGTTATAAGCACTAATAGAATTTGTTCAAACATTAAATATTTTGTGATCACACAAAGCAGTATCTTTTCAACATTTTAAGCAAAGTATCACCTTATTGCTTAACTGGACCAAATTCTTTTGTAGTCATTCTTCCTGATGTCAAGTAGGGTATAATGTAAGAAATAAAATGTACTAAAAGCAATGACAGGACTTCCCTTAACCCTGTCGTTCCTTAGGAAGGCATAAATGGGAGCTTCTAGAGCCTTATGGCTTTCCATTACGCATTTCCCCTTGTGGTATCCAGGGCATACGTATAGCCCAAGCACTCTCTGGATGATGCATTCCATTTACACGAAAATAATGTGCATTCTGCACATCTTACGTTTCCTTCCTTACGGGAGATGACCACATGTGCAAAGCAAATCCGAAATCAATTTCATAATGTTAAGATCGTGTCGAGTAATTAGTTCCCTTATTGCTGCCACCCCCTGTTTAAGTCGGCGCTTCCATTTCATCATTACTGAAATTCTCACCGAAAGTGTCGGAAGGAAGCTTCTTCAGAAGCGACATGATGCTCTGAGGAGGTTTCGCTTCAAATGGTAGAGAAAGTGGATGTAAATGCAGCCCCTTGAAGAGGCGACGCCATTCCCCTGGGAAGGGGCTGTTTTCCTGGGAAAACTCAGAGCATGTTCTGTGACTGTGCACAAAAACAGCAAAAGCAACTCTTATCCGATGCTAATGGCTGGGACTGGTTTCTCATACTAACGAGATCTGCCATCCTCTGTCGATGGTGGACCAGGGGTCCCTGATCTGAGCCACAAGCCCTTCCACTGCGGAGGTTAGATCAGACTCACTGGAGTCATTTCTGCTTAAATGTGTCATTCAGATCACCAAAGGCCTCAAACTCGGCGAGGGTGGTGGAGAAAATATTGCTGTGATACCGATTTTTAAGGAAACCCTTTAGCCAGTGATAGTGTGCAGAGTGCAAAAGAAGCAATCTTGTTATCAGAGGATAACTGCAGAATAGGTTCAGTATTACTTGTATTATCTCAATTAAAAGGATCAACCATTATCACTGAGAAGTATGTGTCCAGTAATGAGCACATGTCTTCATTAGCCCTTGGATCACCAGGAGCCTTCTGAACTAAGAATTCTCCATCATCCCTTGACTTTCCAACTCATGCCATAGTTGGCAGTGGCTGAGCCTTTTCAGAAGTGCATCACCAGACGTTTCTTCCGAGATGTCTCTGGGGGGACTCAACTTCCAACCTTGCATTTAATAACCGAACACGTTAACCTTTTACACCAGTCGGAGACTCCACCTGACTTCAGAGGGAGGTGGCTTTGGTTCTTTGATTGACCGTTTCGCCTTCTGGATGGCAGGTTGTCAGAATCACAACTTTGCACAGATAGTACAGATTGATTCCCCCTATTAGACCTAAGCTGAGTGTGGAGCAGCACGCTCAAAGTAGTCCTGGGTGGGGCCCTCACCCAGCCCCACCCTTCGCCAGTGAGTTGTAGGGGTTGCACAACCAATTTCAGGTTATAGCACGACATGGTGAGGGGCCCAAGATTGGTGTTTGTGAAGCTTGAGGGGTCCTCCTGAGGAGCGCTCAGGGATGCCCCAGAGTGCACGCTATTGAGCTTGTCCTCTCTGTGCCCTTTGACAGGGAAGCTCTGTTTTTCCTCGGATGTTTCCATGTTTAGAGCAGTCGTGAGCTTGTAGGCACACAAGCAAACCCACTCTGAGGGAATGAAGGGATGTGTCCACAGAGCTGCTTACATTGTTTTCTTCTCCTCACACCCGGGACTGGGCTTTTGTAATCCTCGTGACCATGCAAAGATACAGCTTCTTGCAGGAGGTAAGCCAGCTGGCCGAGCTGGACAAGAGGACTCTGACAGATGTTAGCTCCCCAGTAGGGTTGCTGCAAGCCCTCCGGTATCTTTGTGTGGCTCAGAACAAGCACCTCTTCCAGATGCAGCCTTGTGCCGGGGTAGCAGAGCGGGTTCGGGCCCTGCTTAGCTCGGCTACCACCTCCTTGCTAGCCCTGCTCACCTCAGGAGCGGATCTCCTCAGGCAGGCCTGCTCTGACCTTTTGAGAATGAGTCAGGCTAATGAATGGGCAGCAGGAACATGGGCGGGCCATCATCCTGGGTGTTGGTTGGGGCACAGGGTATTGGGGCCTCTTCTCCATGGCCAAAGAGGCCATTATGTGTCAGAGCAAACCTTTTAGCCCAGACATCTCCCTCTGAATGTGATGTGAGATCATCAGTTGTCTAATGCACTGTTTTTCCATTGGGACGGATTCTGTCCCCCAGGGGAGGACTTTGGAACTGCCTGGAACCATTTTTGGTTGTTGCATCTGGGATGTGGCTCTTAGCATCTGGTAGGTGGAAGTCAGAGATACTGCTAAAGGACCCACAGCACAGGGCAGAGCCCACAACCAAGGGTTATGCAGGGCCTGACGTCAACAGTGCGGAGGGGGAGAAACCTGGCTTCATGCCACCTTAGCGGGGTCGCCCTGAACCGCGTGTACATATTTATTCTTCCAGGTCTGTCTGCCCCTTTCGTGGTCCTGCCAAATAAATAGCATTGTGTCATTTGCTGTTTCTGCTGAAACTTAGAAGGTGTGGACTCTCGTGCTGGCTTCCACCTTAGACTCAGAGGGCAACCTCGCCACCTCTGCTGGGTGCTTCCCAGAGGCCATCGACTCAGCCGTGACTCAGCTGTGGTAGAGGAGAGCTGTGCCCCAGGCGGTTTTCAGTGGCTGACTTTTGGAAAGTAAGATCACCAGGCCCTTTCTTCTGAGTGCCTTGGGTAGACTGGAACCGCTAACCTTCCACTTCGCAGCCGAGAACATCAGCTGTGGCTCACTGCCCCAGGCCTCCTGCTGCTAGATGCTTAACTTTCTTGATTTAAGAGTCACGATCGCTGCTCTTGTGGGGCAATGACCCCTTCCCTCTTGCCAAAGCCTCCTGGCCTGTAATAATTCTGGATTTTGCTGAGGCAGGGATCTGAGTCACGTGAGCGCCCAGGCTACTGGTGTGCGGGAGGAAGGCAAGAGGCCTAGCTGATGGAGCAATGTGATGTTGTCATTCTCTCTTTGTCCACTGCTGGACGACAGCCTCCCAGTTTGTAGCCATTGTTACCATTGTGACATATGCTTCCTCCAAACTGGATGAACTGTTTTGAGTCAGGGACCAGAACTACTTCTGGGAAGACGGCATCACACTGGAGTGACGAATCCAGGACCTGCTTCTTGCGCCTCCATTATTCATTCTAATACTAGCCCCATGAGGAAAGCACTGAGAAATGGTTTGCGTTCTGAGGCAGAAAGGTGCTATTTTAGGTAACAGGATTTAAATGGCAGCCTCTAATGGACACATATTTTAGGCCTGCGTTCTGTCAGGAGACGTGAATTATGCATTGGCTCTTTCAGCTACATTCACATGCATGGAAAATAACATTGTCAGCCGTGTCATCGTGAGAGACAATGGACAATATGCTATGATAATTGTATGGCATTGTCCTTGGTGTTTGGCGATAGTATTGCTGACGTTATCCCTCTCGTACATGTGAATGTGGCTGGAGGGGAGGACGTGACAGCTGTGTCTGTCACACAGATTAGCTTATCCCTGGTCACTTGGAGAGATCGTGATTAGTGAGCTGGCCTCATGGGGTCATGTAAGTGCCATGGTTAGGCTCCCAGTGGTTATCGGACCCTCGTTGGAGACCCAGTAGGGAATTAGTAATATTTATCTAGATGACCTTAAGCTGCGATGGCTATTTAGTCCTGCTGTCTAGGGCAGAGGAGCTAAAGAAAGGACAGGCGGAGATATTCCTCCTCGATTAGCTTTGGGAATAAGAAGACACTTTGTACCAAGCCCGGGAATGGCTGCCGCCACATTATGTCTTCTCCCAAGTAAGCAGTAGTAATGTTGCCTGTATTGATCTGGACAGCTCTCAAAAGCACCTTCTGCATATGTGAAGGGGTTTCAAAAGGCTTGTGGGAAGAATAACGGAATTTCTCCATGAACTATTTGGTGTCCTGTCACATAAATTCACCCAACCCACACTCTATGGCAGGGGTCCTCAAACTACGGCCCACCGAGGACATTTATCCGCCCGCCGGGTGTTTTTGCCCCATTTGTATTTTAACTTCAAAATAAGATATGTGCAGTGTGCATAGGAATTTGTTCATAGTTTTTTTTAAACTATAGTGTGGCCCTCCAACAGTCTGAGGGACAGTGAACTGGCCCCCTGTTTTAAAAGTTTGAGGGCCCCTGCTCTATGGGCTAAGTGTTCTCATCATTCCCATTTTATAGATGAAGAAATAGGAGCTCAAGGAACGTGTTCCCAACGTTTCGCTGATGAACTGTGGCAGAACTGACTCTGTCAGCTTTCCTTTTCGCAATCAGTTATTCTTTTTTTGTGTGTGTGGGTGTGACTACATGAAAACATTATATAAACGAATGCTGTTGTGCTTATGGCTCAGGAAAATAAATGGCTTCGTGTTCAGGACCCTACGTACCGGACACATCTGTTAGTAGCATGCCACCCTCTCACTTCGCTAGTTCAGAGCCAGCGAGAACTGGAAGGGTCTTCCTGACTATCCCTGCCTTGTGTCTATTTGGGTTCAAATGAGCCCTTACTCTTGTTTGTTTATTCCTCGTTAGCAGGAAATTGTTTTGAAGATATAAAAAGATAAAAAGCAAGGCACTAATTCTTGAAATACAGCCCGGTAGTGATGTGTTTGGGGTGTTCGCTTATTTTAGAATATCTGTACGGAAAATCAGTCAGTAGAAACACCTCCCTGACTCGGTGAAAAGAACGGGCCTTCGCACTCCTCTTTGAGGTCTGAAATGGACAGTCTGAAATAGCGGTGCCCTGGACGTTGAGGGGAAGTGATGGCTGCTGGGAGCTTGGTCCATAGGTCGTGTATTCCTGTCTTTATTCTCTCTGAACTCTGGTGGATGGGAGTGAACAAATCTCTTTCTCCCCCCGCCCCTTCGTTATATCATAAGTTCCGTGCGGAGTTCAGGGCAATTTGTTTCTCCCCTTGTGCCCCCCACCCCTTTGGGAGGATATTTACAGATGAGTTAAAATGTCATGAGGGAAAAAAATCACATGGCAAAGACAGAAATGACAACAAATTTACTAGTGGACAGAGATCCCGAGCTAGTTTATGGTCGTGTGGATCTGCAGACAGAGATCTCCATGGCGTGGTCACACAAGCGGAGCGTGAGGATGAAGCGCAGCTTCCTGTCTTTCTTTCACACATTCTGCATCTAGAGGACCCTCAGAGCTCTGGGCACGTGCATTGTCTTCCAGAGACTTGAAGGAAGAAAGGTTTAAACACCAAAAGGACAAATTCCTGGAAGGCAGCAGGAATGGCACAGAGGACCCTGGGCACCCTGTCCTTGAAGTATTGTTTCCCTATAGATTGCGTGCGCGCGTGCATGCGTGTGCGATTCTGTGTTCATGTGTATTTTTGTATTTTCAAGGTTACCCCCCCACACACACACACCTTTAACTTTACCTGCAAAGGAAAAAGTGACATTTACAACAATTATAAACTGTTATAACTGGCAGCATCCGTCCTCGATGCAGCCCTTTGCTGGCTCCGAATGTGCGCTTAAGCATTTAGAATATTTTCTAACCTACCTGCTTGTCCTGCATCCTACAGTCAGATCTTGAAGGGTTTCTGTGATTTTACCTTGCTTCCCATCTTCTGCAAAAATGCTTAATGAACAAAGCCAGGGCCTGGAAATAATCCTCTCAGGTAGGGAAAAATCTTGCCTACTGCCCTTCCCATTACTGTCGTTGCAGGGGCTCGGAGGACCACCGACACAAAGCTTATGGGATCAGTTACCAAGAGCTGGCTGTTAAACATTTTTTTTAAATCTGTTCTGAGAAGAATAAAGCAATAATTAAAATGAACTGAACAGCTTTTGCTCTATTGAGGCGTTAAATCTTTGTGTAAACACAATTGCATTGTGCAAACACAGGCCTTCATAGTCCGGTGATTTAGACAGGGAAGCCACTGAAGTTTGGAGGTCTCTGGGTCAAGGGCCCGTTTTGACACGGTTTGAAAGGTCACCTGCTCATTTGTGTCTCTGTTAGGCTGCGGGGAGGGCTGTGCGCAGGTCTGATCCCGTGGCCGCCTGCGCAGCACAAAGAGGAGCCAGCTGGCTGGCGTGGGGCAGATCTAGGTCTGGGATGGAGGAGCCAGGAGACTGCACGCAAAGCAAGACTGGGCCGGCTGCGCACGGAGCAGCGGAGAGTGCTAGGGCGCCTCTGGGGCTCCGGCAAGGAGACAGTGTGGACGTGCGGAAAACAGCAGTTATAAAATATAAATGTGTTTATTATTACACTGGGCCTGTGCTATATAATTTTACATGGGCTCATATTTGTGATTTATAGCCCCCGTTCCAGGCGGAGGAAAAGCTCGCTAATTTACCCAAATTGATAGGGAGGCTTCTGAAGATGATCAAATTGGAAGGAGCCCTAAGGAGGGGAGAAATGGTCTCCTGATGAAACAGCCGAAGGGGGGAGGCTAGGCGGGGCCGAAAGTGGCTGAGATGTCAGGCATCCTTTGTTCATTTAGTCTGATAAGCAGAGTTGGGCTTTAATTATTCATGATAATGCTTGCCCTGCAAGGCATGTGTCTCTCCTGTCACAGCGGCAGGTTGGTGTTTGGTTCTCCGTGGGGTGATGGCGAAACCTCCCCCGCTGGGCTGGCTCCTGTGCTCAGCAGCAGTGCGCTCACACCTGCGACCCCTTTGGGAGCGTGCAGGTGTGCAGGTAAGGCCTGAGCTGGAGTAGGGGAAGGTAGAGAGTGAGACCAACCACAGCGCCATGGCCCTTGAGTGGCTTCCAACCAGTGGTGACCCGGACATTCCAGAGTAGAGTCTTGTTGGCTGCCATTTTTGCAGAATAGACCACCAGGCCTTTCTTCAGTGGTGTCACTGGGTAGGTTTGCACCACCAACTTTTAGGTAAAGTAGCCGAGCACAAACCATTTATGCTACCCAGAGACCTCTAGCTGCTGGGTTATTTTATTTTATTGTGCACCACTTAGGTATTAGGCAGTGTGCTGATTGCTTTACATGGTGTCTCATGGAATTCTTACAAGGTAAGTGGCGATTCCCCAACTAAGGGTGAGAAGGTGGAAGTGTGGACCAGCCCAGTGATGCCCAGCCAGTAAGGGGCAGAGATGGCTTTCCAGTCTGGGTCTGCCACCGGAGCCAACGTGTCCTGCAACCTTATGCTGGCATTTCCTCAGGAAGTCAGCCAAGGCCCCACCCACGTCCACCACAGCCCATCCCACTAGCTGGCCTCTCAGCTCATTGCCTTGTCTCCACATCTATTACCATTGTCATTTCCAAAAGCTTTCCAAAGTGGTTTTTTTTGGTCTTGGCAAGATCTTGTGTTCTGTGTTCTGGTACTCCTAAAGGCCAGCGATCCTTGAACTACAAGCTTTTCTTTCTTGTTGTGTTTTAATTTTTTCTTTGTCAGTGGTTTGTTGTTGTTGCTGTTTT
>NW_022103899.1:33310380-33324012 GCF_000313985.2 Echinops telfairi | reverse complement strand
GTGGAGAGGAAATGTTTTGAGAATGATGAGGGCAATGAATGTACAAATGTGCTTTACACAATTGATGTATGTATGGATTGTGATAAGAGGTGTATGAGCCCCTAGTAAAATGATTTTTTATAAAAGAAAGAAAGATAAATAAAAGTCACCCCCCACCCCCCAGGGGGACGAACAACAGAAAAGTGAGTGAAGGAAGACAGCGACAGTGTAAGATATGAAAATAACAACAATTTATAAATTATCAAGGGTTCATGAGGGAGGGAAGGTGGGAAAGGGAAGGGAAAAAATGAGAAGCTGATACCAAGGGCTCAAGTAGAAAGAAAATGTTTTGAAAATGATGATGGCAACATATGTACAAATGTGGTTGACACAATGGGTGGATGGATGGATTGTGCTAAGAGCTCCCAATAAAATGATTTAAATTTTTTAAAAAGTGAGCATCCATGGTCCATGCCCCACTCTGGGGAACTTTGTGCAGACAGGCCACTAGCAGCCACCCCAGTAGACCCTGAGGGACCATCTGTATGTAGATGCCTTACTCTCCTGGTGCAGATGGAATAGCCCACCCACTCTACCCATTGCCGAACCCTGGGAGGCATTCCCGAGACCCCTCTCTATCCTCCCTTCTTCAATTGATTTCTAAGACTTGCTTTTCCATGGCCACTTCTCCCTTGACCAGCCCAGCTGTCAGCAGGGCCGTGTCTTCCTCCTGGATGCTTGCAGGGCCTCCTGGAGGTCCCCCACCACCACCTTCCCTCTCCAGTCCTTCCCTCTCCAGTCCATGCTCCATTCTGAAGCCAGCAAGAGAGTTCAGACACTCAGCTGGCCAGGTGTGTCTCCACTGAAAGGCGCCCAGTGGTTGCTGCTCGTCTGAGGTCAGTGTTCCAACTCTTACATGTGGTTTACAAGAGCGCTGTCCCATCGAAGCAGCATGTGAGCCACATGCCTAATTTTAAACCTTCTAGAAACCATGCTTCAAAAGGAATTACTCGTATTAATTTTAATACTTTAGTACATTACTCAACATGATGTATACAAAATATTATCTTTTCAGCATGTAAGCAACCCAAAACAGCAGTCACAAGCTATTTTGCATTCCTGTTTTCTTACGCAGTCTTTGAAACCCATTGATACTTGGAATGCACCTCAGTTCAGATTGCTCACACTTCAAGCGCGCAGTAACCTCATGTGGGCAGTGGCTACGTGCTTGAGCCACAGGGACTTCCTGTAAGGTACATGCTCCCGCTCCTCCTCTTTGCCAGACTACTGGGCTGGGTGTGGGTAGGGGTGTGGCCAAGGATGAGCGACTGTCTCTCCTGGTAAAGGCTAGCGGTATCAGGCCAGCACCGAGCCACCTCTCCCTCTGCCAGGCCTCGGGTAGTTGAGGCATGGGTTAAGATAAAGCTTTGACTTCGCTGTTGGCCTTATGGGTTTCCTTCCATTTCTGGTTTCTCTAGTGCTGTGTCAGGCTGCACAGAGGCGTATTGAGAAGGTGGAGGGATGGAATAGAAGAATGCTGACAAACTTAATAATTCGGTCTTACTGTTTTTTGAGAAAACAAAAAACAACCTTCTTGTCCCATATTTAGGCCCTGTGGCAAGTAGTATGGTTCTATGAGCCACCGATGGGATTACGGGTGTGGAAGGAGCTGGAAGTGGCTGTTCACACTTCTGACTTCCCTACTTCAGTCATGGGCGCACAGTCCTTTGTTTGCTCTGGGTTGTTGTTGTTTTTGTTTAAGTTAGAATAGGTGTTCATGGAGCGCCTCTAAATCGCTTGGACATTCTTTCCAGTTGAAACCATCGTTTCATCAGAAAATATTTTTAAGGAGAATGTAAGCCTCGGTTTGCATTGTGGGCCTGTAAATCCGAGGCAAAGCGGACCAGTGGTTCAGCCTGTGGGCTCAAGAGGGGAGACTGGGCCACAAATCAGTGGTGACCCGTGAAGCCGAGCCCGTTGCCTTGGAGTTGGTGCGAGCTCATCTTTGTTTCCTTCTTTAGAAGCAGACTGCTACACGGCTTGCTTCTGCCCTGCTGTGGAGAAGTGGCTTCACCACCACTTCACGACTTAAATAAGCTGGCTGGACTTGGCTAGCAGCTAATTATTATGACCCTTCATTTCCTCCTCAGTGGAGGTGGGGAGGGAGCAGGAATAATGGTTTATGCCCCATGGGGGCTACTGAGGGGAGTAAAGCCCTCCGTGCCCTGCAGCGTTCAGCACAGAGTGAGTGCTCACTGAAAGCTAGCCCATTGCCATGTGGCCTTTAGATGGGTCTGCTGCCCTGGGGAAGGGTAGCATTCGGTCACACGGTTTGGCTGAGTAGGTTCGTTCAAGGTATTTTGTTTGTTGGCTTTTCCTGTAGGGATACATTTAGTACATTCATGTATGTATATTGTTTGGTGTCTTTCCCCGCACCTAATTTTCTACTGTAGGTGTGTCTAACTCAAAAACCTCGCTGCCACCGGGGCAAGTCTGACTCATAGCAACCTTACAGGACGGGGTAGAACTGCTCTTGTGGGTTTCTGAGACAGTAACTCTTGACGGGAGAAGACGGCCTCACCCTTCTCCTGCTGAGGGGTTGGTGGCTCCAAATTGCTGACCTTGTGGTTAGCAGCCCAAGGCATAACCCACTCTCCATCCCTATGTGATCTGTGCATCTGTGGGAGTAAAAGCCAGGTAGACATGTCATCAAGGCTTGGTTCTCCGTGGACCCAGGGTGGTTGAGAGACGCCGTCAGGTCAGTTCTGACTCCCAGTGAACCTTTGTACAAGAGACGGAAATGCTCCGGTCCTGCTCCATCCTGACAGTTGTTGTTACAGTTGAGCCCGTTGTTGCTTATCCAATAGGAAAAGCCATACGGGCTCTTGGGGAGGAGGACTTAGTGAAGCACAGGGTTTGGGCTCTTTTGGCAAATGTGGAGTTGGGTTTGTGCTCCTGGTCCAAATCCTACTCAGTAGCACATTGTAAGCTGAGGGGTTAGGCTAGGGATACCATCTCTGACCACTGAATGAAACGCCATCCTCAAGTCGCGGTCTGTTTTGAACACCCTAGTATTGATATCTTGTCCTGGAAGAAGTACGGCCAGAGGGCTCCTTAGAGGTGAGGATGAGCAGACTTCCTCTTGCATGCTTTGGACATCGTATTAGGGGAGACCAGTCCCTGGAGAAGGGCAGCGTGTTTGGTAAAGCAGAGGGGCAGCAAAAGAGAGGAAGACCTTTAAGAAGATGGATTGACCCCATGGCTGCAACGATGTGCTCAAGCACAGGAGCAATTGTGAGGATGGCCGGACTGTGCAGTGTTTCAAGGCGCCCCCTTCTGTTGTGCACAAGGTCGCTATGAGTCAGAACCTGCTTGATGGCACCTAAAACATCAACAGTATTGCTATCTAACCATTTTAGTCAGCAATCATCCATTGTAGACCTATTAGTACACCAGGATGATGTTTCAGGTAAATGGGTGTTAATATGAGCCATGTTGCATAAAAGAAGATTTTTTGTTGTTGTTTTGGTTTGGGATATTTTAATAATGACCTTGTCTGCTAACTATTATTAAAATATAGTATACAAAGCACGTACACAGACATCATCCCTCCTCATTCTTTACAGTAGTCCTGTGAGGCCAAGATCAAAGAAGGAATTAGCTCTATATTACAGAGGAGGAAAGTTTGGCTCAAAAGGTATGTAACATGTAAATGATAAGGACTCGACATAGTTCTAGAACCCAGGCCTCTTGTTTTGAGTCATGCGTGCCTGTGTGTGATTTCCACTAACCTGTTCTTCTACGCAAGTGAAGAGCCTTTCCAGCGTAAAGAAATGAGATTAAGTTTTTATACTGGACCTGTTGGCCATTGGAGCATGTTTGTTGCTTTCTGTTTCCTTTGAATTAATTAGGACATAAACGAAGCCACGTGTGATGGGGCCCCCATGGCAGTGGAGGCATAAATTAAAGTACATCTTTTTGGTTTTTAATGAAGCCCAAGCGCATAGGCAGCTCTGCTATGAGAAGGTGTTGGAGGCCAGACTTCTTCCATCCACTGGTTTTTGAGGGTTCTGGCCTTCAGGTCTTACCCAGACCCATGCCTTTCAAGACGGCTGCCACCACACCTGCTTTTGAGCAACCTGGTTTTTGTGCAGCTGTTTTGTCCGTGGTAGGGGGAGAAGATGCCCCGGCTTTGAGATGGACTGGTTCCAAATTGCACTTGTTACTTCCACTCACATCTCATCAGCCAGACTTAGGTACATGACACTCAGCCACAAAAGAATCTTGATTCAGCATAGCCGTGAGCCTAGCTAAAACTGGGGGTTCTCTTACTGTTGAAAAGGAGCCCTCATGGCGCTGTGGGTTGCGCATCAAACACCTACTGCAAAGTCCGCAGTTCTAACCCACCAGCCACCCTGCGGGGGAGAGAGAAGGCTGTCTGCTCCTGGAAAGATTTACAACATCGAAAACCCTTTTTAAGGTTGCGATGACTCGGAACTGACTCGCATGTTACTACTGGAAAGAGAGGAGTGACAGCTGGCAGTGGCTGCGATGCTTTTATCCTTAAGAGCACTACCTTTTTAGTCTAACCGTGCGTACGTATTAACATAAAACACTTGAGTTCTGAAATGCCAAATCTTAAGAAAGTGAAGGGTCAAAATCCACATACAGTCTAGTTTGTAGCCCATAATTGAGAAAAATAAAAACAACTGTGTTTCTGTAGGATACTAAAAATTCAGAGTGAAAATTTAATTTACCTGTTGCATTTTTTGCACACACTTGTCTTCATGGAATAACATGATGTGACTGGGAAATTAATCACTCGATGGAACAAACCTCGAAGGTCAAATTAACTGCACCTCACTATTACCTGCACCTTCTCCCGACTCCCACCCCCACTCCCAAGTGTAAACTCAAATCACAGTTTTCCTCTCAGGATGCCTTTCGTCTCTGGTGGAAGAATGACGAGAAAGGGTTTGGCCACGGTGGGTTTAGTGCAGGCATGTGAAGTCTATATGACTGTATGAGATCTGGGGAATAAAGGTTGACAGCCTGTGTGTCGGCATTCCTACATAGGTGGGCGTTAATATGTTTGTGCTGAATTGTTTGCAGATTTGGGGGGAAGTGGAAGTGTGTGTGTGTGTGTGTGTGTGTGTGTGTGCATGTAGACTCCATGGGTAACTTCTATCACTGTGTTTTCTTCCTCATTATTCCTGTCTTGGAGCTGCGGGGAGCAAGTATAGGAGGATTTGGACTCCAGTGCTTTCAGCAGGCTGGAAGAAGGGCTGGTAATGCGGATGGACATTAGGTCAGCCAGGTTAATCAAGGGCACTCCATATATCTCCAGCATTCTAAGTCTTAGGAGCACTAGGCTGAATAGTATGTAGTCCCTGCTTTAAAGAGGTCCATCATCATTGGTAACGGTGCTTCCAGTGTTTGCATGAGGCTCCTGCAGGTGAGCAGAGGACTTAAAGAATTTATCAGAGTGCCCTGGCAGCACTGGTGGGTAAATGGTGGACTCCGAACTGCAGGTTCATGGTTCCAAAAGTGGAGGCTGTCGGCCCCCAGGAGACTTAACATCTGGGAAACCATAGAGGGCCACTACGAGTCAGAATTCACTTAGTGCCGATAGGCTTGGTTTTGAGTTTCTTTTTTTTTCTTCTAGAGAAACATATAAAAGCAGAGAGGAAGGACTTAGTCGTTCTTGTACTCTTCAAGAGCTCCTCGTGGTTGGATCTTCACTACAGCTGTGGAAAACCACTGTCTTTCTTCTCTGGGCCATTGAATGTCCTGCTCCTTCTCCCAGGAGTGCCCTAGCCCTTACCCTTGCCCTTGCCCATGGCATCCTTCATGTATTAGTGAGGCTCTGGGACTCCTACTGTAATGGTGCTACCAAACCCTCTGGGGCCCACAACCATCAAGTGGATACTGACTCGAAAAGGAATTGTTATCCCATCAGGGAGCCTTTTCCCATATGTCCAGTCACATACATTGATCACACTTTGTAGGCAATTACAAGGAAAACCCACTGCCACCCAGTCAATTCCAACTCAGAGCGGCCCTATATAGAGTTACCGAGACTGTAAATCTTCATGGTAGTAAACAATCTAATTTTCTCCCTGAGGAGTGGCTGCTAGGTTTGAACCACCCACCTTATGGTCAGCAGCCCCATGCCAAACCCATAGCAGAAGAATGTAAGTGAGATAGCATCTAGCCATGTACCTGGACACCCACTAGACACCTAATCAATATTTATTGAATTGGAAGTTGAAAATGACCCAATTTTAAAAGCACTTTCAAGCTAATGTGGGTGTGTTATCGTAGAGCAGGAAAAGAGAAATATCCACAGGAACAGTGAATACGTGGATGAAGCTGTTGTTTTCCGATGAAGAGAAGTACACCAAATGGCATATGGTAGACAAAACACATTCTGAAGAAGGTGAGGTGAGTGAGTGAGTGAGTGAGTGAGTGAGTGAGTGAGTGAGTGAATGAGTGAGTGAGCAAGCGAGCCTGGGACTGGCTGCTCAGGACTGTTGAAAAGAATGGAGGTTTTTCTCTAAGCCTTAGAGTCTCAGAGTCTATGGAGTCTCTGCATCACTGCTATTCAATCCATTCTGACTCAGAGCGACCTGATAGGGCAGGGCAGAATTGTCCCTGTGGGTTTCTGAGATTGTAACTCTTTATGGGAACAGGAAACCTCATCTTTCTCCCTTGTATAGAGTGGTGGTGGTAAATGTCAAAAAACAGGAGGCATGGCTTTGTAGACATGAGTTCTGCAGGACACAGACAGTGGTATGTGAAGAACATTTGTCTTTGGCTATCATGTGTCAAAACAAGGAACTGAAAATTCCCTCTTGGTTTGCTTATTTATTAGACTTTGTATCTGGTTAAGGCCTACATTTTAGGTTGCTTTTATGATGGAAAAATTCAATCTCTGAGTGGAAAAACTGTTCATCTTAGAAAATTCCATTTTTTCCATGAACTTTCGGAAATCCTTTTGTATTTATGGTTTAAATCTCGACTGATTGACCATTTGTCTCTAAAAATCTCTAGGGAACTGGCAGTCTACTCAACTTGTACCATAGCTGCATCATCTGTAGGTACACGATTCTATTCGGTTTTGGAGGATTTAGTTGCCCTTAAAAAACCTGTTAGATGGCTTTATGAAATATCAGTGTGCATAGCCCACTTCTCTGCTGTCTGCATTTGTATAGTTAGGGGATAACAATGTGGAAGCTAACATAAGTAGATCAAATTCAGGATGCTAAAGCAAATCCATCTTTCGTTCATTTCCAAGAGTAGACTGAAAGAGTGAAATGGCTCTCCAAAGCCACGCTGCTATTATTAAGGAAAGGCAGAACTAGTTCCTTCCTCACATCCACCCTCACACCCCCACCACTAGAGCAATGGATCTCAAAAGGGTCTTTGTACCAAAGTCTTCAAGATCAGCGCTGAGGCTGTTAGGAATGCAGGTTCTTGGATCCTATTCCTAGTGTATCAGAAACCACTGACTCAGACCTGCTAAATCATAAACTCAGAGTGTGGGATTCAGAAATTTGTGTTTTAATAAGTTCTTCAAGGGATTCTGATGCAAGCTAAACTTTGAGAACCACTGTACAAGAGTACTCCTGCTATGGCAAGAGGGGTGAATATAAAACCCAAATCAAGCAGGTTTGGACTTACAGTGGCCCTCTAAGACAGATTAGAACTACCCCCATGCAGTTTCCAAGACTGATCCTTACAGAAACAGACTGCTGGTCATTCTCTTCCAGGAGAGGCTAGCAAGTTTGACTCGCCAACCTGTCAGTTAGCAGCCAAGTACTTTAACCACAGGACCACCAGGATTCCATTGAGGACTATAAAAAACAAACCCACAGCCATCTAGTCAATTTCAACTCATAGCAACCCTATAGGACCGAGTAGTGTTGCTCCTTGGGATTTCTGAGGCTGAAAAATTGTACGAGAGCAGAAAGCCTCCTCTTCCGTGGAGCCACTGGTCGATTTGCACTGTAGCTGCCCAACATGTTACCGAGCATGCCACCGAGCTCCTTGTTGATGATGATGATGGTTGAGAATTAAAGATGAAAATAGCATCTTATGGCACTTGTATTGGTGACATCTGTAACTAGGAGTACTGTCTAAACACCTGCTGTTTACAAGGTTTTGGGTTGAGCTCTGAAGATAGAGTGGAGAGTCAAATAAATTCAAATCCAGCCCTCCTGACATTCACGTGCTAGCCAGGGAGAGAGATCCCAAGCGCCCCATTAAATTGGATCTGGGGCTGGAGATCACGGAGAGGGATCTGGGAAGGCGTCTTTGAGTCCTTTGGTATGATGAGCTCATTACACCATTGGATCATTATACTAAAGTTGGTTTACAAGCTCTAGGCTTTTTCCGCTCTCGGGCCTTTGCCCATGCTGCTCTGTCAACCTGCAAAGTTTGGGCCTCTCTTGACTTAGGTAACTCCTTCCCCTTCTGATCTTAGCGCAGACACCACTGTCAGGTTCCCAAACGTTCAGCCAGAGAATTTGGAAATGGATTTCTTTTTCTCTAGGACGTCTCGGATGGGACCCAGGAACCTGCAGCTCCAACAAGTGCTTCAGGTAGTTCTAGTGTGCAGGCCGAGGGGAAGCCCCCAAAGGGAAGTGCTGTTATTTCCTTCAGCATAAGACAGGCCTAGAGTGAAGCTGGCAGTAATTAGAGGAAAGAGGAAAGGAGTGCACATGAGAGATTCTACAAAGGTAGAAGCCCGTAGTCAGACATGGTTACTGAGTATTTCTCTCCCTTTAGCTTTTGCACACTTATGAATACCTCCAAGATTTGGAGCCTGCCTTGGCACTTCTACCGTGGTGAAATGAAAGCCAAACCCATTGCTGTCAAGTGGCTCCTGCCTCACAGTGACCCCATCGGGTGGATAGAATGACCCCTGGGGGGTTTCCAAGGCTGTGGTTTTTCATCAGCAGACTGCCACATCTTTCTTGAACGTCCCACCTTTCATTTTGCACGTGAATGTTTAACGATTGTGCTCCACAGGGCTCCACAGCCAGTTTCTGTTGTTAGATGCTGTTGCGTTGACTGACTCAGAGAACCTGAGCTCAACCGAATGAAACACTGCCGTTCAGTGCCATCTTCCCAGTTGTTAGGTTTGAGCCCATTGTTGCAGCCCCTGGGCCAATCCATCTTGCCATGCGTTTTCCTCTTTCTCACTGCCCCACTCCTTTACCGAGCCCGATGACCTCCTCCAGGGACTGGCCTCTCCTCTTCTCTCTGTCCAGGGGAGGAATGTGGAAGTGAGAACACTGGGAAATGAGGCCTTGGGGAAAAAGAGTAGGAAGCCCTTCAGTTTGAGTTGTTGGTGAGGTTTCTATATAGAAAATATATTGCAGATCAGTAATGCCTAAAATATACATATATGCAAGTCTCATGTGTAATTTAAAATTTTTAATTGATTGTAACAATATATTTTATTTCACCCAATATATTTAAGATGTTATCACTTCAACATGTAATCAACACAAAAAGTTATCATTGAGATATGTTTTATTCCTTTTTTGTACAAGTTTCAAAATTCAGTGTACAATTTTCAAAATCCCCTTAAGGCAGCAGTTTTCAACCTGTGTGTCATGACCCCTTTGTGGGTCGAACGACCCTTTCACAGGGGTCACCTAAGACCAACAGAAAATACCTGTTTCCGATGGTCTTAGGAACCAAGACACCGCTCCTCTATCCATCTCCAGGCGGGTCCGCCCAGATGCAGATACACCCATACCGGCATGATGACATCATTGCGCCAACCCCATCACATACACCCTCTACAAATGTGACGGGGTTGGTGCCGCTATGTATTTATGTGGACCAGTCACACATTTGTAGAGAGCAGCTACTGTGTTGAAAGCAGCTACTGTGTTGAAAGCAGCAGTATTGAAGGTAAAGTAACACTTCAGCAATGATAATTACTGGGTAAATGTAAAATCATCAACTACTGCCTATATACATATATATACATACATACACCTTTGGAACTTAATCTGGATGCTGATCGGTCTTTTTATATTCAACTATGGTTGATGCAAATACTGCCCCCTCATGATAGTTACAGTTATGAAGTAGCAACGAAAATAATCTTATGGGTGGGAGTCACCATCACATGAGGAACTGTATTAAAGGGTCGTGGCATTAGGAAGGTTGAGAACCACTGACTTAAGGGCATATCTCAATCCATATGCTACACTTCATATGGTTGAATCTAAAGCAATATTATGAACACATAAACATGTGAAATGCATTTTATCAATTTTTAATTTTAAATTAATTAGAATTCAATAAAACTATAAGTTCACTTCCTATTTACCCTAGTCATATTATAAGTGCTCAATAGCCCTTGAATGTGGCTAGTGGCTATTTTATTAGAGAGTGTCCTAAACAGTCCTAGAATTCCATCAAAACCCTGTCTGACTTCTGCCTATACCCTGAAATAGCAGTAGTAGCTCATTGAGGAGGTGGTGTAAATCTCAGATTATCGATTTAAGAACCAGTTTAAGGTGGCACTCTAGGCTCTGAGGAGTTAATTTCTTTTAAGCCAGCTATTCTTTGTTGTTTGTCTTAATGATAACAAGAATAATAGAAAACAGAGTAAATGTTTGTATACACCTGTTAACTCTGTAACGTGAATGGTGCTTTGGGTAAATTCAATAACTCCATTTCTCACACCTAATAGGTCCTCCATTGAGTGAGTCATGAATGTGTGGGGAAAATCCATATGAAATACAAAGAGATGAGTAAGCTTCTTTATATAGTAATTACTATAAAAGCTTTTGAAATTCTGGGAAATAAAGTCCTTGGCTTGTTTTCCATCAATCCTTTAATCTACCAACATAGAAAAACAATCTATTAAAGAGTAAAATGAAATATAAGAGGAATTCTGAGAGATGGTTTTCCAAGCCAGAGTCAAGAACTTGGGTTTTGTATTTGTGGGTTTTGTTTTGTAGTTGTGGCACCTAACACATTTGGGATGGTCAAATCAGAGAGCCTCTTTACTGGCTCCTCTTTCCAGTGCTCAGAAAGCGTAGTGGCATTTTCTCTCCTTGCTGTTTCTCACTCCCAGCCAGCTGACATTCTCTAGTGGTCCATCTGAAAGCATCCATGTGTCTTTTCTGGTTTCCTTTAGCTGTACTCGGTGGCTATGTAAACCCCAAACAGAGGCTTCTTCCTCAGTTTCATTTTGCATTTCATCACATTGTTCAGAACGCACAGAACTCAGAAGCCACTTGTTCGACTCAGAAATCTAGCCAATGTAAGCTTTTTGCCTCCTGAGACTTAGATTGTTATGGTTGTTGGCAGCTACTGCCTTAGCTCTTGGCAATCCATATACAGTGGGACTAGACGATCATGAGCCATAGGATTTGATTCTCTGAGCTTTCAGAAGTAGATCCCCAGGCCTTTCTTCCGAGTCTGTTTTAATCTGGACGCTCCACTGAAACCTGGCCATCATGAGAGCCGCATGCCAGGCTGCACTGACATAGGGGTAGTTGCCTTCTTCACATGTACTGACCTGTAACTGAACCCTCATCTCCTTCGTGGTATTAAATCACCACTGTCTCTCAGGAACTTGGATTAGGATCTTGACATTTTGCACATCAACCTAGATGCAGAAAATGGGAGTTCGCTCTGTGTCTTTTCAAAGGATGTTAAAATCTTGCATACAAGATTCCCCCCCATGTACCTTGAAGGCAAGTGTATAGCACAGTGTGTTTGACTTACCACCCATGCTTTTCCAAATGTATCTTTAGGGAGAAATTTTATAAGTGAGTTCCATCAAACGACACACCTGGTTTCCCAGAGGAGCTCAGGAGGCTGTGGTCTTGGGTATGCATTGATGGTTGCAGGCAGATTCTCAGCATACTTTTCTTTGAGTCTCTGGGAGATGAGGAAGAAGTAGTAGAAGTGATTTTGATGGTGAAGGAGTGCGTTATCCATTGTAGAGTACCACACGAGAGTCCCTGCCAAAGTGTGGCCAGGTTTAAACAAACCTTTTCTACTTTTAAGCCAGATCAGTCCATAGAAAAGGAGGCATTGGCTGTACCACTCAGGCTGTACTGTTCCTCTGGCTCTACTCGGTTCTTTGGTGCAAACCAGGATGCTTTATGTATTTCCTCAGTGTATTTAACAGGACTGAGCAGCTGCCATGTGCCAGACACTGCTTGGGTGCTGCTGGTATCCCGGTGAACAGAAAGGGTGTCTTCATGAAGTCTCTGGTTTCACAGGAGAAGACAATAACCAAATGCAAATAATGCAAAACCCCATTTCAGAGTGGTTCAGTGCTGTGAAGAAAAGTCAATTAGGATAAAGGGGAGGTGGAGGCGGTGCGAGCATCTGCTGTTTTAAAAAGCATGGTCAGTGTAGATCTCTCCAGGAAGAGACATGGAAACAAAGACTCAGAGGACGCGGTTCCCAGCATGTGCGCAGGCCACAAGGAAAGAGCCTGCTGCTCAGGGTAGGGCTGTGGTCAGGGTGAAGGAGATGCCATTGCAGAAGCAGCCAGGGACCAGATTGTGTCAACTGTAGAGCCTTATTGGATTTTGACATTTATTCTGAGAGTGATAGAAGTCCATTGGAGCATTTACACTTTAATTTGTTCTTAACCTTTTGGGGGTCAGGGACTTCTTTGGCAGCTCGGTGAAGTCTGGAGAGCCCTTTGCAGAATAATGTTTTTAAATGCAGAAAATAAAACCGCTGAATGTCAAAGAAATCAATTCTATGGAAATACATAGATTGAGGTCCCCTGTAAGGGACACACATGCTCTGATTTACATTTCCAAAGGGTTGCTCTCTGCTACAGCTGAGAGAATAGCTGGGGTGGAGGAGGCGGGGCGGGCAAGAAAGGAGGCGGAGACCAGTGAGCCGGTGCGTGGCTAGTAAGACCATTTTCATGTATTCTTTAAGGCCATGGTCAGTAAAGTAGAGTTGTGCGTGACACCCTTTTTGAAGGCAAGAAGGATATCTATAATATATAATAATATATACATGTATGTATAATTATATAATAATGGGTGTGTGTATATATATATATTTCCATTTAAATAATTTAACAAATAGCTCTGATGGCATTGTTGCTTAAGTGTTGGACTTCATGTCAGTAGTTCAAACTCACCAGCTGACCTGCAGGCTACCTACTCCCTTGAAGAGGTACAGTTTCAAAATTCCTGGATAGGGTCTCTATAAATCATAATCCACTCGATGGCAGAGGGCGGGTTATTTGGTTTACAATCTTCTGAAATCTAAGGGGAAAAATAATCACTTTTATTTACATTTTATTTGTCCTCTTTTCATTTCTACAGGCAATATATGTTTTATAATATCATACTCTATTGGCACACCAGTCAACCCCCAAACCCCAAATCACTGCCATTGAGTCAATCAGTACATTAATAACATTCATACAAACTTCTACCTTTACTTAATAACTATGAGAGGCCTTTCCTTTTCTTTTTTATCAGTCTCCCCTTGGCTAGGATTAAATACTGGCCTTTTGAATTCATATAGATTTTTTTTTTTGCAAAGGAGGGCCCTAATCTATTAGGTAATGAATTTTTAATCTTTTATTTTGTGCGTCAACTCTGCTTTTTCTGTTAAAAACATTAAAGACAAAGCAAA
>NW_022103899.1:33299975-33309751 GCF_000313985.2 Echinops telfairi | reverse complement strand
ACTTGGTTTTCCCCACACAGGAAGCCCCAGAATGCATTGAAAATCCTGCAATTGTTCATTTGGGGAGGCTTCAAAAACTTCATGGAAAAATTGAATGAAAAACAATGAAATCTTTCCATGAATTTTTGTAGCCCCTTCTTGTATGTTAGGACTTCTCATTTCTCGTTCTTAAAGGTAATGTTATGTTTGGGGGAAAGCTTACCCAGTGTGTTAGGTGTCCCTTGAACCCTTCCCCACAAGTTAGACAGTGCAGGGAGTTCCATTTCTCACACTGTGGCAACATTCTCAGTCTCTATGCCGGGGTTGTTCCGTCCCTGTTACTATTCTAGAATCTCTGCCCCCCTTACCGTCTCATCTTTGCTATAACTAAATACTGACCTTTTGAATTCATATAGATTTTTTTTTGCTAAGGAGGGCCCTAATCTAATAGGTAATGAGTTTTTAATTTTTTATTTTGTGTGTAAACTCTGCTTTTTCTTTAAACAGTGATCTCGGGGTTTGGGGTTCAAGGTTTGAAGAGCATTTCAGGGCAGTATGCTCAGAAGTCCTCTGATCTAGTGAATCTGGCCATTTTTGTGAATTTCAATTGTGTTGTACATTTCCCCCCCATACGAACCCGGATGATCGATTGTGGCTCTGGGCAGATCAGTCAGTGGTGGTAGCCTGACACCATTCTGTTCTTCTGATCACTGGATAGTGTACACCATCCACCGTGTAGACTCATTTCTTCTCGGTGATTTTGATTTCCTTCGTAGACTCGTTTGCTCCTGACAAGTAGAGACCTACAGTTGTATCTTATGTGGCTGCTTTCAGGCTCTGAAGCCCTTAGCTGCTACTTGTTTCATTAGGATGCTGACGTGAACTTTGTGAACTCTCTTATGGTAATTGCCTGAATCTTGCCATGGGACTAAGATCCTAAGCCTTCAGACCTAGAAAACCATTCTCCTAATGTGTTTGGTTATATCTGTGAAGTATCTTTACACTTATGGTTCCTAGGGCACCCACACACCTACACACATGTACATATAACCCAACCCATTGCCATCAAGTCAATTCCAACTCACAGTGACCCTATGGACTATGGGGTTTCTGAGTATATAGGGTTTCTGAGACTATAAATATTTGTGGAAGTAGACACCCTCATCTTTCTCCCATGGGTGGCTAGTAGGTTCAAACCACTTACCTAGCAATTCTATGCTTACCTGACAACAATTCTAACCACTGTTAGCAATCCATGCTGTATTAGTCTGGGTACTTTGGAGAAACAAATCCACAGCAACTCACGTATAAGAGAGTTTTATGCAAAGAAAATGTGCATCACGAAAACATCCCAACCCAATGCTGCCCAAGCCCACAAGTCCAACATTAACCCATACCCCACACCAGTCCACAAAGTCCTTCACCTACGAGGACCCTTTACATCAGCGGTTCTCAACCTGTGGGTCATGACCCCTTTGGGGGTTGAACGACCCTTTCACAGGGGTCACTTTAAGACCATCGGAAAACACATAAGTATTTCACAATATTTAATTACATATTGTTTTGTAATGAATCACAATGCTTTAATTATGTTCAATTTGTAACAATGAAAGTACATTCTGCATATCAGTATTTCCATTACGATTCATAACAGTAGCAAAATTACAGTGATGAAGTAGCAATGAAAATAATTTTATGGCTGGGGGTGGTCATCACAACATGAGGAACTGTATTAAAGGGTCACAGCATTAGGAAGGTTGAGAACCCCTGCTTTGCATGCAAATATACGCATATATACATGTACATTTAGATGCGTCTATATGTGTACCTCTATTTGTATACCATATATCTATATGCCCACACACTTCCACATGTGACCATACACTCAATTTTTGGCCATCGTTGATGTTGTTTCCAAATGAGATTCATCAGAGTGTTGAGTCAGAGCATTCTTTTCACCGGAGTCCTGATGTTGTCAGACTTCCTTCCCCTCTCTGACCCTCTCAGCTCTCTCACTCGGGCCTCACTCGAACCTTGTTGCTCATTGCTGAGGTGCAGTAAGCCACACAAGTACATTGTTCAGGCGTGGGTATGGCACAGAGCCATGCCAGCACCCAACCCTTTCTGTCTTGTTTCTAATACCCAGGAGGAGTATCTGGACAGGAGGAAGGATGACAAGGGAAAATGAGGGAGATTAGCGGAGTTTGCATCAAACCTCGCTCGGTTATACTGAACTGCCCCTCCCCACCCCAACCCCTCCTTTTTTAAGGGACCCCTGCAGAAATCTTCAGGTAGGCTGCCGGGATGGAAACAAGCACATTGTGGCTGTAGGTGGGTCGGCCTCCCGATTCAGGACATTGGTTGTTGCTGTGGGAGGAGAAGGGATCGTGACACGCTGAGAGAACTGGATAGAACTGGCCGAAGACCTGCTTTGTGAGGTGCATGTGGTTTATGGAGCGGGCATAAAGCCCGGAAGTGAGGCCAGCCCGTCCTCACTGTCCCTATGTCCTAAATGTGAAGTCACGTTGTGAATTCCACCTGTGTTTCTGCTCCTCTGCTTTCTGAGCTCAGCCTGTGGGGGAAGCTGCTCCTTCATCTGGCCAAGTTCTTCCTTGGTTAGTTTTAATTCCTTGCATGTGGTGATTTGCAGAAGTGGCTAGTTGTAGTTAAATTAATCAAGCAACAAAAAGGAAAACAAAATAGCTTAATGAATCACTACGCCATAACTTGGCTAAAATGTCTTCAGGGCTCAGAGCGACCTGTGCTCTGTGTTATTCTGGCTAGCATCTCGCTGGATGCAGGAAGCAGAGCCAATCAAACTCTGCAGACAAGCTTGCTGTCTGTTCAGCGACAAAAGGGACCCAGGCGTGGCTGGCAGCGCGGCCACTTGGCGGACAGAGTTAACTATTGGATTTTGTTGTGTGTCTCTAAGTCAACTCAGACTCATAGTGACCCTAGATGACGTCGTTGGACAGGGTTTCCCGGCTGAATGAATCTTTCTGGGAGCAAATTGCCAGGTCTTCTCTCCCTCAGAGCAGCTGGTGGGTTCAAACTGCCAATCTTTTGGTTAGCAGCAGAGCAATTAGCCATTGAGTCATCTGGACACCTTTGCTAATAAGATAGTCGCCGTCGGCCAGGGTCTGTACCCTTGACTGAGAAATAACTAAAGCGTTGACATTTTATTTGTCAACATGAAACAAAACAAAGCTAGTAAAAAAAATTAAGCAAGGAGAAAAATGAACCATTTGAAATGAAAAAAAAAAAATGCTCAGAGACAGCCACTTTAATCTCTTTTATTTTCTCTGTACCCTTCCTGTGTCCTTTAGAATGTGGTTGCCTGTGACAGCCGGGTCAGTTCGATTGTGGGACTGACCTTGGGACTGGATGTCTTTGCTTGTGGTTGTAGAATTTCGTAGGGTTTCCTCACGGTTTTGTTGAGTGTGGGGTGCGTTTGGTCCCGAGGCTACTAGAAAACCTTCTCTTTCAGTTGCATTTGAAGGCCTTAGAAGGTAGAGGGCATTTTGAATTTCTGAAGTCCAGTGTCTTAGACCTCGTTTGTTTGGTTTTTACCCACTCTGCCCTGCGGGGTGACTGAGTCACCATGGCCTTGAGGGCCCCCAGCAACATTTCTGAGATCTGTTTAGAACATAAAAAGGCCCTGTTTTCCAACATCTCCGTTGCCCACATGACTGCACACTTGCTTGTCAGGAGCAGTGACCTCTGGGGCTTTTATTGTCACCAGTTAGGCCTTTGCCCTTCACAGACAGCCCGGCAAGTACAGCGAGGGGAGGCAGCAAAAAATGCACCCCCTCTGCCATCGAGTCGCCTCCAATTCCTCCTGACCATACAGGACGGGGAAGAACAGCCTGGGCATCCTTATAGAAGCAGACTGCCTCATCTTTCTCCTTAGGCGTTGCTGGTGGGTTCAAACCACTGACCTTCGGGTTAGGTCAGAGCACTTAATCACTGTGCCCCAGGGCTCCCTGAGAGGAGGACTAGGAGTTTACATTAGTTGAATCCTTATTTGTGTGGCAGGCCCCAGAAATGTGTCTCATGTAGGAGAACGCATGTTACCTCACAGTAAGCATGGGAAAAGCATCCCCACTTAGCAGATGAGAAAGTTGAGGCCTTGAGTTGACGTGAGCTCTATCGATCGCAGTGGGTCTGCTTGTCCGTTTGTCTTGGCTTTGGTTTTGCGTCTGTAATGGACTCAGAGGGAACCGGGGCTGTATGGGACACCCCTATTCTAAAGAGACGCCGGTAAGGGCCCAGGAGGCAAGCATTGCATGCTGCTCGGTGATTCTTTTTCTTTGTTCAGTCTCCCACACAGAAGCGCGGCCAGCCCTCCTTCATGCTCTCCTGCTTCCCTTGAAGAGATCCGCCTGTGTTTCTCATTCTTCACTCCGGGTCTTTCTGACCGAGCCGTGACTCACTAGGGCACCGATTTAATGAAATGAAATTCTCAACCATGTTTGGTTTGATTCTGGGTGATAGAAAGAAAGCATTGTAAATGCTTTGTAGCCAGGTTTCCAGGGACGGGAAGGGTGGAAAGAAGAAAGTGGGTCACGTGTAGATCTGGGCCATGTCTGCTCATGGACTGCCAGTGGGGGGGATCATAGGGCAATGGATTTTACCTTAAGGGGAACAGAGGTTTGGCAGCACTGGGTCCTGAAATTCTGAGGTTGGTAGGTGGTAGAAACTGACAACGCTGCTATTGTTGTTGAGTACTGCCCAGTCAGTTCTGATTTACCAGGACCCTAGAGTCCGACTGCCCTGCAAAGTTTTTCCTGGGCTGTAATATTTACAGAAGGTTGCCATGCCTTCCTCTGGTGGAGCCACTGATGGGCTCGAACCACCGACCTTTCCGTTTGCCTTGGAGTCTGTGCTTAATGGTTCTGCCATCAGGGCACCATCAATACGTATTGCATGTGCATGGGAATGCGCCCTCTCTAAACCATTGCGGTTTATACTATTATCATCTCCACCTTACAGAGAAGGAAATAGAGGCCCAGCAAGCTCGATTAGCTTGTCTGAGGCTAGACCAATCAGGGAAGAAATGGAAGGTATGGCGCCTAGAAAAGTGTCCTCAGAGCTTTGAGCTAGTCGGCCAACCTGCCTCAGGTATAGGGGCTCAGGAATTCTCAGACCTCCCAGGCTACCAAAGACTACAGGATACATGATTGTGGTGTTTGGTGACAGGCTCATGGGTTGGTTAGAAAAAGGTCTAAAAGAAAACTCATGTACCTTCTTTGACATATTCCCCCATCTGTATTTACTGCCTGGAAAGCTCACTTTAGTACAAGTGCTTGCCTTTCCTGCTTGTAATCAGCTTCATTGTGGCTACAGCCTTGCTCCACAAATGGATTTTTAAAATATTTCATAATAACGAATCCCTCTCTTTTATGAACACTCTCCAGTCATTATGCAATGGCTTCCTAAGTAGGATTGTTTAGGGGGACGCGTTACAGAAATGCCAGGAACCCTCAAATGATTTTTGTTTTTCTCTGCCTCCAACTGCAGTCGCTTCTCATCCCTCACATTTACTGGGAGGCACGTGTCTTGTCAGCCACCTGGCTACAAGCGTGTGGTAGGAGGCAAGGGGAGAGAGGAGGTTAAAATGCCCAAAATGGTAAATTACTGTAGGTTCTGGAGAAAAATAGAATTAAAAGCATTTGTGGTTCCAGTGAAAATAGCACATTTCCTTTCTGCTTGGACAGTAGGGGGGGAGGGGGTCAAAGTCCTCCAGGGATTAGAAAAATAAATAAAAATTGGTCCCTCACTAATAGAAGGAGTTTCCTGAACCCTGGGCCCTGAAATGATTAGCTCCAGGTTTAAAGGCCTGACAAAATCAGTTTCAAGGGGGCTGAGGAGAAGACCAGGAGACTGAAGTGTTTCTGCCAGGAAATTTCATCTTTCAGGAATGGTTTTCCACCACCAGCCCCCACCCCCTTGCAAGACCAGCCACCAGCCAGCAGAAACTGAGCAGGTGTGTACCCACTTGGTTCCCATTGCTGACCACGGTCCTTGCATCTCTTTCTGCAGGTGAGAAGCCTTATAAGTGCTCATGGGAAGGGTGTGAGTGGCGTTTTGCACGAAGCGATGAACTCACGAGGCACTACAGGAAACACACAGGTGCAAAGCCCTTTAAATGCAACCACTGCGACAGGTAAGGAGGCTCGGTTGCTGCCGGGCCTGGGCGAGGCGACGTGGAAATGGGTTGGTGGTTAGGGTGGCTTGTATCTTGGTGGTGATCACCCACAGGTTCACTGTCCTGGGGATGCCTTCTCCTTCTCCACTGAGACAGCTAATGAGATGAGGGTGCCTCCTTGCCCAGCATCCAGAAGGACTATGAACAGTGGATGAATTCCTTGGTTGAGTTCCACAGTGTGTACAGAGCAGCGGCATTGGGCGAGGCTGCTCTGCCTTCATTGAGCAGTCCCCGGGATACAAGAATCCCAAAGACACTTTCCATCAGGAGATCGCAACAGATTTGGGGAAAAAGGAGTAAAAATAATTATAAACCGACTCAGTTGCCACATCGTGGATTCCAGCGCCTAAGGTCGCCGGGTATGTCCATTGGACTGTGCTCCCTAGCATTTTCCCGGCCTGCTTTTCTGGAAGCAGGTTGCCAGGCCTTGCTTCTGAGGTGGCTTAGAGCCGAGTGGAGCCTCCAGTCTTTTCCAGTCTTTTCCGTTAGCAGCCAGGGCAGCCAAGTTGACCATTTGCAGCGCCCAGAGGCTCCCAGTTAGTACAGTGTGGAAACCAAAGGGGATAGAAAGGGGTCGCCTGCAGCTGATTTGCTAGATCTCTTGATGAACATCAGTGCTCTGTCCCCTCACCCTTAGTAAGAGAAGAGAGGAGAAAGTCTGCTTAACAGCCCAAAGGGTGAGTTGCACACCCTCTCTCCTAATGGGATTCGAGGAAAAGAGTTCCCCTTCTTTGTTGTTCTGAGCCATTCTTCCCCCCTTAAGAACCAGGTACAAAGGTCCCCCAAATGGCAAGGCTTGGGGAACGTATCCTATAATTCAATTTCAAACCTTCAGCATTCGAGATGGGCAGAAAGAGCGTGTAGCAACAGAAACTACCCAAGTAATAGTATCTGACAGCCCTGGCATTATCAACCAATGAACCCCAAATGGAGATTGTGCAGGCCAAGGTGAAGGCAGGATCCGGGTTAGACATAATCAAATAATGGGCTTGCATCTGAGCGTGTTATCCTTCTAATCCTATTTCTGTGTTTAAAAGGAAGCTTAAGAAAATTAACCATCTTTTTAATGCAATACTAAAGGTCTCGGTTATGATGAGAAAAATGCTTCTAATACGATAAAAGCCCCTGAAAGCCTCAGGGTTCCCCGGCTTGGTCAGCAGCTCACGGGGCAGCGGAGGGGGTGTGCAGAAGGTCAGCGGAGGCCTGGCGGCATCCAGCCACCCCTGCGGGTGGGTCGCGGTGTGGTGTTTCCGACTCCCAGGCCCTCCTTTCCTGCCATCCGCCTGGCAGGAGTGAGTTTGCATGGACAGGGCCGCTTGAGAAGCTGAGCACTGTGGGCCTGGACATCACGGAGATGCTTCCACAGGAGCACGGCTGGTTTTCCTCTCTTTTTTTCTTCTTCCTGAAGAGGCTATTTTCCTCTTATCTTCATTCTAAAGAGCTAAATAAAGACCCAGGCCTCCTGGACCGCAGAGATAACCTCCCACCCTGGGGCTGAGGAAGTGGACATCAAAAAGCTATTGTCTCTCTTTCCATTGGGACTCAGCTATCCCGGGACCACAGCTCCAGCCCCGCTACCAGGAAGTCTCTGAATCCCACCTGATGCTGCGCATACCAGCAGCTAGTCTCCCGCATATTGTGCTTCAGGAAAAATCCCTATGGCCATGGAGTTGACTACAACTCTTGGCGCCCCACTGCGCCCCAGAGTAGGACCAGCAGGACTCCAGAGTGTTTTCAAGGACTGATTTTTTACGGTAGACTGCCAGCCCTTTCTTCTGAGCTGGTGGCCTGGGTCTCCAGCGTTTTGATTCGCCAGTGGAGAGCACATGACTTGTTTGCACCACCCCAAGTCCAAACTCAACTCACTGTCACTGAGTCAAAGCTGACAGTAGAACAGCCCTGTGGCTTTCCCAGACTGTTAACTCTTCCCGGGAGGAGACAGCCTCCTCTTCCTCCCTCCGAGCAGCTGGTGTTTTCAAACTGCACCCCTTGCGGTAACTCACTCCATTGCCAGGGTTCCTTTTGCACAACCCAGAGCCCAAGTCTTCTCTTGATTCTCCGGTTGAGTGCTGGGTCTAGTCTCTATAGCCCCGGCTGCTCATAAAGAAGCAACACAGAAGGTATCTCTCCCCACAAAGCCCCAGGAGGCTTTCCTAAGCTCACGAAGCCCGAGCATTTGTGAGGTATAAAAGTACGCTGGTGTGCACAGCTATACATGGTAGCAATGGGAAATGTGGGGCATGTGGAGAGGGAGGAAGGCCATGGGAACGCTGTCCAAGCTGCTTAAGGAATGCTGATGGTGTAGTGGGTTTCGTGTTAGGCTGCATGATTTATATGGATAAATATTTCAAACTTCCTGGAACTTTTCCATGAAAAGCCTGGCAGAGACAGATAATTTGATAGTCTCTTGCCTTGCTTTCTTCCATAAAATACACTTTGGTGTGTGGAGTGAGAGATTGGCAGAGCAAATGGTACCAATGGGGTGATGTGGGACTGACTCTGAGTCAAGCAGCCTCCTGAGGCTGGGCCAGGAGTCCGTGCATTTCAGCAGTGTTGGAAACCCGGGGTAGCAGTCTCCTGGCATGCAGGCAGGCAGCCTGCACCTTGCACTTTTGTTGTGGTGATGGTGCTAAGAATAGAGCAGATCTGGGAGGTGGCATCAGGGAGTGGAGTGGCCTTCACACAGATGAAAGGAAAGCCTGGAATGGCCGGGGAGTTGGCACAGCTTAGAAGACTTTCACCTTCAGAAACAGAGGGCATCTGTAGTCCTTAGCAGGATGCCGTGACCTTTTGGTACCTGTGTGAATGAGCACAAGAAATCCTCCATGTTGTCTCTGTACACTTGAGCATTCAGGCTCATCTAGGTATTTTGCACATGACCCAAGTCTGTTATTTATTTATTTTTTTTGCTTATTAATGAGTAAAAAATTCATGTGCTTGGTTTTTTTTGAGAGGGGGGAGGCAAGTTTTCAATCTGTTAGATGTTACATGAAATTCTCTATTTCTCGATTTATCTGAAAAAACTAGATCTGACCACTGTGGGTTCACATTCCCATGTGGCCATCATTTATTGGAGCTCAATGACAATGATGACCCATTTCCAATGGCCCTGTGATCACTAATTTCCCCAGGTTTCCACCATTCCTTGCGTTTTCCCAACACAATGGCAGACCACCAGTTGCTGTGTCATCCTGCTTACTCTGTTATTTCTTCTTATAAGTCCAAAGTCAAACCCACTGCCACTGAGTCAATTGCAATTCATAGTAACCCTATAGGGCAGAATAGAACCACTCCACAGGGTTTCCAAGCCTGTGAACCTGTACTGCGAATCTCGATAGGAACAGGCAATTTCGTCTTTCTCTTGCTGATGGGTTTGATCTACCAACCACATGGTTCATGACCCAGATCTTAGCCCACTCTGCCACCAGGGCAACTTCCTCTTATAAAAGTCACTGCCCTCCAGTCAATTCTGGCTTATAACGACCCAATAGGGTAGAATACAGCTGCCCCTGTGGGTTTCCAAGACTGGGATTCTACTTGGGAGCAAAAAGCCTCATCTTTCTGCTGAGACATCCTCCTAGAGGAGCGC
>NW_022103899.1:33274693-33299875 GCF_000313985.2 Echinops telfairi | reverse complement strand
CTGGGTCTCCAGCGTTTTGATTCGCCAGTGGAGAGCACATGACTTGTTTGCACCACCCCAAGTCCAAACTCAACTCACTGTCACTGAGTCAAAGCTGACAGTAGAACAGCCCTGTGGCTTTCCCAGACTGTTAACTCTTCCCGGGAGGAGACAGCCTCCTCTTCCTCCCTCCGAGCAGCTGGTGTTTTCAAACTGCACCCCTTGCGGTAACTCACTCCATTGCCAGGGTTCCTTTTGCACAACCCAGAGCCCAAGTCTTCTCTTGATTCTCCGGTTGAGTGCTGGGTCTAGTCTCTATAGCCCCGGCTGCTCATAAAGAAGCAACACAGAAGGTATCTCTCCCCACAAAGCCCCAGGAGGCTTTCCTAAGCTCACGAAGCCCGAGCATTTGTGAGGTATAAAAGTACGCTGGTGTGCACAGCTATACATGGTAGCAATGGGAAATGTGGGGCATGTGGAGAGGGAGGAAGGCCATGGGAACGCTGTCCAAGCTGCTTAAGGAATGCTGATGGTGTAGTGGGTTTCGTGTTAGGCTGCATGATTTATATGGATAAATATTTCAAACTTCCTGGAACTTTTCCATGAAAAGCCTGGCAGAGACAGATAATTTGATAGTCTCTTGCCTTGCTTTCTTCCATAAAATACACTTTGGTGTGTGGAGTGAGAGATTGGCAGAGCAAATGGTACCAATGGGGTGATGTGGGACTGACTCTGAGTCAAGCAGCCTCCTGAGGCTGGGCCAGGAGTCCGTGCATTTCAGCAGTGTTGGAAACCCGGGGTAGCAGTCTCCTGGCATGCAGGCAGGCAGCCTGCACCTTGCACTTTTGTTGTGGTGATGGTGCTAAGAATAGAGCAGATCTGGGAGGTGGCATCAGGGAGTGGAGTGGCCTTCACACAGATGAAAGGAAAGCCTGGAATGGCCGGGGAGTTGGCACAGCTTAGAAGACTTTGACCTTCAGAAACAGAGGGCATCTGTAGTCCTTAGCAGGATGCCGTGACCTTTTGGTACCTGTGTGAATGAGCACAAGAAATCCTCCATGTTGTCTCTGTACACTTGAGCATTCAGGCTCATCTAGGTATTTTGCACATGACCCAAGTCTGTTATTTATTTATTTTTTTTGCTTATTAATGAGTAAAAAATTCATGTGCTTGGTTTTTTTTGAGAGGGGGGAGGCAAGTTTTCAATCTGTTAGATGTTACATGAAATTCTCTATTTCTCGATTTATCTGAAAAAACTAGATCTGACCACTGTGGGTTCACATTCCCATGTGGCCATCATTTATTGGAGCTCAATGACAATGATGACCCATTTCCAATGGCCCTGTGATCACTAATTTCCCCAGGTTTCCACCATTCCTTGCGTTTTCCCAACACAATGGCAGACCACCAGTTGCTGTGTCATCCTGCTTACTCTGTTATTTCTTCTTATAAGTCCAAAGTCAAACCCACTGCCACTGAGTCAATTGCAATTCATAGTAACCCTATAGGGCAGAATAGAACCACTCCACAGGGTTTCCAAGCCTGTGAACCTGTACTGCGAATCTCGATAGGAACAGGCAATTTCGTCTTTCTCTTGCTGATGGGTTTGATCTACCAACCACATGGTTCATGACCCAGATCTTAGCCCACTCTGCCACCAGGGCAACTTCCTCTTATAAAAGTCACTGCCCTCCAGTCAATTCTGGCTTATAACGACCCAATAGGGTAGAATACAGCTGCCCCTGTGGGTTTCCAAGACTGGGATTCTACTTGGGAGCAAAAAGCCTCATCTTTCTGCTGAGACATCCTCCTAGAGGAGCGCGACATCTGTTCATATCGTTGGCTTCATCAAGAATGGGAACCGATCACTCGGGATGCTCTGGATTTCTTCCACACAGCCCGCTGCACGCACTGGACTTTCCTGCCTAGACGCTGCAGACGGTGGGTTTTGTGACCTCTAGCTTCAGGATTGGGTGGGGGAAGAAAGTGATGGAGTGGCTATGCCGTTTCCCGACTAGCCCACCCACTGACCAGCTGCCTGAAGCATTCAGGAGTTGTGTCTCTTACCCGGAAGAGCGTGAGGCTGCCGATGGTGGCAAATAGGGCTGTGTTGCATTGTGTCCACTGACTCAGCACAATTATAAACCAGGGGTGGTGTGGGGTGGGGCTGAGAGTGGGAGTGTAGGGCCTGCTACTGGGATAATACATCTCCAAATTCTTAGGCATCTTGGAGGAAAGGGGGTGTATTTTGATCTATCGCTCAGCCCACTTAGAAATAGCAAGAAATACTCACCAGCATCTAGTCCTTTAAGGAGCCCTGGTAGGGTAGTGAGTTACATGTTGGGCTGCTAACTGCAAGGTCAGCAGTTCGAAACCACCAGCCTCTCTGCAGGAGAAAGATGAAGTTTTCTGTCCCTGTTCCATGGCAGTGAGAGCGTGTCCTCTTGTCTCCTAGAGGTTTGCTGCTTGGCTTTGACAGTCATGGGCCTTCCTTAAGACCCACATGACAATAGTGTGCCTTTTCCATAAGGCTGAGAAGTGACTGTTGGGGTGTAGCTAGTTCTCTGAATCCATCCATTTCAATCCGGAAAGACCTTGTTATTTAAGGTCATCTCACTGCTGTCTGGTTATAAAGACCCTCTGGGGGTATATTACCCTGAGAATGATTTGATTCTGCATTTCTCGATGCTGGGTTTATCTATCACCCACCTTTTACTATTCCTGTGTGGAGCTCAGCAAGTATAAATCAATAAATATAAATTAATCATGACCAAGGAGCTGGCTGGTGGATTGAATTTAAATAAAAACCTCGATGTTGAGGGCCCTGGTCTAATTCTAAGCATCTTCCTAGATTTGAGCAAATGACGCTGCTGATGTGATCTAGCATGGGTACAATTGTATTTCATACCAGGTTAAAGATGTGATGTATTTTTCATCTTCCCCCAAACCCCACCCCACCCCTGAAAGTGAATGGTGAAGGCAGAGGCTTGCCCGTATATTACCAGATACTTAGCCCGACATCAGTAGTTGCTCGAAGCAAAAGAAAGAGCTGGAACGCAGAGGCAGCAGAAGCTGTGAGAGCCAGAACGCAATGAGGTGGCCTCTGTTCTTGGGTCTCAGAAGTTTTCTGCTTTTGACAGAGTACCCAGACTCAAAACTATGCTTACTGCCATCACTTCCATTCCATCGCAGAGACACTGATTCACTGCCGTTAAGTCATTCCGAAGCCCTGCCCCTGTAATGCAGAGTAGAGCTGCCCCTTTGGATTTCCAAGGCTGCAAGTCTATAGGGGAACATCTTTCTCCCTTGAAGCACCTGGTAGGTTTGAACCGCTGACCTTGTAGTTTTAACTTGGTAGGGTACGCTCTCCACCTTTTCAATCCCGCTCGAGCTCTGGTGGCATAGTGGTTGCCTGTTGGACTTGTAACCTCAAGATAGACAGTTCAAAACCACCAGCCAATCCTCAGGAGAAATAAGAGGTTTTCTACTCCCGTAAACAGTCTTGGAAACCCGCAAGGACAGTTCTACCCTGACCTATCATGTCGCTATGAGTTGTATGAGCTGGAAAACATCTGAGTTTCTTCTTGACACCGTATATTGTTTCTAGCTTTGGTAGGTGTACCATATTATCAGAAGGTTGCTTACAAAGGAAATTCCCTATCAAGCATATTATTTTCATGCCAGTTCCCAGTCTGTGGAAGGGAATAGAAAGGGTGACAGTGCCCTGCCAGGCCTCAGCTCTCCCCGCCTCTTGAATAGCAGCTATGCCTGCTCTTGTCAGCTCTGAGCAGCCAGGGTTCTTGGTGCCACCCCTCTGCTTTCTCAGAGGTCCTCTGCCACACCTGGCCTGATGCCTCGCTGGGTTGGCTTTCTGTTTGCTTCTGTTAGAAACGACCAGAAAGCTGGCTGATTGAAACAACCCTGAGTTGCAGTTGGACCGGTCTTTAAGCTAAAATTCCAACCTGGGCCTCACTGAGCTAAAATCTAGGAGTTGGCCAGGCTGCATTCTTTCCTGGAGGCCCTAGGGGACAATTGGTTTCCTTGCCCTTTCCAGCTTCCAGGGGCCATCTGCATTCCTTGGCCTGCCACCCTCTTCCTGCATCTTCCCAGCCAGCACTTCTGGGCCAGGTCCTTCTTACACTTCTCCACACTGCTCTTTCGCTTCCCCTTCCCTTTTCAAGGAATCTAGTGATTACATTGCGGCCGGACCATCCTCTCTTCCTATGGTTACGCGTCACCGTTCTGACTCACAGCGGCCACATAGGACCGAGTAGAACTACCCTAGCGGGATTACTGGGCTGAAATTTTACAGGAGCACATACCTAGTCAGGTCTTCTCCCACAGAGCAGCTGGTAGGGTCCAGCTGCTGACCTTTCATTTCAAAACAAAGCACTTGGCCATTGCAAACCAGGGTTCCATCGATGACCTTGACCCCCCCCTTCTGTAATCTAACGTAGTCCGAGTCTTGGGGAATAGGATGGCAACATGTTGAGGGGTCACTGTTCTGCCTGTCACAGTCCACTGAAGTGAACAGCTCAGATCTCCACTTCTCTCGGTGTTAAAAGTATGTGTGGCCAAGGGTATGGGCTCTGAAGTCAAGCTGCCAGTACGACTCGTGGCTGTTGACTTAAGTCAGAGGAGCCAGAGTCACCGTGCTCCTTGGGGTTTCCACAGGCTGGATTTTTGGAAGGAGATGTTCAGGGCTTTCTTCTGAGGCAGGTCTAAGCGGACCGCCCACCTTTTAGGGAGCAATCAAGCAGGTTACTGTTGGCATTTCTCAGACACTGTGCCGTGAGACTTCCTGGGCTCAGATCTTGTCTTAGATTTTTTTTTCCTTCCTTCTAGTGACTATTTCATCTGATAATCAGGGTCAGAGTAAAATCTGCTTTCTGGGGTTCTTGTAAGGATGTTAGCTAAAAAAAGAAAGGAAAGAACAAAAACCAAATGAACACACATAGAAAAAAAAATAACATCCAACCTTTCCCAACTCGGTCTTCTTCCCTAGCCTGTCGGGTTGAGGGCAAGCCGAAGCGAAGTGGGGAGCAGGCAGGAGGGAGGAGGAAGAGGAGCGAGTAGAGAAGAGGGAGAAAAAGGAACAACCCTTGGGTAATACTGAGCTGTGTCCCAAGGGCAGGACAGTTATACAAGTTCAGTGTTGAATTCCCAGCAGGCAGCAGTGCTTTTTCTATGTACGCCTAACAACAAGCACTTGCTTTTGTAGCGAATTTATCACTGTTTCACAGCAAATCAAACCTCCTTTCAAGGGAACTCAAAGGGATTATCCAAATATGGTCATCCCAAATCTGAGCCTGAAAGAAGTGGGTATCAACAGGCTCTTGGATTGAATGGTTTCATGTGGCCCTTCTCCCATTCTTGCGTGTTTTTCATTTTGCCTCTGTTCAGTTTGACTGATTTTCTTCTGATTCTACCATGCCTGTACACCCCCATTCAAGACGTGGCCACAGACACAGACTGAGGGTGTGGAGCAGGCTGGGTTGAGGGGAAAGGGTGGTTTCCTTGTTTGTTTGAAGAATGAACAGACACAGGAAAGTGCTGCACCAAACAGGAAGCCTTGCTGACCTGCTCCCATCCTCCAGGAGTTAGGGACTGTGGGGCTAGCGCAGGCCTCAGGGTTGCCTGGGAACTTTCTCGTCAGTTGTAGAGTGGCTCGTTTTAAGAGAAGAATCCTGAGGGAAAGCACACACTGAGATCTAAAAACAATTGCTGTCTTACTTATCTGCTGACGTTACTGGAATTCTAGCCAGAACTGTAGATTGTAGGCTACAAGGATATGGAAATGTCCACTGTGGACGTTAGAAGGTACAGAAACCTAACTCAGACTGGCATTAGCTTCAAACACTACTTACTAAGCTCAGGTAACTAAGAAGAACATAATTAGATTTGTCTTTAGACTTGGCTGGATCCAAGATTTGAGGGACGACCATCAGAACTCCTCTCTCTTGCCATCTCCTGGCTCTGCTTTTTCTCTGTGGACTTTGTCCCCACGTAGGCTCTCTCTCACCGTGGCATTAGGGGCTTCAGCAACATGAGGTTTATTGTATTTAATGGCTTATCAGACCCCAGGGAAGAAGAGCACTTCTTCGAGTCTCGTTTCAGTAGTGGTCCCAGAGCGGGTGCTCCTTGACCGTTACGGGTTACCTGCCAATTCCTTATCAGATCATGGTGGGCATAACTGCAGTCATTGGAGGAGGGTCATGCCATGTTCCCAAGAACACAGAGCACTGCCATCCCATTGAAAAGGAAAAGGAAGGAATGAAGGCAGCAGTTGCAGCCAGGGTGAAGCTGAGGAAGTTCTTCATGACTGGCCCTTAGAGGCCAGGAAATGGTTCAAAGGAGTGGGTTTAGCAGAACTGCCTGGATCCTGATCCCAAATCTGCTACTCATTAACTATGTGAATGAGCCTGCATTTCCTTCAGGCACTGTGAACACACGCACACACATAGGCAAGGTGTGCATACTTGAATCCTTACTGTAGAATGCTGGTGAGGCCGTTCCTGGGGGAATCAGGGATGCACAAGCACAACGTCTGCGTACTCTCACCTAGTCCATAAACAGGAGCTCCTGCCGCCATTCTTTTCCTTGACTTGAATACAGAGTGCCGATGTAGGCCGATCAGTGTTCCAGGCAGCATTTCTGGGATCTCATTGTAAAACTCAAGACTGGAATCTGGAAACTGAAACTTGAAGTGTTTCTTCAAGGATCCCGGTTAATTTTTTGTTTGTTTGTTTGTTTGTTTAACTCTGTGTACGGTATAAAAGAGTATGTATGATGTGTGCAGTTTCCAAATCACTTTCGTGTTTATTTCTTGAGTTCTAACGATGCTGACAATCCTGATATTGATTGAGACTTCACTGTGGGCCCATGTTACTGGGGAAGAATTAAGGCACAAACAGGTTAACGTGCTCAGAGTCACCCCGCCACTGGAAAAATGGAGATCTGCATCCAGACAGTCGGACCCCAGACCTGGGGGTACACTGGGGGTACACTGTCGATCCCTACACAGCTCCTGATCCTCTTTAAAGTTGGGTTGATCATTTTCTAGCTCTGGCGACACAAACCATGAAGGGTTGGCCTACTAACTGAAAGTCTCTCCGTTGAAGCCCAGTCAGAGGCACAGCGGAAGAAAGGCCTGACTCTCTACTTACAAAAAGTCACAACTCTACCACCTCATGCAGCACAATTTTACCACAAAACACAGGGGGGTCTCTGTGAGTGGAAACTGAATTGACAGCTACTGTGAAGCATGGTTTGGGGTTTGGATCGTCTCCTAAGGGGTGGTGGAAGCCGAGCTCTTTCTCGTGAACCTCTCATATCCATGTTGTTTGTATTCCCTAGGTGTTTTTCCAGGTCGGATCACCTGGCCCTCCATATGAAGAGACATATCTGAAGACCGACAGGCCAGAATCGTCATGGCGTCGGCTGCTGTCTGAAGGAAAGGCCGTGAGGCAGGGGACTGGACTTCAGGCGGGGACCCAGTGCCTCGCAGAAGAAAGTTCTCACTTATAAACCTCTGTGCACACACACACTCACACAGATACACGCACATCCCCACTGTCATGCACTCAACTATATTTAAAATATATACGTCTATTCTCTACGCCTTGCCCTAGCCAGATGGTAGAAGATGGAGACAAGGCAAGCAGGTGAACTCAGCAGGGCAGACGGGCTGCCTACTCAGCACTATTGGAACCACTCCCCCGTTGTTGCCAATGGAAATCAAAGAACTTGGATGTGTTGTCTCGGCAGGTGGATGGCAGTAAGAGGGCCGATTCCATGCGCTTCTCAGTGCAGCCAGACGGGAGGACACAACGTCATAAAGTTGCGTGTGTGTTGCAGTGACGTTTCTTTTGAAATAGTTGAGGGAAACCTGACCTAGAAAAACCAAATTGCAGTTTGGTAGCCAAAATGAACTCTTGGTTTATTTGTCCTTTGTGTGTGAAAAGCCCTACCGCTCCGTGCGTCAGTCAGACTTCCTCACGGGACTCTTGATCGGTTGGGTTCTTCTTAGCACGCTCGAGATCTTTCGAGTCAATACCAACGGCCTTAGTGGCGGCAGACTCCGGAATGACACCTATCACCTTTCTGGCCTGCATTTCTCTAGACTTCACTCTAAAGGGAGGAGTTGGTTTTTTTATTATTTCTGTTTTTTCTTACTTTGTTGACTCTTGCACACCATATGCACTAGGGATTCCGGAAACTTCTAGCATGACTGCAGAGTGGCCAAGAGGATAAAGTCCTTGATGAAAATGACAGTCTATCCCTTGAGCCTCACCTTTATTGCCAGTGCTAGATTTTTTCTTTTTAATCTCTCTGTTTTTTGCTAACGAAAACTTGAAAAGCTGATTTGGAAGCTTAAATGTTTTACCTTTTCTCCATGGACTAACCTTCTCCGGGACCGTCTCGGCACCTGGAGGCCCAGCTCTCAAAGCAGCCAATCAGATGGGACATCGCGTTCTCATCCTCCTTGCGGCACGATGACCTCAGCTCCGAGTCATCGACCACTGTGTTGTGTGTCATTGCGACCCTAAAACCAGTCACCGCATAGATGTCGCTAGTCTCAAAGGGCAGCTGCATATATAACCTAACTTTGGGTTACCACCTGACAAAAGCCAAAAATACGACTCTTTCCAGGAGTGGGGGAAACGGAGGATTCCTCCCAGGTCTAGGGGCTTCACCAAACATCATCCAAACGCCCTCTCTCACATGACCCCCAGAGCTCATAGGACCCTACCTGTTAAAATGCACACCTCAGAAATGCCATGGTGGGAAGGAAGGGTTGACCTTTCAGGAAAGGGTTGAGGTGTCTCTCTCTTGGGCAAACGGGAGAGACGTCTTTCTAGAACTTTTTGGCGGGGTCCACCATGACTTGTGATGTAGGACACCCAGGACCAACAGAGGGCTCACTTTCACTCGGCAAGCTGACTCCAGGGGTTGACCTTCCTCACTTTCCATCCCACCCCCACCCACCCCATGTCGGTTTCCATCTACCCTCGTTCTTAGCGAGCTGGCTCTGGCCTCAACTCCAAAGACTGCCTTTGGGACCATCCAATGGCCTATGCAAGCAAGCGGGGTGGTTATTGGGACAGATTGTATATTTTGTATATTCTGGGACCATCCCTTCAAGACATGTCTCAAACACACAGATGGCATTTGGTCCACCCGTGGTTGCTGCTCCTTTCTCCCAGCTGGCTTCCCTCCTGTTGGACTCACTGACTGTTAAAATGCCACCCTGTGTACACTGGGGATGCAAAACAGAAGTCATTGAAAAGGAAACCATACTATAAGAAACACAAACCCACACATGACAGCAACCTTCAAGATCCTTGGCATTTTGGTTCTTCGGCTTTCTGCATCTTTTGATTTCTCTGACATGTTGAAACCGCTCATCGCAGGGTAAAGAAGCCTCTGTATCACCAATGCTGTACATAACCAGTTGGATATCTGTGGCAGTTCGAGGTCTGGCCCTTAGAATCGTCTTCTCTTGTTTTCTTTTGTCAATTCAGACCAAAAAAGGGAAAAAGAAGTGAATAAAAACACCCACCCTAAAACACACAAAATCTACCCACTTGCCGGAGGCAATTTCCTATATGTTAGTTGGAAGGTATTAAAAGGAAATCAGTTTTATTCCAAAGATTGAAAAACCTAGACATAGAAATAATTTCTGGAGCACTGCTTGCTGACAATCTCGTAGTTATCAACTGCAGTTGAGTGCATTTAATGGCCATGAGGGCGTCCAATCGTTGAATGTGTGGTACCTCCTTTCTGGATGAAGGGTATGGGAGGCGTCTGGAACCTCAGCCGCATTAACCCGCAGCACCTCCAGTCAGTGCACTAGACGAAACTTCAGACTAACTAGACTGTGTTGCCTCTTTTGTTTTCCCCTCCCGAGCAGCCTCCAGTGTGAATGCACGCACACCACTGATGGTATTTCTTGGCCCTGACTGCCAAGACTTAGAAATGTTCTCTCCAGGGCTGGAGCTGCTCTTGTTAGGTGTTTAGAATACTTAAGTTGATTTTTGAACTGACCAATGCAAGGATGTATGACAAGGAAAGTTTTTGGTTGTTTTTTTTTGGGGGGGGGGGGGGCGAGTAAGAAAGAGAGTGCAAAAGAGTGATCACTGTGTGCTGCCCCTTGGTCTTGACAAGACATCATTCGAACGGGTGCAGAACAAAGGCCCTTTGGTCCTCAGTGTCTGAAATGTGTGGTAACTTCGCTTGCCTCAGTGAGGTCCTTTGTAATCGGCCCCAGCCTTCCTCAGAGCAGGGGGGCCGCTGGTGGTGCTTGCTGGCTTTGGGGTCGCTTGTTGACATTTTGAATAGGCTGGAGAATTTGGTGGGTGCTAAGTGGATGGTTTTGAACCTGTTCTTCTGGGAGGATTGACACTTGTGAATGATTACCTGTTCTACCCAAGCTCCTCCCCCCTCACCCTCCCCCGTCTCCTCCCCCTCCCCCTCCCCCTCCTCCTCCTTCTCCTTCCTTACAAAAGGATTTGGAATAAAATGGCATCAGCTGTGAGAAGGCAGACAAAATGGGGGGCCAGATCTGCACTAGAATGAACGGAGCATTCCAAGAGCTTACCAGAGGGTGCTTTGCTCCCCAAAGGACTGACTGGTTATTGGAAACCATGCTTTCATGGGCATTTGAAACCCAAGCCCAAGCCCCTTTCTCATTGAAATCATTATCCCCTGACATCCCAGGGGACCCCCAGTTTGAAAGGAAAATCCTGGCCTGGTGTTTCCGGTGGCTGTCCTCTTCAAAAGCACGCTTTACTCCAGGGTTTAAGAGTTTGATGTGTGAAGAGTGTTTCGAAGCCATTGACAGTTTTGTTGAGTTCAAGTTTCTCTTTTATCTCTGACCACGTGGCTGTCAGTTGAAGCCGTGGACGCCTGAAAGTATAATGCTGCTCTCAGCTACTGGCTCCCTCCTGGAGAACTGCCCAGCTGAATGCCTGGTGGTGATGAGTATTATGTCCAGAAAAAGAGCTGTTTGGATTCCATGACAAAGCTTCATTTTATAAAATATTGGAGACTGCCCCCTCCCCCCTCCAAATGAACTTGATGCTGGCCATTTTTCCTCTGTGCGCTGTCCCGGGCAAAGCCCTTCAATCCCCCTTCTCTGGATGCCACCGTCTCCCATCCTCCACCTCCTGTGTCCTTATGACGTTGTTGATTGCCTGATTCTAACAGGGTAAGAAGACAGCTAGCCTCATGCAGGATCAGCAAAACAGATTCCTAGTTACACAAAAAAGTTTTTGAATCAATTCTTTGTAGGCAAAGCCCGCCCCCCCCCCACACACACACACACACTAAGGATTTGAATTGGGCATAAATGTCCAGATTGTCCATATCTGTTCAAATGAAAGAGAAAACTACACGGGACTTTCAGGGTGGTCCATCTATACTTTCAGACTGTGTTGCCTGTAGCCACCCCACCCACCCCCATTTCTGAGTTTTGTGGCAAAGACAAAAGAAATGGCCCTGTTCAACTTTGAAGGACAGCAAAGCCCGCCAATTGGTTTTAATGGTTCAAAGTTATCCCCTCTGGGGGAGCCACTTGATACAATGTCAGCCCCCGCAGGAAGTGCGTGTCCTCGGTTGTCGTGTGCTGACCGGAGGAGCAGGAAGAAGGCAGGCAGGTTAGCATTAGCGAGAAGCAACACTTTCAAGCAGGGGGACCAGGCTTCTTGTGTCTTTCCTTGAACTTTGAACCTTAAAGGACCAGCTTTTCGGGCCACAGTTTTTGCCCCCAGATCTTTGCCAAAGTTGAAAATTCATTAAGTAGAACGTGGTTGAAATGTTCTTGTATGTGAAAGGAAATTTTCCCTGGTGTTTCCTGGAAGTGGCCGCCTGCCAAGTGCGGGGGTTCGGGGCTGGGTGTCTGGGTTAGATTTCGGTAAACACGGTGATAGCCTCAGTGTGCAAGCCGGAGGGGCGGCGCGGGTACACACGGACGGACGCCGCCTGGATGGCCTGCGTTCCTCGATGAGGATCTTTGGGAATACTTGAGATGGAGCAACGGAAATGTGCCCAAGGAAGCAAAACCGGCTGTAAATAATGTGGCATCCACGACTCACTGCCTGGGACTTCAGGGTTTTCTCTCCTTTTAAGCCTCTCTTAGACCTCCTCTGTTGCTTTCTGTGGATGGGGAAAGGGAGACTAAGCTGCGATTAACTTTCTCGCGCACATCCTTCCAATAGCGTGCCGTATTCTTCAGGTATTTCGCATTTACCTTTAGCCCTCCTCGGGAAACAGGTGTCGGAATGGAGAAAGAAAACTGAATTAGGCCGTCAGTTCACCAGTATCCTGAACAGAACGACTTTTTTCAAACAGCGCTCCCTCTCAGTGGCAACGAGGGAAGGTTGATAATGTTCTTGGTTAGGGACATTTTCATTGTTTTCGTTTTTTGCAACTGTGAGCTTTAGAATCCTAAATTGCTTTGACTCCAGCTTCTGTCTACTGCCATAGAATGGACCCCTCATCGGAATAAGGAAGGAGGTGTGCACACACACGTAGGCATGCGTGCGTATGTACCTGGGACCTTGACAGAGGGAAGACAGGCTGCTGACCGTTTTAGAGGAGTAGCCACCAGTGCCTAATATCTTTGGGGGGGTGGGGGGTTGTGTGGGGATAGATGCTTGTAATTGCCAGTATATTGAGATCACCCTGGGAGTTCCACACAGAGCGGGCGGAGAATGGACACGTTAATCCTAGGCCTTTGGACTGGAGGCAAAATGATTTCTGCATGTCTAGGTCCTGAAAGGCTTTGGGGCTCTTTGGCTGGTTCCCAGCATTTTCTTTCTTTCATTTTCCCTTCCTTCCCAGCATGCACTTCCTATCTAAACCTCTCTGAACATCGTTTAATTTCTTTATCTTTCACTTCTGCTTCATTCCAAGGAGGGAAAATGCACCTGGTATGACCAAGATCTTCTAACTAACACAGAGGCAAAATTAAATGTTTCATGTTGTAGAAACCTTCCCTGCCTTTCTACACCCCCTCTTCCCCGAGTGCCTCCTCTCGTCACCCACTTCCACACTCAACTGCCCCCTCCCCCCACCCCCCCCATCTGTTAGCCTTGTAACAGTTGCTTGAAGAAATTTGTGTTTGCACTATTCATTTCATTTTGCCCGATGTGTCTAGCAAGTGTGTTTTGGAGAGACCTCCTCCCAACCTCCTCTGCTCACTCCCCTCCCCGGTCACATTCTCTCAGGCCTTCTCTGGTATTTAAAATATATCACAGAAGTACCCAGTCTTATAGCCCTCGGTTATGCCTTTTTTTGACATTTTATTTTTTTTAAGCTTTTTATATATATATATATATATATATATAAATATATTACTTTGTCAAGTTTTTTTGCTGTACAAAAGTCTTAAGATTTAAAACTATTATTTGTATTATATGATGGTGGTATGTTAATGTTACAAAATTATTAATGAAGAAAAATTTATTTTTGTTACTGGTCTGTTTCATAATTCTTTTTTAAATTCGTATATTGTAAGATATCTATGCAAAAAATGTTATGTGACGCATTTTTATTTAAGAATGTACTATGTGTAATAAACAGTAGAATGTGTTTGGCCTTGGAACGCCTTACTGTCTTTCTCCCTAGCTTATTTCGCTGTGTGGTGGGTCGGGAATGGACCCCAAACCAAACTCAGAAAGTAGAGACACTGCCCCCAAGTCCATGCTGATGCCCAGGGACCCTCTCGGACAGGGGAGGACTACCCCTGTGTGTGTCTGAGACTGTAATGCTTTACGGGCGTAGGAAACTGGAAAGAGTCATGAATGGGTCATTTTATGGACCCATGAGGGTTTGTTCTTTCTCAGACAAACATACAAAGTGGAGGGAAAAGGTTGTCTTAAGTCATGGTTGGTTGGTTGTGCTGTGCGGTGTCAGTTGGCCGCTGATGTGCGCAAATCAGAAGGGATGCCTGCCGCAGACAGTTTACTTGTCCGAGGAGGAGGAGGGGAGCAGATGGGTGGAAGTTATGAAAAGCAGTGTTTCAGGAGGCGGTGGAGTAGGAAATGCTATTTGCTTAAGGGATAAAGAGGAGCTCGCTGACCTCAGTTTATTTGATGTGTTTGGGGAAGGGGGGGAGGCGGTGGTAATACAATTACATTTGGAAACGAAAACGTGAAGCCATTTGTGGAGGAGGGAAGAAGGGAAAAGGTCAACGGGAATATTTTAGGCAGTGGCTCCAGACAGTGAATGAGGTGCAGGTGATAATTCCTAACCCAAAGGGGCCCTGGGGCTAGTGTGGAGTTCGTGTGTGGCCGCTAATCTCAAAGGGGGCAGTTCTAACCCACGGGCCACTTCAAGGGAGAAAGACGGGTGAACCTCGCCTATAAGGATGTGCAGTCTCTGAAACCCTAAGGAGTGGTTCTGTCCTGTAGGGTCACTGACTCAGAATCGACTCGAGGGCAGTAGGTGAGTTGGCTACATAACAAGCAGGGAGGAGGCAGCTAGCTAGAGGAAGAGAAATGAGGGCCGAGGGGGGCGCTTTTGCACAAAGAAGGAGAGCAGCCTTAGCCACAGAAAAAGGAGGGAGATGACAGTCCACACGGTGTGATTACCTGCATCCTTTGCCCAGAGACCCGCCCCAAGAAAAGCGGTCATTCGCTAGAAACCGTCATCTGCACACTTGTCACCTACATAAGCGAGACCACCGAGGGAGATTTCCATCTTTTGGAAGCAGGGGCAAGAGATAGAGTGGGTGGTCAGATTAATCTGATGAGAGGCCCTTCGTTAAGTGTTCATGCTAACCATCGTGATTGCTGAACTGGCTGAATGGGCACCAGGAATTGCTTAATCTCCGCTCAGGAAAGTGGGTCAAGAAGGTGTTGCAGTGGATTGGAACTCGCTGTAAGGGAAAGAGAATGAGAGGTCGCAGGCACCTTGCAAGTGTTTTTAAAAATTGTCAATATCCGCTGTCACATCATCTGAGCAGCTAAGCCAGTCTGGCACACAGTATCCCCCGACTGACAAGCAGCTTTGAGAGCCACTGACCCTGGTCACCAAGCAGTCCAGTAGCTAGATGAGTAATGTAATTCAGATCACTAAAATACTTGGACCTAGACAGTTCTTTGATTGAAGAAGGATAAGGTGGATCGTATAGCCTTGCAATGCTACTTAAAACAAAGCCCATTCTTCTGCTTCCCTGACTTGTAAAATGCTAGTAAATTGGACATTTCAGGTGGGAGGGGGTGGGGGGGAGACAATCTGAGCTGAAACGTAAAGAAGAGGATCGTGAGTAAGTCATTTTAGCATAAGAAATTCCATATTTAGAGACATCCATTTTGCTTAAAATGTGTCTAGAACTATACCACCAATTTTACAAACTTTTGTGAGCATCTGTTTTGACAATATAATAAAATTCCGGGAGCCAGGCTGGAGGGAGGTGCTTGCCCCCACCTAAGATTGGATGCCCTCCCTTTATATTGAATGGGGCCTTTTCCTGCTTTGTCCGTTCTATTTAGAAGTTGCTACATCTTGATACCCGCCTCTTGCTAGCAGCATTTATCTCCATGCCATCTAACAGATCAAATAAGCAAGACTGGTAACGGAGCGAGTATAAAAATACCCATAATTCAAAATCAACAGACCGTTTGTCTGAGTGTAAACTAGCTATCCTAGGGGGATAAAGTGCACAAACCTTGTGACTGCTGTAATCTGGGGCTGCCTATCCACTTTGGAATGCTGGGCCAATCCAAAGGAAGGTCATCAAACAATAACAATAATAATAACCCAGAGTTCAGGGGGGGGTTGATAAAAAATGTAGTATTCCTAGCTCATCTTCCCCTCGAGCTTTTGAGGTTCCTGGTAGATGATGAGTATGTGGGTTCTCAGCCATGAGATTTATATGACAGCTTCACAACATATCAGGCACTTCATGAGAATTACAAAAAAACGATCAATGTTTTGCTAATACAGAAGGACTTATGTGATGACAAAGTTACTAGAGACCAAGAGGACGAGGGTGGCGTGTGCCTAGTTGTCAGTTCACAGACACTGCAGCTGAGCCGTCCTCCAAGACAACGGGGTCATGAGATATTATTACTAGGTTTCATTGGGTACATTTTTCACTCCTACTGGCCCTGCCCATATGACAGAGGACTGGCTTTTTAGCAAATAGCTCACCCAGGTAAATCATGTGCACACAGATATTTGGACAGAAATGACTATTTAAAAGTTCTGGTTAAGCATACAACTCTATAAGTCACGTGGCATTTCTGGACGTGAGTGTAGTGTGAGCATGTTACTTTGGGATCGTATTTTTAGAAAGCAGGTATAAGCCAGGGGTCAAGCTTGATAGTATCTCCTTCACTGTCAAACAAACAATGGAAACTACGTTTGCCCTGGGGCAGGTCTCGCCAGGCCTGCCAATGCTGGAGTTCCTGGTAGCTGATTTGGGCCAGAGACGGGGGAGGGTTGAACGAAGATGCGGAAGGCAGATGGGGGTCGGGGGTTGTTTGCCACATATACCTGGGTCCCATATGAAGGAAGGGGGCAGGATGTATGGGGGTGGGCATGCAGTGCCCCTGCCCTGGGTGTCCCAAGCGGCCACTTGGACCTGTCTTGTCCAAGGGAGGGATGTTTGGTCCTTGTGGTTTGCACAGCAGAGAAGAAACCTCGAGAGGAGCGGCTTTAGAAACGAGGGTCTGCTCTGGGAACCAACCCACCGCATCAACAGGCACCCAAAGGAAGACTGAACACAAAACCCTGCAGACTCCAAAACATGCCCGCCGTCCAGGCAGTTGGGGCCCAGTCTCTTAAATCTATGCTCTGCTATTTTTCTTGAGCTAATTACTTAGACCTTATGATGCTCCTTGGAGCACATTTCAAATTGAATCTAGAACTAAGTGCATGTGAAAATTTAATAAAGGCTCATTTGAGGACTAGGAAGTTACTTAGAGGACATACAGTTCTCTTAGGAGGAAGGAAATAGCAAAGACTCTGAGCCAAGTGAGTGGCACATTCTCTTTCCCACCCTCAAAACACCCCTCTTCCCTCAGCGAAAAGCATTCTTTCTGGATGAGGTGCTGCCCAGGTCAGGCCATGATTCCAGGACCGCTGCCCTGAGCATTAGGCTGAACCAAGGAGGTCTCATCCTTTCCTTGCATTCTCCAATCCCATTAAGGCCCAGAGTGGAGCTGAAAATGTGTTGATCTTTTTGGTGTGATTAATGAAATCAACACAATCACACTTTAGCTCAGCCCCTAAAATGTGTTTCCAGTCATCTTTCAGACACCTAACAGTCCCTTAATAAATATTTGTGTAGCTGAATGCTTCCTTATTTTTAAGTTAGAACGAACCAACAAGGGGTAACTAGTCCGTATCCATGAAGTGTGTCGATTATGACTCACCCCACAGAACAGAGGTTTCTTGGCCATGGTCTTTACCAGCGCACAATGCTACGTCTCTGCTCCCACATAGCGTCTGGGGTGTTTGAACCACAAACCATTCAATTCGCTGCTACGTCCTTAACCATTCCATTGGCTTTCTGTTATTCACCCAAATTCCTTCAATATACTTGTGTTTATTCCATCCTTTCACATGAGGAAGTTTTAAGTTCAAAGAGGGTGAGAGATAAGGATTTATGGGTCGGAAAAATATATAGCAACATGTATTCAACTTTGGAACTCAGGGCGGAGATGGGTAGGCAACGAGCCTAACTACCCACCACTACAGAAGTACAAGAAACAAAACAAAGACCTCCCTGCCATCAAGTCGATCCCAATTCACAATAACACTACAAGGCAGAGTAGAAGTGTCCTTGTGGGTTTCTGAAATGGTGACTCTTTATGGGAGTTGAAAGCCTCCTTTTTCTCCCACAGAGCAGCTGGTGGTTTTGAACTGCAGACCCTGTGGTTGGCATCCCAACCTACTATACCACTAATCAAATGACTCCATCAAGAGACTGGAGAAATATTTAAAACAAACAAATTCACTGCTACCTACTGGTTTTGACTCATGGCAACCCTATAGGAGAGGATAGAATTGCCCCTTTGAGTTGCTAATATTTTAAATCTTTACAGGAGTAGACAGTCTCATTTTTCTCTTGTGGGCAGCTGATGGGTTCGAACTACTGAGCTTGCAGCTAGCAACTGAGTGAGTAACCCACTCTGCCACCAGCACTGCCTGGCAAAACCTCCATGTGATCATAATGAATCTAAGCATTTACCATATGAAACAGCTCCCACCAATGAGTGACTTCTGGTTAGATGGTAATTAATGATAATGGCCAATCTGGAATTGCTAGACTTGATTCTATTCCTTGAAGTAACAACTTCCGAGACCATGGTAAAAAAAAAAAAAAACAGCAGAAAATCACAGGGTGGGGTGGGTTCTTTATAAAGGAGAAGCTGTACTTGAGTCACTGGGCATATATTTAAAGAAACATTTGTAGACTCCAAATATCATTGCCAAAGCAATGATGATCTCTCTTCTGCATTCAACAACATGCTGCGTTCTGGAGTGAAGTTTGCAGACCGCTCTAAGCAGAACGTGGGCTGGGGTCATAGGATCTGACTTATTTGCTCTGGTGAGCTCAGGAAAACAGCAAGAGATTTGTCACGCAAAATAGTAAACGAGTTGACTCCGTGTCGAATTTCTGGCAAAATTATTTCCCGTTTCTGCTTAAAAATAGCTAATTATCCTCCAATGTGCATAATCTATGATAATGGTCTTAAGGGACGGTCAAAGTTTGAATCTTGTCATTGATTCTGGTAACATTTAACTCCTTTCCATTCCCAATCTTTTTTTCTTTTGTCTCTCCATTTATTCTCTTATTCCATTCTTCTCTACCTTATTGACCTCCTGCTCCTCTCTCTGCCTCCTACCATCTGCAAAAGCTTCCTCGTGGGCTTTCCTGGTCAGCGTTGTCCAACTTCCAACATGCTTCTTCTCTGGCTTCCTGTCCTCCTCGGTACCTTATAGTGCTGTTTTCCAGTTGCGGGGTGCTGGGCATCTTGGGGAGTGATGCTACGGAAATGTTTTGGATTGTTTTCCTGGTTTCCTGAGGGACAGCTAGAAATAGAGAGCTGAAGAGTGACATGGAGAATTCCAACAAATCTTAATTTGTTAAACACTGCGATGCGCCAGGCAGTACCAGCCACTTGAAAGGCGTGTTGTACACGATGTGTCAGTCACACACACAGTACCTTCCTGGTGATGCTTAGCAAGGTTCATGAGAAACAATAATATAATAAGATCACTATTGGATGAATTTTACAGAATCAGGAGTATAAAATACTGATATAACGTGTCTTCCTTAGTTCACAGATTGCTCCTTGCAGTAAAGGTGGACTTTGATTTATATAATATAATTATTTCCCAAATGGCAATGAACTTTTGTTTAAATGCCTGCAAAAGGGTCCTTTGCACAGGGTTTCCCAGGATCTGGGCCCACAATTACATATATATACGCCATCTTTTGGGTCTTGTCTAGACCTGAAGCAGGTTCTCTAGGTGTAGAAGCCTGGATAGACAGCCTGTGTGACCACGAGCTGTCGAAGGGATCAGGTCTCAAGCATCCAAGAACAAAAAATCATATCATTGTAAAGGTGGGTGAATGCAGAGTGGAGACTCAAAGCCCATTGGTGGGCAAGTGAACACCCCCTTACTGAGGGGTTGTGGGGAGGAGACGAGCCAATCAGGGTGCAGGGTAGCAACGATGAAACATATAACGTTCCTCTAGTTCTTTAATGCTTCCTCTACACCCCCCCCCCATCATGATCCCAATTCTACCTTACAAATCTGGCTGGACCGGAGGATGTATATTGGTACAGATAGCTACTGGAAACACAGAGAATCCGGGCTAGATGAGTCCTTTAGGACCAGTGGTGAGAGGGGCGATGCCTGGAGGGTGAAGGGGATGTGGGGTAGAAAGGGGGAACCAATTACAAGAATCTAAGTATTGCCTCCTCCCTGGGGGATGGACAGCAGAAAAGAGGGCGGAGGGAAACATCGGACAGGGTAACTTATGACAAAACTATAATAATTTATGATCTATGAAGGATTCATGAGTGGGGGGAGTGGGGAGGGAGGGGGAAAATGAGCAACTGATATTAGGGGCTAGAGTGGGAGGCAAATGTTTTGAGAATGATGAGGGCAACAAATGTGCATATGTGCTTCACACAATGAATGTATGTATGAATTGTGATGAGAATTGTATGAGCCCCCAATAAAATAATTTTTTTAAAAAAGATGAGTAAACAGAAAGAAAAAAAAAAGAAGAAGCCTGGATATCTGATTTTAAGGGATCTCCCCAAATCATTCCAGAGCACTGCAGAATCTGGGGAACACTGTATAATTTATATGACATAATATGCATGGCTACCTATACACTTGAGTATAAGCCGACCCAAATATCAGCCGAGGCACCTAATTTTACCACAAAAACTGCATAAACAATGTGCTGAAAAACTAGGCTTATTCACAAGTATATTTGGTATTTATGTAAAACAAAGCAACATTTTCATAAAGCAGATATGCCTTGTGAGCCCTGATGGTGTAGTGGTTATGAGGTGGGCTGCGATCTGCAAAGTCGGTGTGAAACGACTGGTCACTGCAGGCGAAAGACTGGGATTTCTACTCCCGTAGACTTACCGTCTCAGAAACACACAGAGGCAGTTCACCTTGTCCTGTGGAGTCACTGGGAGTCAGCACTGATTCAATAACAGTGCGTTTTGAGGGAAAGTGCCCCTTTCACAAAAAATATAAATTTTCAAACATGTGTTCTCTTGATTTACTTGAAGCGTGGTGTATCTCTTCAGCCAACTTTAGATGGCTGGCTCTTGTCACAATAAGAATTGTCCTACCACCACCAGTCGCCACAGGGTGACCTCCAGGGAGACAGCTGTTCAGGTAAAGTCCCCCGAAGGAACCCACTGCCCCAAAGTGTGCTGCAAGAGACCTCCTCGATCTTTTCTTGGCCAAGAACTTCTAGAAGAGAGTGGATTTGTCTTTTGTCGGTTTTGCTTCAACCCCCTTGTTCAAACTTCTCACCTCATGAAAATGTGATGGCCTCGAAGTCTTGGAACACCAGCCTGTGACCAGGAATGACGGAGACCCCACCAGCTGTAGGGTACTGCCACAGTCTTTCTGAGAAGCCAGCGACACCCCTACCTGTCCAATCCGACTTGTCTTCTACACCTTTGTCTCCTACGCCTCTGGGGCTCGCCTTCCTCTTTTTAACGTTCTATTGTGATTTGGGTGAAAGCAGATAGGAAAAAATGGATTTTCCACACAATAATTCATACACACTAGGATTTTTGACATCGATTGCAAGCCCCGCAATGTGATCACGTACTCCCGTGACTTCTTTGTGTTTGTCATTTCCATTCATCCTTCTTACCTCTTCCTTCCTGCCTTCTTGGCTTTATCCCTGGTCAAGTGTTGCCTTTGTCGTCTTGGATAGGTGATATCCCAAGGAGCACATACATATGTGTTATCCTTGTGGACTCTATAGACCTGTCTCATTTGGCTGAGAGTTGAGCCAATGGGTTAGTTCAGTTCCAGGCTTGAAGGGTGTCTAAAGGCCCTTGTCTCTAAGGGTTCCACCAGTCTCTATCAGATCAAGAAGCCTGATTTTTTAAAAAATTATTTTGTTCCACATTTTTCTCCCATTCTACCCAGGACTGAGGTCTGGAGGTGCAGTGGATAAGCGTTGAGCTGCTAATCACAAGGTCAGCAATTCGAAACCACCAGCCCAATTCTCCTCCAGGGAAGAATTACAGTTTGGGAAACCCACAGGGGCAGTCCCACTCTGACGTATGGGGTGCTGTGCCGATTTGAGGAGCGTGAGCTAGTTTTTGCTTGTTTGTTTTATCCAGGACTTCCAGAGGAGCCAGCAATGGTGGCCAGACGCCAGATGGCTTTCCTGCTTTCAAAGTCCTCGAGGTTGCCATCATGACTCCTTTCGATGATTTGTCTTCTTACATCTTTGATTTTCTTCATTCTCTTTTGCTCTGGACACAGAGTGCCCAATCAGTCCACCTGCGATGGCCACTCACAAGCTTTTCAGGCTCCAGTTGCTACTCACCAACCACTCACGGCCATTGAGTTCCTTTCCACTCTACACAACAGAGTGGCTCTGCCCCTTTGGGCTTTCTGAGGCTGCAGATCTTTAGAGAGCCAAGAACGTCATCTTTCTCCTATGAAGCGGCTGGTTGATTTGCACTGCTGACCTTGTGATCAGCAGCCCAACAAGCTACTCACTGAAGTCGGATGTGTGTCGTCATCGTTGTGGACTGCGTTATGCCAATAAAGCTCATCTTTAAGCAAAAGGCCCCTGTGACTGAAGCTTGGAGTAACCCACAGGCGTTGGATAGCTGGCTACTGGGAATTCGAGTTCAACCCAGTTTTGTTTCTTGGATTTGGGTTTTTAAGATTTCAGCTCTCATGGGAAGGAATGTGGACAGAGATTGGCTGGGTGATGGCTCTCCATCATACATTGCCTGGAGGATACTTAGTATTCAGGGGTGTCTGGTGTTTTCTAGAAGGGTTGAAGATGACAGCTGGAAGGCTGCATGCAGTTTGACCCCCCTTGTGAGCTTAGTCTGGCTTTACCTTCCGATTTTACTCAACAAAGCTAGAGGAGGGGATTCACATGGCAGTTTGGGACTACAGCGTATGGAGAACGCTATTCTAAAAATAGAGGAGTGGAAGACCTCGCGGAGAAAAATCTGAGCGAAAGAGGAATTCTCAGACAATTGGGAAATGTTTTCCTGAAAATATTCACATAAAGATTCCTGCTTATCATCTGCCTCCTACCCATAGCTCCCTGCTCTCAAGAGATGACGTGGTTGGCTCCGGGAACAGGAAGGGTATTGCCATAAATCTGAGCTAATTTGTAAAGGGAAGAATAAAGCAGATACCCAGTAATCAATAGAAAGACGTCTTGTTTCGTGGCAGATGTTTACTGGCTCTCTTGCTGGAATGTAACCCCTGCTTCAGCTGAACATGGGCCATTAGGGGTGAAACGAGTTCACCTAATGGCCTCCTTGTGTAATTGGCATGCATTACTCCTCCATGTACAGGAGTCCAAAGTCCCTTGCTTCCAACTAGAGAAAAGCTTTTGTATGATTCTTTACATCCTCTTTACCTTTTATGACTTTGTGATTCCCAAGGCAGAGGGGGGAAATGACCAGTCTTTTCCCTTAGCCCATGTTTGTAGGATGAGATGTACAAATGCCACTTAACGGTTCATTCCACTGCTGAGAGTGCTGTTGGGGGAGCAAGCCAGGCCAGGAAACCACAATGCAAACAGGGATTCAATTGTTCCTTCCCTCACCAAGCTGAGGGAGGGAGGCATTGCCCAGCCGCCAGGGGGAAAAGGAACTGAGCACGTGTTTCCTTGTCATGGGAAGGAGAGGGGATAAAAAACTGCTTTGACTGAAAAGTGAGTGCACTAATTGATTGTTAATGACTATGCAGGCCTAAATGTCTGGAATTTGGTTTAGATTCAATGTAATTTGACATTTGCCAACCATTATTAAATCCCATGGATGCTTTCCCCAGGCGGCGGCGGAGAGGAGCAGCTGATTGGCTCTGGGTGGTGGAAATGAGTGTGACTGGGCACTGTGTCAATGGGACGTCTGGAAGGCAGGCATTGTCACCCACCGTCGTCGCCCTGCTGCCACACTCCCAGAGCCGGGGTCTTCTCGGCTTCCCTTCCCTGGGTCTGCAGGCGGTCTTCTCTTTTCCTTCCCAAACCAGCACACCAGCCTCTACTGCAAGCCATAGTCTCTGTTCTATTGGCTTCTTTAACTCAGTAGTCAGCATCTCTTGCAATGATCAAACCTGTACAATTTCATCAAAAAAATTATTTAAAGATCCATGCAAAAGAGCCAAGGGAGTTTCATGAAGCCCAATAGTAGGAAAATATTGTTCCTGTAGGGATTTAAGAATCATCCATGCTCATATGCACTCTCTTGCTCATTGTTCATTCTGGTTTTTTCCCTTTGTGAATTTACCTATCTGTCCACACAAACAAGCTTCTTTGTTTCCTCAACCACCGCATATGGGCCAGCATTACTGCCATGCTGAACCAGTTAACCAGAAGCTGTTGCGTTGGCACTGATGCTGGGGACCACATGCGTGCAGAGCAGAGCTGAGCTCCCTAGGGTGGTCAATGATGGGTTGTTCCAAAGTAGAGATTATCAGGCTGTGTTAGTTGGGGTAGATTAGATAAACAAGTCCAGGGAGGATCATATATGTATAAGAAAGAGGTTTACATACAAGAGCAATTGAATATTGAGAAAACATCCCAGCCTAATCCAGATCAAGTCCATAAGTCTGTTATTAGCCATATGTCCAATACCAATCTATAAAGTCCTCTTCAGACTCACAAAGCACAGGCAAGGATGCTGAATGCAGGAAGATCACAGGCCAGTGGGGGGAGGTCTTGTGGATCCAGTGATGTTGTAAGCATCTCAGTGCTAACAGTGGTCTCTATGTGGTTCCTTCAGCTCTGAAACTCTGATTGTCACAGGGTAGCTTCATGTGGCTTCTCCTCAGAAATGTCTCGCAGGGAGTGAGCCTGGCCAGTAGAGAGTCTCCAAGGCAGTAAGCAGAGAGAGTGTGTGTCTCCCACCTCCAAGGAAGAAATACAGGAGTTACCAGAGTCCTCAGGAGAAGGCCATGCCCACACAGAGACCTCATTGGCTGTATCCTGATTGACAGGCTGGACTCCACCCCTTCACTCTTAATCCTCAATTGACACCAGATGACTTAACAACCACACAGGCCTTTCTTCTGAGGCGCTTCTGGGTGGACTTGACTTCTGATGGGCAGCCAAGAGTGTGAATAGTTGGCATCTCGCAGGAACCTGATTTCTACCTGAGCTGCCCCTAAACAATGACCTCAGTTCAGTCCTCCTATCACCAGGCTCCCACACCTCAGTCTCAGAGCCCCAAGTCCAGTTTCCTGGGGGAAAGGAGGTGGGGAGGGGTGAAGGAGGGTGCAGAATATAATAGACCCAGCAAGACCTAGTCAAATGGAGGGCGCGCCAGCGCTCAGTAGGCACACACAGAGAGGGAAGGAAAGGTGAGCGACTCTGGTGGGCTTCCTCTGGGGATGTACAAGAGCCCTACCTTTCTGGAAGTCGTGCTTCCAGAAAGTGAATTTTCTTTTGAGGTTCCACTGATGGCTTGAACCTCCAATCTTGTATTAGCTCTGCTG
>NW_022103899.1:33242873-33274384 GCF_000313985.2 Echinops telfairi | reverse complement strand
CCCCGTGTTGCGTGGGGTGCCCTCTATGGGGTCTTCCCTCGCTGTGACCATTTGGGAACAGACCACCAAGATTGTCTTCCAAGACTCCTCTGGGTGAGTTCCAGCATCCGACCTCCTTCAGTAAGGTGACTGGGTTGCCCTTGGTGGGCCCAGGGGCTCCCGCAGCCCCGCAGGCACTGAGACGCTGCTCCAGAGAACCCGTCCCTGGAACGTGCATCCATGAGCTCTCAGAGCACAGAGCCCCGCTGGAACAGTCGGCCGTTGTCTTTGCACAGTGTTGTTTTTTCCATATTCGAGGTCTGGCTTCCTGCAATTCTTGGAGAGCAGAGGCAGGAAGAAGGGTCCGGAAGCTGAGCACAGAGGGAAGCCGTGATTAAGCGCCCCTTGCTTCCTTCCGTCCCTTGCCTTCATAAGGGCAGGAAGGGGGCTCTCGTCGGTGTTACTGCCTTGGTTATTTTTGTGCCTCGAGAGACCTGTGGACACCTCCTAGATGGCAGGCGGGGGAGATGTCTCTGCAGCGCCCGAGCAGCTTGGCGACCTGCAGCTCGCTCTCCCTGGGCCCTGGAAGGAGACAGTTCTTGGTTTGTTAAAGGGGTGGGATTGCCTTTCAAGTAAATGTCAAGTGAGTCTAACATATTGTGATTATCATAAAGCGGCGTCTTCCTGGGAAGTAGGTGAGAGGTGAGGAAAAGAGAGGGAACCTGGACAAAGAAAAAACAGGAAGAATGTTTCAGGAGATCCTGCTCGGCCCTTCTGGCTGTGCCCTTGCTGCTCCAGGAGGAACTTGGTACCGTCTTCCCGGCCATTTGCAGGCAGTAGCGCTTACAAGGGCACAGCAGTGATAACAGTGTAGGATTAGATTGATTTTATTCTTATTTTTAACAGCAGTACTCCATACATACAAGTAAGGAGAATTTATCTGAAGATTCATGAGTAATAGCATGAAATAATAATGAAAATTAGATTCTTCATCAGTTATTGGTGTAACCAATCGCCCACGATCTTTATTATTACACTGAACCTCCACCAATACACCTATGAAGTTAGGTGAGCAGATGTTATCCAAGCCCAACTTCCGGCCCTCTTTGTTTCTTCAAGGAAGAAACTGATGCCCAGAGAGGGTTAGTAACTCTCCCAAAGTCACAAAGGCCCTAAGCAGTAGCGCTAAGGTCTACTGTTTACTCCATCACATCTTTCTTCTATAACCCTCCTTCCTGTCTACTATGCGCTGATGAAAATTTTATTAAGCAAAAGTACCATGATGGGATGTCCAGAGATTCGATTCTCCTCATAGTTGTTTGAAGGAACTCACCATCTGATCCACAGGAGAAAGATCAGACTCTCCTTCCATGAAGATTTACAGCCTTGAGAATGTCACCCAGAAGTTTTATTCTGTCCCACGAATCAGGATCAATTTGAGGGCAATGAGTTTGATAGATATATATGTTTATAATTAAGGTAGTATAACAGTCTGAAGGTTTGGTCAAGAAGTATGTTTCAATATATTTTTGTTAGAGTAACTAGCTTGTTTTTCAGAGTTAAAAACACAACATTATTATGTTTGATGATTTACAAGATCAGGAGTTTCAGGTTAGTGCTGTGAAACCGTATGACACAAGCATTGAAATAAGGATTAATTAACTCAATAATTTACCTAATGAGTATGGCAAACTAAAGATTATTTTAAACATTGGGGATTCAAAGATGTGCAAGGCAATTTATATTTGTTAGGACTGTTGATCTATATTACTTAGTTTGGGTGGTAACAGAAACTCAACTTGAAGTGGCCAGTGCACAAAAGGGAATTCATTATAAGCATTTAAGAGTATAATTCATTATTGGGATACTGGAGTATCTTTGTGGAAACCCTAGAAATGTAATAAGGCTTCTGGACTGCTAGAACTGAGGGTTCAAGGACTCAGGACTCCCAGTCTTAGCTTTGTTCAGGTCCTCTACAATTTATTATTATTGTTATTCTTTACTCTCATATCAGAAAACAAGGTTGCTAACAGCTCTGAAATGAAGCACCATTTCAAAATCAGGAGAAATGATGGTCCATTTCTCAGTTTCAATTCCAAAACTCCCAGGGACGTTCACTTAGTGACTTTTCAGGCATCAGAAACTCCTCTAATACCAAGGAGCCCTGCCTTTCAGGGATTCTCTGCTTTGAGGGGCCCTCCACCCGCCATCCAGCTGAGACAAGGGGTGGCCTTCCCCTAGACTAGCATGGTGGATCTTTTCAAAGCCACGTGGATTAAAAAGAACAGTTACTGGAAGAGAGATGTGACAAAGATGACCCATGAAAGCCAGACAGTCCCTACCCTCATGAAGCTCTCAATCTGGAATTACCCAAGGGGCTCCTGGTGGTGCAGATGGTTAAGTGTTCCACTCGTAGACGAAAAGGCAGCCATTTAAACACATGCAGAGGTGTCTCCGAAGATAGGCCTGGGAATCTGCTTCTAAATACCTCCAGTCTTAAAACTGCATATATGGGGTCGCCAGGAGTCAAGATCCGCTGGGCACCAACTACTAACCATATAGTTGCATGAGTTCAATTAGGGAACTGCCCATGGTCATTGAGTTAACCATTCATGGTGACCCTGTGGGTGTCAGACTGGAAGAGTGCTCCATGGGTTTGCCATGGCTGATTCTCAGCGATAGATCGTCAGGCCAAGGCACAGCCAACCTTTCAGTTAGCAGCGGAATGCATGCGTTCACTGTTTGCATCTTTCACTCGGGAACTCCTCCTTTAGAGAGAAGTCTATCATGTTGCTCTAAAAGCACAGAAGATGGAGCAATTACTCTGCCTAGAAAGCAGGGGTCAAGTAGGCTATATTGAAAAAGTAAGGTTCAACCTGCACCTTAAATTTTAAAACATATCATCAATGAGGAAAGAACATTCCAGACAGAGGTAACTGGTCTGAAGATTCCGTGCTATGAAATCCTGGCCCAGAGGAGTGAAACGGAGGCGAGGCTGGGAAGATGAATAGCACGCTGCCTTCCGCGTCTGAGGGCAAATGAAATCAAGTGATAGAACTCTTTGCCTACCATGCTTGACTTTCCAGAACACTTTTGCATGAACCGTGCCATTAGAATCAGGCAATTGTTATGCTGTAGGTAAAACAAACATGACCCCACACACCCCCCTGACATTTTATTGGTGTAGAAAGAAAAATGGGGAGGATCATGGCTTGGTTAGGACTCGTTGAGGGATCGAACTGGGACAGGACCTCATGTTTTGACTTCCCAAGTCTCTGGTTTTTCCTCCTTTTCTATGGGCTCTGCATAAATGCCAATGTAAAGGCCCTTATCTGGGTCACTAACCGCATCTCTGCTTGTGACAAAAGCCACGTGAGTTATAGTGTTGCTTGTAGATGTCGTCCAGTCAGTGCCAACTCGTAGCAACCCGGGTGCGGCAGAGCAAAGCCCTTCCCCCTCCTGTGCCATCCGCACACCTGTGCTTATGTTTGAGCCCATTGTTGCACATAGACACATATGCACATGCTCTGTATTTATAGATGCGGTGTATATTACATATATTTCAGACCAGTTATAAAATCTTGTGAAACCTCTCCCCTCCAACATTATCTGAGAGCTGAGATTTTTCTCAACCTCCCCCTGGACTGAGATGACAAGAGACAAAAGAAGACCTCTCAGGAACTCGTCTTTTGATTCTTTTGCTCAACCAGTGTGTTCGGATTTAAGCAAATCACATAATTTCTCAAGATGTATAAATCTATATTCACTGTTTGTACACCTAAGTTTTCATTTTACCAAACAATTACCTGCTACACTGTAGGCTGCATGGAGATAGGGATTAGATCACATGGTGAGTAAGGTAAGCATGGACCGACTCGCATCCACTTCTTAGTCTGCAGTGAACAATCCCACCCGGGCTCAGGAACGAATGGAAAGTCTATGAAAGGTTCACTACAGATTGATCAGTAAGCCCCTGTAAGCCTGTGTTTATCTTGCTTCCTGGGTCAGCAACTATTCATTTAAAGAGGCTTTGGTTCAGTAGGAAGGTGCTAGGGATGTGGGGAAAACAGAAGCCACCCCTACTGAGAAGCAGATTCTTGGATGGGGGGCGAGGGGGTGAAATTATTCATCACAGATTAGTACGCAAGCACAAGTAAACCTGCGCTTGCCTTACTTATTGGGTTTTCGACACCGTGTCACATTTTTTAAGGACCTGGAATTTGTCAGAATTGACCCGATGGCAGTGAGTTTGCTTTTGCGATTGAGTCTGGCTGTGCCTTGCACTTTGAAAGGCTCAATAAGTATTTAATGAGTAAATGAGCACCGGGAATTAAACAATAACAACAACCAAAACCAAAATGGATACAGCATAAACCAGTGCTGGAGAGTCAGTGTTATGGTTAGATATCTTTGGAATTGATTTTTGGTCACACCACCAACTAAATGTGAAACCCTTGGCAACTTATTCTTGAAGGCTCCTTTTCTTTAGTGGCGAGATTAAGTGAATAATAGTACTTCCCTTGAAGGTTGGTTGGTTGCCGAATAAATATTCATTGACCTCTGACCATGGGCCAGGCTCCGTGCAAGGTTTAGGCGGATATCCCAAGAACAAAGTGATGGGGTCCCCAGATGATACACCAGGAAAGAATCAGTGGGGAAGTGAGTCACGGATCTGATGCTCTGCTACAAAGGATGTTTACAGGGTGGGGGTGTTCATGGAGCCCCTCAGGGTGGATGCTGGCGCTAATTTACATAGGACAGAAAAGTCTTTTCTGAGGGGATGACATTTGAACTAAGACCTGGGAAGAAGAGAGATGGCACCCATGGGCAGAGGTAGGGGAGAGCTTGCTGGCAGGGGAAGCAAGAGCAATATCCGAGGAGGGGAGGGGATTGAAGAGCTGGGAGAGCAGAAAGGAGGTCCCAGGTGTCAGAGCAGAGGAGCAAAGGGGGCCAGGCTGGAGAGCAGCCAGAGCACACACACTCAGGGGTTGGAGCTTTGCTCTAAGAGAAATGGGAACCATTGAAGAACTTCAGCTGCTGGTTTCTATTGTTTAAGTGTATTGTTTAAATGTATTAGCATTCATCTGTACTTGAACCCTGGAGGCGTGATGGGTACATGTTGGGCTGCTAACATCAAGGTCAGCAATTCAAGACCACCAGCCACTCCTCAGAAGAAAGAGGAGGCTTTCTACTCCTGGAAAGAGTTACAGTCTCTGAAACCCACTGGGGCCGTTCTACTCTGCCTGTAAGGTCACGAAGAGTCAGAATCACTTGATGGTTGTGAGTGCTTATGGGGGAAAAAAACTGCAGTCCTTTCTTCCGCGGGTTTCCTCTCCCTTCCCAGTCACAAACTCGGTGAATTATCCCTAAGGTACACCCCAGCATCTGCATTTTTCCCTACCTCGTCTAAAACCACCTTCATCTGACTCACCATCTCTTGTTTAGGCTGCTGCAGTATTGCCTTAGACCCTGTACACTTGAGAAGGTATTAATTAGTCTTTCATGGGGAGGTCATATAGCCAGTTGGACATACGTTTTAAAGCTCGTGCTGGGGTCCCTGAGATAATTCATATAAAACACCTGGCAGAGCACCTGGCTCTAGATGTGTCATTTGTTCTGACTCATAGTAACCTTATGCACAACAGAGCAAAGCGCTGCTGGGCCCTGCACGATCCTCACAACCATTCTTATATTTGAGCTCATGGGGCCTCCACTGTGTCCATTCATAGCCTTGGTAATCTCCCTCTATTTTCCTGACCTTCTACTGCATCAAGCTTGATGTTCTCCCCTAGATCTTGCCATCTTCGCTTCTAAGGAGCATTTTGGCTGTACTTCTTTTGAGACACTTGTTTGGACTTCTGGCAGACCATGGTACTTTCGGTATTCTTTGCCCACACAATAATTCAAGTGCATTGATTTTCCTGCATTCTTCCTTGTTTGCTGTCCAACTTTCATATGCATATGAGGCAATGAAAATAATGTGACTTGGGTCAGGGGCAACGAAGACTTCCAAGTGATAGTCTTTCTCTTCCATATTTCCAAGAGGTTTTGTGCCTTTCTAACTCTTAAGATTTGCCCAGTGCAATACATCATTTCGTTTATTGGCTGTTGTTTCCATGAGCTCTAAACAAGATTAAATCCTGACAGCTTCCATCCTTTCTCCGTTCATCATGATGTTGTCTATTGGTCCAGTCGTGAAGATTTTGGTTTGCTTCATATTGCATTGTAAGTTACACGAAGGTGGCAGTCCTCGATCTTCATCAGTCAGTGCATCTTCGCCTTGCTTTCATCAAGCAAGGTTGTGTCATTTTCATACCGCAGGTCATTTATAAGCCTTCCTTCTATCCCGATGCCACCTCCTTCTTCGTGTAATCTAATTTCTAGTGTAATTTCTCAGCATACATATTGAATACGTACAATAAAATGATACAGCCATGATATCTACCCGTCCTGATTTTAAACCAGGCAGTACTCCCTTATTCTGCTCCAGTGACTATCTTTTGGTCCATGCATAAGTTCCCCATGAGCACAATGAAGTGTTCTGGAATTTCCATTCTTTCCCATATTAACCCTGGTTTGCTATGATCCACACAGTCAAATGTCTTTGCATAGCCACCAAAACATAAGTGAACATCTTTCTGGTATTCTCTGCTTTCAGCCAAGATCCAGCTGATATCACCAATGCTATCCCTCGTGTCACATCCTCTCCTGAATTTAACTTGAGTTTCTGGCAGTTCCCTATAGACATACTGCAACTGTTGTTGAATTATCATCAGCATAATTTTACTTGCATGTGATATTAATGGTATTGTTTGATAATGTCGGCATTCTGTTGGGCCACCTTTCTTTGGAATGAGCACAAATACGGATCTCTTCCAGTTGGCTGGCCAGGAAGCTGTTTTCCAAATATCATGGCGTAGACAGGCGAGTGCTTGCAGTTTCGTCAACTTGTTGAAACATTTCCTTGCTAGGCTCTCAATTCCTGGCACCTCGGAATTTGCTAAGGCCATCAGAGGAGCTTGGACGTCTTCCTTCAGTGTCGTTGGTTCTGGTTCAGATACTACTTCTGGAAATGGTTACATGTTGAGCCGTTCTTTCTGGTGCAGTGGTTCTGTGTATTTATCCCCACTGCCTTTTGTTGCTTCCTGCATCAGTCCATATTCCCCCCCCCACCCCCCATAGAATCCTTTAGTATTTCAATTTGAGGCTTGAATATTTTCTTCAGTTCTTTCATCTTGAGCTACAGCAAGTGCCTCTTCCTCCTCCTCCTCCTCTTCCTCTCCCTCTTCTTGCCTTTCTAACTCCAAGACTTTGGATATTTCATGATAATACTTAATCTCTTCCTCTCCGGGTGTCCTTTGAACATGTCTGTTCGGCTCTGTTACTTTCTCATTTCTTCCGCTTGCTTTAGCTACGTAAGTTTCCGAGTCTCTTTTTGACATTCATTCTGATCCTTTCTTTCTTTCCTGCCTCTTTAATGACTGCTTGCTTTCTTAGTGTGCATGGTCTTGATGTCATCCACAGCTCATCAGGCCTTCTGTCTCTAATGTTCAATTTGTCAAATTTGTCCTTGAGATGTTCTCAAAATCCAGGTGGGATATCCTCAAAGTCATATCTTGGCTCTTGTGAACTGGTTTTAATTTTCTTAAACTTCATCCTGAACTTACATAGGAGCAATCAATGATTTGTCCACAGTCCTCTGCTGGCCTCATTTTGGCTGCTTCTATTGAACTTCTTTCTCTATCATCTCTTCCCACAGATGTCACCGATCTTATTTCTGTGCATTTCATCTGGAGAAATCCATGTGACCAGTTGCCACTTATGTTGCTGAAATAAGGCAGTTGCCATGAACATCTCATTGGTCTTGCAACATTCCATCATATGATCTCAAGCTTCCTTCCGATCGCCTGGGCCATAGTTTCCAACGACTGTTCCTTCCCTTCTGTTTTCTCCTTTCACATTCCAAGTGCCAATAATTACAATGCATCTTGATTCCTAAATTTCTTTGTTTAAGGCCAAAACAATTTATTTATCAATAAGAGGAAAGATTAATGACAGCATATGAGCAAAAATCAGTCCTGAGAAATTAAATACTAAAACACATTCTCCTGAGAGTTATATTTTGATATCGAGTGGGCTACTTCTTCAAAAATTAACATTCTCTATTTCTGATTAAGAAAAATCCTGAGGGAAAACGATTTGGGATTGATTAGACAAACTGATGACTGCAAGAGGGACGGTGTATAGGAGGCTGACCGCCGTGAGGTCACAAGAGGGTTTCATGATGAAGCTGGCACTCCTTCCTAGGACTGGGTACTTAGAAGCCGACAGAGAAATCGACAGAAAAGGAAGGTGCCATAATTGAATTGTTTGGGGGAAGAAAGGTGGGCACAGCAGAACAGAAACCCAAGACAAGAGCGGGGACAAGAGATGAGAGATCACACGAAGTGAGAAACGCTTTGAAGGGGAGAAATGGATACGAAACTGAAATGAAGAAGCGTGAGAGGGAACAGATTGAGGTGGGCGAGATGGGGATCAGAGAAGAAAATTCCAGATCCCTTTGCGAAACACACCAGGAGCTGAGCCTGCCTGGGGCGGGGAGAGAAATATGGAGGCAAACATGAGAAGACCGGGCAAAAAAAAACCAACTTTGGAAAGAGAGATAGTGACAAGGTAGTTAAGACAAGGAGGGACAGCTGTCATCTCATTTTAATTAAGAAATTATTAATGGAACAGACGGGGCAGCCACAATGAGCCCTCAGTGATGAGATGCTAGTAAAATCCCAGATAATAACAGTGGATTGCAGAGAAGTTACTGAGAACAGAAGTGGCAAGAATGCTAATTTAATTGATAATAACATTATACTTAGCACAATGCTTAAAAATCACACTTTAAATAAATTTAAATTACTCTGGTTATCATCTAATTATGGTTGTTTAAATAATATAATGTAATCAAATGCTGAATAAAAAAATCCCTAACTTTTACATGATCACTATTCTGGATTCTCCTTTTAAGCAGCTAATGTTCAACTCTCCAGTCCTTAGGGAGGTGACTGCGCCCCCATGGCCGCATCGTTCCCAGATGTACACGGTTGGTGCTTGAAGAAGATAAATGGCAAGCTCAGCTCCTATAGGCTTCCTTTCCCTTCTCCGTAACCTTGCGTTTCCATGACCAAAGTAGCTAGCTTCTCTCCTAAAATGGTAGTCCCAGGGTGGTGCAAAAGGTTAACACACTCAGCGGTGAATATTAAAGTTAGAGGTTTGCACCCACCCAGAGGCCCCTTGGAAGAGCGATCTACTTCTGACCAATCAGCCACTGGAAACCCCGTAAGCATAGTTCCACTCTCTAGACACATCTTCGTCACAGTCAGTTGACGTCAACTCAATGGCATCGGATTGGTCTGTTGGCTCCGAAGACAATGGCTTTGTCTCTCTCTCCGCTCTCCATAAAAGCCATAAAAAAGCCTGGCATCGACTCTGTGAAGTTATACTTCAAAGAAGTCATGTAGGAGTTCTCCCACCCAAGTTCACGTAATTAAAAGCTCTCGAGATGGCAGAACGAAGAGCCAGGAAGCAGACCTAGCGGGTGACTGGTTTACTGACTACAGTTTGAGAAGAGAAAGGTAACATGTTGCTCACCTAACTCCTCCATAGGCAGTTGAACATTAACATTGTTTTCTCATTCTGGGTAATGGTCCCAGGGTGGGTGGAAAAACAGACAAAGCAACAGACTGACTTGAAAAATATTTCCCCCCACTAATACATGAGTGTTGTAAAATTAGTAAACAAAAACAAAAACAAAAACAAAAAAACAAACCAGCAGAAAATAAGACCATAACTCGATCTGAAGACAATTACTATCAAGAATTTAATGCATCTCCTTGAAGAAATAAACACTGTATCGCCTCAACAAGATCTTACCTAAGTCCTTTTACTTCTTAGTGACCACGTGTTTAGCTATACTTCCTCATTGCCTAGGTAGGATTGCTGAGTACATCTAAGAAGGACAGAAAGTCAGCATATTCTCTGGACTATAAGATGCATCCTAATTTCAGAGATATTAAAATATGTTTAAATCTCATAAATGAAGAACCACAGTATTTTAAATAAGACACTATATCAACTTTTTTGACAGCTGCATGATATCCATTTGCATGACTCTATTTTTATGACATCCCTTAATGTACATCTTTGCACACTGCTATTATTTCCCCAGGCTGAATTGATAGATAGGCGTGATTCCTGAAACAGGCATGTTAATCCTACTTACATTGGCTGATACTGCTTTACAGTCTCACCAGTTGGGCCTATTTCCTCAGCCTTCAGCAATTGATAGCTCATCAACTTTAGCCAAACCTGCACCTCAAATAACCAGAACTCCAAAGCCATGCACCTCGTTGTTCATCCATTCTCCTTCTTGTCTTTCCTCTTGATATTTTCAATATTCAAGAAAATTTAGCCACCAGAGATGAGGATGGCTGTGGTAGTTATATAATTGTCAATTTGAGAGGATTATGAGTGAAGGGGTGGAGTCTAGTCTGTCAATCAGATCAGAGCCAATAAGGCTTCTGTGTGGGCACGGCCTTCTCCTGAGAATTCTGGGAAGCCTGGTATTTCCTCGTTGGAGGTGGGAAGCTCTCTGCTCACACCCTGGGAGACAGAGCAGTTGACAAGACACCATGGACCCACCCTGATGCAGAGACCCCTGGCAGCGCTGAGATGTTTCCAGTGACACCAGATCCAAAGAATTTCTACCCACTGGCCTGTGATCTTCTACATTCAGTGTCATTGCATGTGTCTCGTTAGTCTGAAGAGGACTCTATAGATTGGTATCAGACATAGGGGCTGATATCAGATTTATGGACTTGATCTGGACTGGGCTAAGATGTTTTCTCAAAGTTCAATTGCTCTTGTATGTAAATCTCTTTCTTGTACACATGTGTGTCCATGGATTTGTTTCTCTAGTCTACCCAGACTAACACAATGGCCAGTCCTCAACCCCAGACAAAGCCCAGATCAGTTTATTTGCCCAGGGTACCCTTCATAAGTGGAGACCTGGTGGCCTAGTGGGTGATGTGCTGTGCTGCTAACCACCAGCTCAGCCATTTGAAACCACCAGCCGCTCCACAGGGAAAAAAATGAGGCTTTCTATTCCTGTAGAGATGTACAGTCTTGGAAACCCACAGGGGGCAATTCTACTCTGTTGTATAAGATCACTGTGTTAGGCCACTTTGACTAGAGAAACAAATCCAGGGACACTCAGATGTGTGTAAGAGCGCTTATATTAAAGAGCAATTGTGTATTGAGAAAACATCCCAGCACAGTCCAGATCAAGTCTATAAGTCCAACTAGTTCGTAATCTCCTCTCCAGACTCACGCAGCCACTTGCATGATGTCACACGCAAAAAGATACAGGCCGGCGGGTGAAAGGTCTTATGGATCCAGAGGTGGTGGAAGCATCTCAGTGCTGGCTCCGGTGTCCACGTGGCTCCTCCAGCTCTCTGAGTGTGCATTCTCAACACGGCTCCATGCGACTTGCCAACAGGATGGTGAAAGCAGAGAGAGAGAGGCCCACCTCTTCTGATGGTAGAATCAAGAGAGAGGAAGTTCCCAGAATTCTCGTGAGAGGGCCACGCCCACAAGGAGACATCATCAGGCTGTGATCTGATTGATAGGCTAGACTCTACCCCTATACTAATTTATCACGATACCATGAAACGATGTAACTACACAATCACTATGAGTCAGAATGGACTTGATGCCAGTGAATCGAGTTGACCCTTCACAACACGAATGCAGTCAAAGCTCAATGTTATGACTCTTCACCTTCCTGGCAATTAGGGGCCATGCCTGGGATGACACTTTGGATAGGACTTAACATTAATTGGATCAGTAACTAGGAATTCAATTCGGATTACTTTCCTAAACTCTTTATTATTTTGTATGAATCGACAACGCACATGCTAGGCTGGACCACCAGGCTGTGAGGTCACAAAGGTGAACAACTCATCCTTTCTGCCTGCGGAACCGACAGCCCAGTAGAGGAGATGAGATACACTCCCCCAAAAGGTACAGAAAATAGAAGACAAGATCATCGATGGCAAGAGCCAGGCTATGCCTGAAAGTACAGCATTTGAATGAGATCTGGAAACTGAATGCTCAGACCCGAGAGGCGGCAAGACCAGCGCTAATGTGCGGCAGTCTTCCGGAAGTGCAACGATGACACATGGTCCAGCCATTTATAGTAGCATCTGTGTCCTGTGCCTCTCCCCCGGGGGTCAGAGGCTCATCCACACATGCTCAGCCTTCTCCTGGAGCAAGAGGCACAGATGGACTGGTGTCCTCTGTGTCCTGGAGGGGCGGTGCAGGGCCGCTGGCCTTCAGTCCCTCCTCAGCAGGGCATCTTGAGAGCGAGAGCAGAGACCTTGGATTCTGGAAGCCTAAACGCTACATGGGAGCTCACCGGTCAGGCCTGTTCATGAATCAAGCTTCCCAGTTCATCAACAATACAAGTTTGGGGGACATCAGCCTCTCTGGCCAGATGTCATTAGAAACAGACAGACAGACATGGCTCTTCTTTTAGTTTCTGAAGCCAGATGCCCATGGCTTTTAGGAGGCTCCATGGTGTTGCTCTGATTTAATAAAAATGGCAAGAAAAAACCGCTCACTTGCTGATATTGAAAGCATGAATGTGTCTGCCCTGGGGTCTCCCAATGAGGGTATATATGTGTCAATGACGTGCAGGCTGTGAGCTGGAGGGAGCATCAGAAGAGACAACTGGTTACATCAATGGGTCTTGATCAGGCCGTGGATCAGAAAATCTGGTAGATTTTCAGAACAGACATCTGTCCTGGACACACCCCAGGCCTCCTGAAACACAATCTTGGGGTAGGAGGAAGTCTTGTTTTTTAAGATATTCCACTGTGGTTCAGATGTATACCTCCAGTAAAGAATCACTGAGCTAGATAATCTCTAACCAGGTATACTCAGAGATCAAGGGAAGGGTACACCAGCCCCAGGTCTGACATTGTGGGGTTTTTATATAAGTAAAAATGTGAAGAAAGTCAAAGTGGGATTTAAAATTTTAAATAGGTAAGTACACTTTGAATTCCATAACCTGTGTTTACCTTTAACCTAATAATGCACTATAAGATTGCAATGCAATTTAATCTTGCAAATAACTTAAGGGATTTATTTTAAAATATTAATTTTGGGCAAACCATAGGCCATATGATTCAAAGTGAAAGCACAGAGCTTAATAATCATTGTTTGATAATTGATTTTTTACAGTCCTATCTGGACCTTTCTGCATATGGTAACATGATTTAAGTATAGACTTGACCCTTGAGGTAGTTTATTGTGCCAACCTGGCTGATAAACACATGTGGGGTTATTTGAAGGGCGGAAGGATAAATGGCTCAGTGAGCCTTGCCTTTCTAGTTCTCTGGTCTCTTGCTTTGTGATGGTCACACCAGGGTGCAGCTGCCTTAGCAGTTCCCTACTTCAGCTTGTGAGGCTGACTTCCTGCAAGACATCCCCAAGGAGAAGCCACATGGACTTACCCTGATGCAGTCCTGGGTTCTAGAGCAGCCGTGTGGAGACCCCTGCCAGCGCTGAGATGCTTATACATTCACTGACTGGCTTTCCTCCTGCAGTCGGCATCATTGTGTCTATTTTGTGAGATGGAGGAGGACTATGTGGATTGGTGGTGGACATATGGGTTAATGGGTTAATATTGGACTTGTGGGCTTGGGCAGCACCGGGTTGGGATGTTTTCTTGATGTGCACTTAAGCGTTATATAAAACTCTCTCTTATACATGAGTTTCTGTGGATTTGTTTCTCTAAAGTACCCAGACTAACACAACCCGTTTCATTCATGGGAAGCCCAGAATCAATGGTGGTCCTCCCTCCTGCACCTGCCATTGTCACCAAGCATCTTGCCATGCAAGTCTTAGCCTTCAGCTTCAACCATCAATGGCCCCTTTGATCTCATTCAGCTCCACAAGGGAGGAAAACAATTCAGTTCCATATCAATCACCTGCCGATTCTCATGAGGCAGAGGTCAGACCTGACTCCACCCCAGAACTTCCTTTACCTTACTCTGACATCAGCTGTCCCTCCCGTGGCAGGCTATTTCTCGGCTGGGCTCAATGACACAGTGGCATGGTCACACAGAACTCCCAAACAATATTCTTGATTAAGTGATTGTCTTAGGCTGAGTGCTCTTGAGAGGCAAAGCCAGAGAAGCTTATATATCATATCATCAATATAATATATAAAATACTATAAATATGTTCTATACACAATTTACATCTAGAAGTGGCTCACATAGTTGCAGAACCAGGCAAGTCTAAATCTGAGCAGATTCTAAGTCGATAGGTTAAGCACTAGGCTGAAGGTTTCTCCTGAGTCTCCCAGCTGCGAGGGCTGATGAACATGACAATGACAGGAAGATTACAGGCTGGTGGTTATAGAAGTGACTGAATCTCAGGTCAGCAGGTCAGGCTTGTGGTTGCAGAGGCGAAAGAATCCAAGATTAGTAGATCAAATGGCAAACTCCCAAGATCTACAGACAACGTGGCAGGTCATTGACTACAATTCAAAGAACCGGGGAGGTTGAATGCGGGATCCAGACTCAGCAAGTAAGCTTTTCCACAGCACCCACTTATTTTAGAAGCAGGTTGCATCCCTAAAGCAGTATGTTTTCAATTGATTGAAGAGGGCTGTGATCTGAGTGAGAGTGTTACATCCACTCTATTCTGTCTACAACTGATTGGCTGCTCATAGCAGATTCCATTATTTGTTAGGTCACATCATGGGGGATTACTAGGTCGTAACTGTCAAATCACTGATAATCCTGACCCAGCCAAGCTGACACAAACCCTAACTATCACAGGGGTTTATGAGAGACGCTAACAGGTTTGAAAACAGGGAGGACACAGTCCTTTTGGCCCCAGCAGCACCTCTGCTAATCATGCACGCAGCTACATCTCTTTGGTCTTCAGCCTCTCAGCCCTGCTTGGGCGAGTGTTACAAAGTCCTTTTTTAGCACCGGTCCTGCTCAAAGAGCAGACCACTCTGCAGCCAGTCTCCTTGCCTCAAGGCACTTAAGGCAACTCAGTCCCATCCCCAGCTGGGGAGCCTGCCACTCTGTTCCCTTGTCTCGGGGCTCCGGCTTCTGGTGCTTCTGCTGACACCAGCCCCCTTGACATAGGGACTTCATACATGCTCCCTGGTGACTCTTCTTTTTTGGTGATCACTAGATTCTTTCTGCGCCTGCTTCTGAGATGGCTCACTTTATACTCAGAGGAATGTTGAAACTCCCCAATTCCCTCCTTAGAGTTTTCTACACCTTATTTGTATGTTCCCACCTGGTCATTTGCTGGGCGTTTCAAACACTTTGGCTAGAAGAGTCAGACCAACTAATTAAACGTCACCGCACGTGTGAAGCACAGTTCCACCCTGACACTCATGGGGTCACCATGAGTCTGAGCGGTCTGGGTAGAATTGGACTTGGGATCAACAGGAGCCCCCCATTGAAATGAGAACAAGAGGACGATGGGAGAATTTCTGTGTAGACAGCCTGGATGGTGAATCTTGTGCTCCTGAGTCAAATCTCAGAGACTACTCTACAGACTGGCACCTTTCCTCCACCCTCCCTGTTCTCCTTTCTTGTTGGCTCATGTGATCCTGTCCCTCTGTGCACAGTCTTGAAGCCTAGACTCCATGTCCTTCCTGAAGCCCCCTCCAGAGATGTTCAGTCTTCACTACTCTAGCTGATTGCTTCCAGAGGGCCCGCTTCTGTGCTCCCGCATGCGCTCAAGACTCAAACCAGAACATCTTCTCTTTGATCTTCAACTCTCTGGAGCCACTGACATAGCCTTCGATTGTTTTTTTTAAACCAAACTATCTTTGCGTGTTGGTTTGTAAGAGGATTCTACAGTTCCTGCCTCCACATGCTTGTCATGCCCCAGTGTGAAATCTGGTGGCTACTCCCACTGTGCTCCTGAAATAGCCCTCCGGATATCTCCACTGACCTCTGCTCTGTCAGATCCACTCATCTGCTGCTTATTTAGACAACCCAGGAGCCTGGGAGTGTGGGGCGAGGAAGACACCACGGACACAGGGTTTGTTCAAAAGTGGTCCTCCCAGCCTGTCCCTTTTATCAGCCTCCTTGATGCCCAGAACACTATCCACCCACTCTACACAAATGCCCCCAGTCTCTACACAGCAGACCCTCAACCTGCTTCTAAATGAGGTCTGCTTTTACCAACCGCCTTCCAACATTTTCAACCTGATGTTTTTCATTTTTGTTTTTAACTACAATATACAGGGTTTTTTTAAAAAACAAAACAAAAACCTAATATGTCAGAGTTTCCCACTCTCCAGGCTCATTTCTCCATAATTCCATATTTCCATGGATTTAATATATGAACTTTTAATTTTTTTAAAAATCTAAAACTCCTTGGGGCAATTCCAGATCTCCAGGGGTGGGAGAGAAGTGGGTACTGTGCCACCTGCTGTTCAGGTAGATAAAAAAATCTCCCATTTTTAATAAACGATATCTAAGATGCTCTTAAGTACCGACACCCCTCCTGTGGCAAGAGGGAAAGGACATTGAAAATGTTATATGGGAGATTTTACTGGCCAGGTCCAGGAATGGCATGTGGGCACATAATTTTGTCCACAAGTAATTGGTTAGAACTTGGTCACATGATTGCATTCATTACAACTTGGTCATGTGGCCTAACTGCAAAGGAGACTGGTAAAACCATCTAGCTTTGGGTTCAGGAGACAGGTTTTGTTGACTAGATAGCTCTTTTCACCTGAAATAACCCTCCGGATGTCTCCACTGACCTCTGCTTCTGTAGCCTGAATTCAAAGTTTTAAGGAGGGATTTCTTATTTCTTTCTCTTCCAATTCCTCCCCAGTTTCAGCTCGTCACAGGGTCTTGTTGGTAACTCCTCTACAGTGCGACTTATCATGCCCAGCTTGTCTTTTGAAGCCCCTGTGCCACCAGCTTGGACCTCTGGTGGTGCAGTTGTGTAAGTGTTGGACTGCAAACCACAAGTTAGGAGGTTCAAATCCACCAGCCACTCCATGGAAGAAAGATAAGGCTTTCTACTCCTGTAAGGATTTACAAAATGAGAGCGTCCGTGCCTGTGAAGTTTCAAAGGCCTTGGCAGTCCTATATAAGTCACTCTGCGTCTGAATTGACTCAGTGGCAGTGGGTTTGATGCCACCATCTTACTCTAGACCCTTATATAGGAGTTCTAGCTGAGAGACGATAGTAGTCTTCTAATTCAAGTCTTCCCCCTTTCTACTTTCTCCTTAATTCAACAAATATGTATTAATAATGATGTGCCAGGTATGCATTATGGTTCAGTGCTAGAATTCTCAGCTTCTCTGTGCCAAGGAGCCAGGTGATGTAGTGTGTTACCTGTTGAACGGCTAACTAAAAGGTTGGCAGTTCTAAACCACCAGCTTCTGGTGATGAGAAAGATGAGGATGTTTACCCGCATAAAGATTTAGAGTCTCGGAAGTCACAGGGACAGTTCCACTGTGTCTTTGGGGTCGCTATGAATCATAGCTCAACGGCAATGACTTTACGTGAGAATACCAGGTTCCAACCCCAGCCAGTGCAGCCACTACCCAACTCTCAGTGGAGGCTTGCGTGTTACTCTGATACTAGGAAGAAAGGCCTGGAGACCTATGTCCCAAGATGGAAACAACCCTTTCCCTTTTCCTTCCATTCTGCTTTGCTTCCACCGCAGCCCTGGGAATGGAGCACTCACCTGTATGTGCGTATTTACTCGCTCACCAAGAAGAGCGACCAGGGTTCACCTGTCAGCACCACACCCACAGGGACTGGGGCAGCTGTGGCACCTGGGAGAAAGGAACAGGTGGACTTTTAGTAGAGAAAGTGATCTCTCAGATAAGGCCTGAAGTTCACCAGGTTTTATGCTTGTCGGAGGCAGGTTTGGGATGGGAGGAGTAGAGTTCCAGGCAGGTTCACAGTGGGGAGAATAAAGCGTGGTGAAGATTCCGAGTCAGGGAAAGAGGAGGAATGGGGCTGGAGGTGTGAATTTAACGTTGGAAACCATGTGTCCCCCAGTCTCTTAGTGTGGCTATCACATAAACAGCAGGAGGGGGCTGTTTTAAAGAGCAGGCATTTATTTTCTCACAAGTCAAGAGTCTGAAAGTTCAAGTTCAGGGCACTGGTTCGAGGGGAAGGTGCTCTCTCTATTGGTTCTGTGGGAAGATAATTAACGTCTGTAAAAAACAAAAACAAACCAAAACCCCAAGCAAACCAAACCCACTGTCATCCAGTCAATTCTGACCCATGAGGACCCCATACAGGTTTCCAGGGCTGTCAATCTTCACAGGAACAGATAGCCTCATCTTTCTTTCATGGAGAAGCTGGTGGGTTTGAACCTGGTACTTTTCTAAGAGCAGTTCAGGGCTCACTTGATTGCACCACCAAAGCTCTTTTTCTGTAACAATTTAAAAAAATCAAAAATCTAATTTATCGCCATCAAATCGATGCACAATGGTAGTGACCATATAGGACAGGGCAGAACTGTCCCCTATGAGCTCCCCAGACAGTAACAGCAGTAGAAAGCCCCAACTTTCTCTCTGTTACGATAGCATTCCTCAGTTCCTTGAAGGCTTCCAAATGGTACCTATCTATCCCCCATGTGCTGCCTCAGTGCCCAGTCTGCTCCTTTTATATCTGAAAAGTGATCATCTGTTCTGTAAACCTTAATCCAATTCACAACAATAAGGTAAGACAATAAAAGAAAACGAAGGCACAGAGAAATGTACAAATTCATGCTCTGATATTGAGTCAATTCCGACTAACAGTGACCCTACAAGACAGGGCAGAATTGCCCCCGTGGGTTTGAGACTGGAAACCATTATGTGAGTAGAGAGCCTCTTCTTTCTTCCACCTAGGAGCTGGTCTTTTAGAACGGCTGTCCTTGAGATTAGCAGCCCAACGCTCCTGGGAAGTGCCAAAGAGGCATGATAATACAAGTCAGAACACAAACACAACCATGCATTGAAAATGCGGATGATGTGTCGGGCAGTGGTCAAGGTACTTCGTTATCTCATTTAATTATCATAAAAATAATGATAATATGCACTTATCCTTAAAATATGATCAAGTGTAAAGCACTCCTTACATTTTTCTGGCCTAATTCGAATAACAAATAAAACCATATTTCCGAAGGGGATCCCATCCACAGGGAGAGGAGTCAGGACTCCATTTTGTGGGGCAGACAATTCCATCCATGACAGTGCAAAAGGGGATTTCTCCACCGGCTGCGGAGGAGCATTGAGGAGGTTTTAAATGTCCCTGGACCTGGTGAGATTTCTCCAAACTTGTGCAGCTCTTTTCAGGGACAAGATGAGGTTTTCTACTCCGGGGAAGAGTTCCAGACTCAAACCCACCGCGGGCAGCTCTACCTTTCCTGTTGGGTTGCTAGGCGTTAGAATTGACTCGATGGTAATGAGTTTGGTTTTGGAGTTTAGCAACTGTGTGTGAGATAGACCAAAGGAGGACAGGCCCCAAGCCAGGACCTCTAGTGTGGATCCAGGGAGAGGTCCTGGTAGCAGGAGATGGAAGAGTGCCAGTGTATTACAGACAAAGGCGCCAAGGCCATCAGGAGGGACTCCTCCCTGGGGGAGGACATCATGCTAGGTAGAGTAGGGGTGCGGTGAGAAAGAGGAGGGCCCTGGACAAGCTGGAGCGACACAGTGGCTGCAACAATAGGCTCAGCATAGGAATCATTTGGAGGGTGGCACAGGAGCTGGTAGGGTTTGGTTCTGTTGAAGATGGGGTCACCGTGAGCCAGTACTGACTACCACGCCTAACAACGGTAACAAGAGCTAACCTCACAGCAAGCTCTTAGCGAACAGTCTCCAAAACACGAACATTGAAAACACTGAGATTGTTACGTTTGTCCCTTACATTTTCCCTTCCCTTCCGGCTGGGCCCTTTCTCCTCTTTCAAGCTTTTAATGATTTATCCCTGTTCTAACGTGTAGAATTCCATGTCGCTGCAGATGGGGTAATGATACGGTTTCCTACACTTCTGCAGTCTCAACACACATTCTCAGGCTGCCCCGATGGACTGTTAGCATCTTAAAAAAAAAAGACCCTTGCATGGTATTTCTTACTAGTGTGCCCAGACAACATGGCAAATAGCAGTGGGAGGTTTCTCGAGTGGGTAGTAAGTACCTCGGTTCTTGGCTTCGCACGAGAAAGGATTCACGCCAAAGCCTGCTTGTAATCTAAGTGGGTTTTTATGGAGGATTGGAGAAGTCTCAGGTTTTACAGTCTCAAAAGGGTACATGCTATTGCAGGGAAGTGTGCCAAGCCGCGCAGATGACACGCTGAGGTTCACAAGTGGCTATGAGCACCGGAGTGGAACTGTGCACCCACACGTGGTGAACTGAGGCCAGAGAGAGCCCGGCACAGCACCGGCAGGAGTCTGAGCAGAAAGTCCCCGCTGACCTGCCCCTGCTCAGGAGCAAGGTAAAAGAGGGTGGCCTTCCTGCCGCCAGGGTATTTCAAACCTTTGTCTGGGAAGGCGTGGTTAAAGTATTGGCTGACCTCATTGGCTGAATTAAGCCCACCTGGGCCTAGTTTGCCCCGCCCACTCACCCAGGTGTACCGCTCGCTGGCTAGGGGCTTGAATTGGAGCATGCTCAGTTAAAGGGTCCTCCTAGGTGTTTATTGCTCGCCTGATTCCTTCCCAACCTCGTTGATGGGGTCCTGTACAGGCATGGGAGGGACAGCCCCCTGACCCTGTCTTGCTAGTGGACAGCTGTACATGGAAGGAAGTGCACATGTGAACATGTACATAGGTTTCCACGCATAAAAACTTCCAGCATTAGAAATGTGCTCACAGGAATGTACTCGGAGCAGCATAATTCATACTGTAGTGTTGATCACTGAGGATCACTGAGGATGGCGGCTTCAACCAAAAGGGACAGACAGTGATCAATTGCTGTTGAATTGATTTCAAGCCACGGAGGCCCCACGTGTATCAGAGTAGAACTTTTCTGCACAGGGGTTTTCGGTAGCTGATTTTTCAAGGCCTTTCTTCCAATGTACCCGTGAGTGGACCCTGACCTTTTTAGCCATTTGTGCCACGGGGGATTATGCTGTGCTCCTGGAGTCTTAAACAGGAGGGAGTTCTTTAACCCAGCGCTGTGGAGTTGATGGTGAGTCACCTCTCGAGGAGAGAGCAGGACCCCCCTGCCCTGCCCGCGAACCCCCAATAGGGTTGTTTTGCAATCGTTATTGGAACAGATGGTCACCTCTCTCTCCTGCAGAGTGGCTGGTCGGGTTCGAACTGCTGACCCTTATGCTAACAGCCAGGCACTTACGCACTGCACCACCACTGATCTTTAAAAGAGGAGAAGGTTCTTTAGGGATAGAGCAATTGGGGCCCAGTCTTTCTGCAACCGTATCCCCGTATGGTGTTCCAAAGTGCAAATATGACCCATTTATCTCAATACTGTAAGCCAATCTCTGAAGATTTTTAGGTGAAGATGCTGCAGATCCTGCCTCCTCGTGTCCCCGAGGCCAGTGGGCCAGCACCTTCCTAGGAATCCATTCGCAAGTCCTCCCTGCCTCAGATGCTGCCCTGGAGACCCAGAGGGTCCAAGGTGGCTCAGAACCGCACGTGGTCCTTTGTCTGGGCCTTTTGCTGACAGGCGGACAGAGTGGAAAAGGTTTTCATTTCAGGTGATGTTGGAGCTCCGCCCAACTCTGAAAGGCAGAGCACCCTGAGAGGCAGCCTTTCTCGTCCTATTTCTAGCCTGACTTGAGATTCAGGGAAAGGAGAGAGTGTGGAGGGCCCAGTGGGGTTTTTATGTCTTAAGTGCTTGTACTGTAAAGGGGATGGGGGTGGGGGTGTCGAAGGAGGATGCAGAGTAATTGTCACCTGGGAGCCAGTTATTCACAAACCCCAGGAATGAAAATGCAAAGTCCTTTTCCATCAACCCATTTCTCCCCTGTCAGGGCCCCATAGCTGGTGCTAATTGCTGCAGAGGGGACATCTCTACCACTGGAAGACATCCTTCATTCGCCAGTTCCTTTGTTTTCCGGACCACACGGACGGACGGACGGATGGACGCTTCTTCAGCTTTCTGCAGCTGTTACGCTTGCTTTTCCTCCTCTTCTTTCTTTTTAAAATGAGAATTAAGACAGCAGCAGCACTGCTTTCTTAGAGGCCGTTGGTTCGGCTCGGCTTGGCTTTCTTCATTCCCCACCGTCATGTCATTCTATTTCTATGAAAATGCCCCTCTTTTCATAAAAACCGCATTTCTGATGGCTCTGGTGCTGGCGGTGTTAAATCATCATGGCATTTGCTGGCGTGCGGTGGGAGGGGATGGGATGCGCCTGTCCCTACTCCTGCGCTCACACGTGCACACGTGTACCATTCACTAGTTTGTGCAGGAGGATAAACAATGGGATATCTTTCTGCTCCACCCCTCCCCGCTTTCTGCTTCACGGTCAAATGAAAACTGTGTGTCTGTTAAGAGCTAGAGATCTAAACCAGAATTTACTGGGAAGGCGCACCTATCCCTCCTGTTTTTCGTTTGTTTTTTTTTTATCAAAAATAACTTCGTGTGCATTCAGAGGAAAAAAAATTCAAAAGCTGCTCAACCAGCGACATGGGTGTTATTTAAAAACCAGCCAGAAGAGTTCATTAGTTGGTCAGTATGCTCAGTTCTTCCCTTTTACCCCTCTTTGCAGGAGGCAGCGATAAACAGCCAAATTAAGAGCCCAAAGGCAAGTAGCTTGAGGTAGAACACAGGAGAGGCAGAAGCTTGTAACAAGCGCACACTGTGCCTGCTGCGCCTGGAGAGCAGACCGATGCCTGGTCTTACTTTGGACACAGTATTGGGCTGCAGGGCCAGGAGCGCCCTGCTCCCTTTCAAGCCAGCTGTGGGCTTGCAGCGGCTCACTTAGGCCTGTTTCCCGGAGGCTCAGTTGGCATGCTGATACACTGCATAACCAGGTTGAACTTCATACCTGCCAGACTGCCATTTCTTTTGCTCAGAGCCAGACCCTGAGAGGACCGTGAACTTGATCCATGCAATAAATCAAGTTCTAACTCAGGGTGAGAGTCTTAACCTCTCGCTTCTCAGCTCCTCTGCGTGGAGCTGTGCCTTGTGCTGCCAATGCGACTGAAAGGCGGCAGTGAGCTGACGCTGGATGGTGCTGTGGACAGCTCAGTCCCCAAGGTAAAACGGTTTGGCTAATCGGGTTCCCATTCCTCAAACCTCCATCCCCATCCCGCCCCATTCTTAGAGCCCAAAGATTTAGGCAAATCAGTCTGACAACAAAGCTTTGGGGTGGGAGGGTGGAGGTGGGATGGATGGGAAGAGGAAGAAACAAAAGGAGCCAGGGAAAGGCTGCAGCATGTGTCTAGACAATCCCCCTTTGTTTGCAGCAACCTCCCTTCCTCCCTGCACATGGAGTCTTCCTTCACTTTTATTAATTTCTTTCTGCAGCTTATCTCTTAGCCCTTAGGTAAGGCAAGATCAGAGCCGGAGCACCTGCTTGGGAAGCAGGCAGCTCTCCAGGCAAGCGGGCCTGCAGGGAGCTCAGAGAACAAACTCGGCAGCAGAGAGACCAGCAGGAGCCCAGGCTGCCCTCCTGCCGCCAGCAGGCCTCAGGAGCCACTTTTCCCAACCCTCACAAGCACCCTCAGGGAGATTAATAGTCATCCTCCACGTTAGCTGTTTGTTCTTTCCCTTGCGTCCTTGACACATGGAAAATAGCCATTTTACTGTCTCTCTGTGCTGTGGGAATAACCCCCCCAAAGTTACCGGAGGCACTGGGCAGCGCTATTCACAGACACACCGCTCACCATGCTCAGCAGCTACACTCAGGAATTTCCCAGCCTCCCCACCACAGGCTGGGCTGTCAGCAGAGTCCATATGGCCCAGAGCAGTTTAAAGCTGAGAACTTAAAAGCAGACGACTTTCACATTGCTCGTTTGATACCTGCTAACGCACCGCGCTACAGACGGAAAGGTTGGTGCTTCAAATCTACACCGAGGTCCCTCAGAAGAAAGACCTGGCACCATACTACTAGAAGTTCAGCCACTGAAAATCCTACAGGGTACAATTCTACTCCTGCTGTGCGTTCCACTCGACTGGATGGCAGCTGTTTTTATCTGTGCAGTCACGATTGCGTGACCCTCACTAACCCTCAGCCTCCCCATCTGTAAGATGAAAATGATAATAACATTTCCCTAGAAAGGTTCTCAGAGAAGCAGATGAACACACGTGGGTCACACGCTGAACATAGTGTTGACTGTGGGTGAGGACTTCACAAATGATGGCCAAGGAGTGGGAGTTGCTATTGGTATTGATTTTCATTATTGATCTTAATGATTGGTGAAGTGATCCAAAATTTGAATAAAGGGTTAATCTGTGTCAATGACCAATGAAGAGTCATCCCCCGAAACCTCTCCACCCCCAAAAAGACCAAACTGGACTATGCTAGTCAAACACTAGTCAGAAAAACAGAAAACACTCATAGAATTTCAAACAGAGGGAAATTAATATAAGGAACTGATTATGAAGGTGATAGAAGAGTTGAGAAGCCAAAACAGAGGAAAATGAAGCAGCCTAGGAATGAACAACAGCAGGAAGCTACTTACTACTACTCTTAGCCAAACCAAAACCAAACCCGCAGCCATCAGGCTGATTCCTACACAGCGACTCCACGGGGCCAAGCGGAGCTGCTCCATCGGGTTTCAGAAACGGTACATCTTTATGGAAGCAGACAGCTTCGCCTTTCTCACTTCAAGTGACTGGTGGGCTTGAACCAGCTACCTCGCAGTTCAGTGCCTAACCCACAGTACAACCAGGGTTCCTTGCTACCACCCCTAGACTGAAGAAGTAGAGGGGAAAGGTGATATAACAGAGCCCAGAAGGCAGAGGCTGCCTGGTGGGAGCTGGGATCACAGATGGAAGGGCTTGGGGATAGGTAGCTAATGTCACAAAGGAGATGTAACTAATGTATAAAGGATCCCTTAAAGCTAGAGGAGGAGGTCCTGAGGCACAGTGGGTTATGCATAGGGCTGCTAATCACAAGGTCAGCAGTTTGAACCTATCAGCAGCTTTGCAAGGGAAGGAGGATGCTTCCAGCTCCTGCAAAGATTTATAGCCTAGAAACTCAAAGGGGCAGTTCTACTCCACCCTAAAAGGTTGCTGGGATTCAGGAGAGAGAGAGAGGTGCTTCTCATTGACTGAACCTAGCCAGAGCCTATTAGCAAGGGATTCTGGAAGCACGTTTTGCAGAGTCACCGATGGCTACAGACTCAATAGAGGTGGGCTCTGCCTTGAAGGGAACGGACTCTTCACACGTGTGAAGTCACAGGACGACACAATCTAGATTCTTGGTTTCAGCTTCTAGCTGGAGTTTGCAACCAGATAATTATTTTGCTGTAAATGTATAAGATGTTAAGAAACAGTGAACAAAGAGAGAGAACTGATAATCCCACGCCTTTTAGAAAGCTGTTTATCTTCAACCAGGAACTCATATCCACAATTACTTTCCTAAGTTTCACCCAGAGAAGCATCGTTATTACTTACTGGGGCTGGTTGTGTATGCTATTGGCCAAATCACTATCGGCTGTGGCAAGAAAATGACTTTAGCACCGTGGAAAGCCAGCAATGTTTCCTTGGCCCATTAAATGATGAGAGAAAAACGTTCACCTCGTTGCTTTCTGCAAAACTGCTTTCCAGCCGAGGGCTGTCCCTTTAAACCACCTCCTTCTGAAGCGCGAGAAAGGCAGTAGATAAAGAGCCAGTTTCAAAAACCAAACAATTGGTCAACCAGACTTGACCAATGGCTACCATGGGTGAAGGAGGAAGGGTTTTTGCTTCGGGAGTAGTGAGTTTATATTAATTGTGGTGGAATAATTTGGTAAAGGATATCAATAATGGTTGTACTACATGGACAGTATAATCAATGGCACTGAATTATACATGTAGAAGTTGTGGAACTGGAGAAGGTTTTGCCTCAATTAAAAAAATTAAGAACAATGAGTTCAAGGAAGAAGAAAATGTTCTAAAATTGATTGTGGTAATGATTGTACAACTCTTGTTGATATGATTGAACTATTGAATTGTGGATGATGTGCCAATAAAACTATTTTTTAAAACGGACTCAGTTTCCTGCATGCTGTCAATGTTCAACCAGCACCTTGGCTTCATCTCTCTGTCCTAGACCGTAACACTTGTTTCTTATAAAGTGCCAGGCTCTGGCCCTCTTCCCAGCATAGAATGGGCTCCCTAGCCATTTCATTACCAGAAATTACAATGATCATCTGCCTAACTGGGAATAGCATTATCTGAAACACAATTAGGAGTAAACGGAAAGTCTAGGTGGCCCGATGATGACTAATCAGAAACATTACTGCCTGGCACATCACACCGGCTCCGATCTCAGGTTGTTTTCCTTGTCAGAAGCACCTAAATTACCACGAATGGGCAGGACACCATGAGGCCCTTATTAATTATTCGGCATTAAGGAAGTACAAAAAGGTCCCAGGGTCATCAGGACCAAAAGCTCTGGTCAACATGGCTTCTGATCCCCAGATGCCTGCCAGAGATTTACTCTGTTCTGCTCCCAGGTTGGGAATTCTCATCCGGTTGGGAGTGAGAAGAGAGTAACCCTGAGAAACGGGGCCCTTTGGGGCTAAAATAATGCACACAACTGTCATGAGGGAGCGGCACCTGCTCTAGGAGAGGCCAGCGATTGGCATTTTCCCAGAAGATAGAACTCAAGTCATGTAGCAAAATCGTCTCCTTATGAATAACAGGCACTGTAACAAACTCAACTGTGGCCCTCTCACATATATGCTGGGGCCCTGGTGGTGTAGTGGGTTATGTATTAGGCTGCTAAACACAAGGTCAGTAGTTCAAACTCACCAGCTTCTCCAAGGGAGAAGGATGAGGCTGGCTGCTCCTGGAGAGATTTCCAGCCCTGACAACCCAAAGGGAAGCTCTATACTCTGCCCTAAAAGAGTTCTTATGAGTCAGAATGAACCTGAGAGCAGTGGTAGGTAGGGAAATATGTACTTGAATCCTAACCCCTACGCCTATGGGTGTGACCCTGTTTGGAAATAGGATTGTCTTCCTTACATTAATTCGATATGCCAGAGCAGGGTGGGTTCTAGATCTAGTCTTTTCTGAGAGCGGATACTACTGGATGCCACCAAGTCAACTCTGAGAACTGCCCCAGATGATTTTCTACCGAAATCGCTATGGAAGCAGATGGCCAGGCCTTTCTCCCACACAACTGCAGGTGGGTTTGAACCCCCACCTTTCAATGAGCAGCCAAGCACTTGACTCTTGCTCCACCAGGGCTCCTCTGCCCGAATCATCTCATGGCATTGGAATCATCCAGACGCCGAAAGTGGGCTGTATCCTTGTTTTGTGGCGAGTCTTAACTCTTGAACAAGCTTGACCATAAGGTCTGCCAGAGGTCAACCATAAAGGCTGAGGACCAAGTGGTCAGGAGGAAAGTCAGCGGCCATTTCCATTATCATCCCAAAGTGATGCATCCAGAATATTGGCCATTGGTGGCCTGAGGCACTCTAGATTTTCTTTGTCTAAAGTGCAAGGTTCACCAGAAGAGACAGAAAGACCACACACGTGGAGCAGTCACCAACCCCAGGTTCCAAGGGGAACATTGCAAGAGCTGCCTAAGGGTAAGCCTAGGAAGTCAAGCCATCCCCCGGACCAGAGCAGGGGTGGGGGTGGGGGGCTAACGAAGAATAAAATGGAGCAATGAAGCTCGAGTTCACAGCTGCACTTCCCAAGCATTCCATATAAATGTCCCCAAATGAATTGCAGTCTTTTTTGACAATGGTGCTCTAGGAAAAAGAGCAAATATTGATGCTTCAATCCTGTTTGCCCAGCAATCAGCGAGCTGCATACAGGACTCAGGTTATCTCTGTGACAGGAATCAATTAGGAAAACAGAGACTTGATAGCCACCAATAAGATATAAGGTACCTGCTGACATCACAGATCACATCAGCTTTGCAAATCATTTCTGAAGTCTGGTCTACCGGACACTGTCGTCAACACTTCAAGAATCGGTCTGGGAGCACAATTCACACTTCAGTTCTGCTGCCCCTGGCTCTTACCAAACCTTGTCTTCATCCCTTGCAACTAATTCTTCCTCTTCACTTGGTTGTTCAGTCAACACATTGGTTAAGAAGCAACCTTGTCTTTGTTACGATATTTTAGGCTACAGAGCATCCATGATATTAGTGAGGCAATCCAAACCAACCACCACCAGCACCAAAGAGTGCAAACCAAGGTATTTTCATATGAAATAAAAATGAACCAGTCATGTGAAGATCTAAGTCAAGAGCATTCCATCTAGTTGGATAGACAAGTGCAAAGGCCCTGCAGCATATATTTCCTCTTTACGCTCCTAGAGGAATTTTTCCAGAAGTCAGAAAGCACTGGATAATAAAATGAGTCACAATGAGTTTTCCTGTATTACTTCTAGTCTCTGATGAGTTGTCCGACAAGTCGGTTCCTTCTTCTCTTGTTTCCCGCCTCTCTCTTCTTCCCTCCTTTATTGTTTCTCCTTCACATAGCTATCTTGTCACAGGTCTTTCAAAGACCCCTGTGGCCATGAAGGTCTTATCTCATAAAGATATCCTTCTAAATAGATTGAGGTTTCTTACACATAAGGCTACACTTACAGGTCACCGATTTTTACGGATTTCTCAAAGTGCCCAATATAATGAGTGCAGACAGGAGCAACACAGTATAATTAATACACATGAGCTCAAACAGAAATGCTGAAGAAGACTATTGAACCCACCAAAGACTTTTTAAAAAGATGATCTATGCCTGTCCTCCTCCTTTCTATTTTGTTATATGTGATCAATTTCTCTCCAGAGCACGAAACATATGAAAAGAACTCTGGAAAAGAAAGCTCGGTGTTGCCGATGGTTTTTGTGCAGATGTCTTTGGCGTATCAATCCCCATCCTGTGAGAAACTAGTAGGGTCTTTATTGATACAAAAAAAAAGAAAAAGAAACTGAACTCACTGTCTTCGGGTCAATTCCAACTCATGGTAGCTGTATAGGACAGGGTAGAATTGCAACTGTGGGTTTGTGAGGTTGTGACTCTTTATGGGAATAGAAAACTCCAACTTTCTCCCAAGGAGTAGGCTGCTAGTTTCGAACGGCTAACGTTGTGGTTTATAGGCCAACACATAACCACTACGTCACCAGGGTTCCTCTTTTATTAAGAAAGGCAATCTAGTAAGAAAGACTTTTTAGGGAATAGGGTCTCTGCATACCCAGCACTGGTCTGTCAGCTTGCTGCACTATGGAGGTTAGCATGTTGTTATCATGCTGGAAGCTATGCCACCAGTTTCCCAAATACCAACAGGTGGGCAGGCTTCAGTGGAGCTTCCAGACTAAGACAGGCTAGAAAGAAAGACCTCACAGCCTGTTCTAAAAGTTAACCCATGAAAGCGCTATGGATTACGACTTTATACCGTCGGATACAGGGCTGGAAGATCAATGCCCTAGGTTGGAAGACCCTTAAAACACACAGTGGTTGCAATGACCCCGCAGCATACCAGTGATCCTCCAGTGGCCGCTGGAGCTGGACATGTCAATCTGTTGTGCGTCGGGTTGCCGCGAGGCAGAGCCGACTCAAGAGCCACTGCCATGACATGACCGCATGTGTGTGCAGGAGAATCAGGGCTGACAGGTAAAGGTCACTAGCGTCCCTCAAGAGGAGATGATTCCAAAGGACCAACCAAAGATTGACATGGTTTGGGGGGAAGGCCCTAACCCTCAGCTTTTGGAACCAGTGGGAATTCTGTTCTTATTCTTCTTTTGAAAAGGAAATGATGTCTTGGTTCTGGAGGCGGGTTGTGGGACGGCAGGGTGGGGGTCGGGGGCTGTTCACAGCAAGGCTCCATCTCGGGATTTCGGGGTCACAGCTCTGGCCACTTGGGCTACAACCAGTGCCGGTGCAAAGGGTTTCGGCAGCAGCAGGTTGGTGCCTGGTTTGGTTGCTAAGGATCTCATTATCACTGTGATTGCAGGAACCCGGGAGTTAATTGGCATGACCTCATTCAGGTCCTCCGGGCCTACCTGTTCACAAATTAAAGGAGACAAAAAGTTGATCTTTTTATAGTGTCGGGAGGCAGCACCTGTGAACATTTAACATTGGAAACCAGCTGAAACGCATACTCTCTCTCACACTGTGCTCTCCTGCCTTCTCCTCACGACAGAGAATCAAAGCAGGCTCTTCTTGACACACACACACCACCACCTTTCATTGTTCTCTGTCTTCCTTCCTGTAGAAAGAGGGTTTAAAAAAAATTTTTTTTGGGGGGTTGGAAAATCAGCCATTAAACTGAAGACGGCTCAAGGAAATGAACTGAAATGTCTTGTAGGAAGAAAAATAGCACTGTGAAGATGGGGGGAGGGGGGACAGCACTGGGATAATGGAGATTGATCGCTCGATCTATCTATGGCCTCAAATAAAGCTGATTGAATTTCACATGTTAGGTTACAGTTAAAAAGCTCAGTTGTTCAGTCGGGGTAATACAGTTTCAGATGTTCATAGGGAACCATCTATTTATTTTTGCATTTGTGAGTCATTTAGTCATTCCCTTGTGAGTGAGAATACATTTATTTTTCTACTCCCGGCTGTTAGGCGTTCTATTAATACTACACTGGTTGAAAGAAATGGAGCAGTAGAAACTGTTTGGTGGTGAATTTGTTTTTCAGATTTTTTTTTTTATACTGCTATTTTGGTCATTTGGCTTCTCCACCCCTTCAGTCGTTTAAATAGTTTTAACTCCTCACCCTTTCCCCACCCTCCCTGCGCCTTGCTTGCTTCCCCTTCAATATTGACAGTGTCAAAGCTACCGGAAACCTTTGACCCCAAGAAACGCAGATGAAAAAGCAAGGAGGCGGCCCAAGGTTCCTAACCAGACAACAGGATGATTAACTATCATGGGCTACGAAGCCGACGTTGGCCTCAGCAAATCTGGCCCCTCCATTCCTTCCTCCCCCACCTCAAGGGCAAACCCAACCGGAGACAGGGCAGGTGATAGTGGCTTGCAAGGTCACGGTTTCCAGATTGCTCCTAAGCGGGTTTCCGAGGTACCCGAGTGTGCCGAAGCACCGTGAGCTTTGCTCATGCGCCTTTGGACGCAAGCGAGCAAAAACTATCTAACTAAATAACATAACCTGACGTCCTTGGTATTCTGGACAGCTAATGACTGTCAGTGATTGTTGTTTGTCCTGCACACACCGGTGCGGGAATAGAGGCCGGCCTTGCGGGTGGGGGCCTTTGCACCGCCTCCAGCCAGCAGAGCCCGGGAGGGCTCCTCTGGGGACGCCTTCTGCAAAAGCCCCAGGGAGGGACTGGAGGAAAGCGCTCGGCACACTTTCCGGCGCTGGCAAAGGTCACGCAAATAATCGAATCCCTCTTCCTCCA
>NW_022103899.1:33231037-33242380 GCF_000313985.2 Echinops telfairi | reverse complement strand
CACACCCTCAGAGACTTTTAATAGTGAGTCAGTAAGCGCCAGGATAATTCGTGGTGAGGCTTGATACACAGAGGAAACACCCACTGCACACATGTAGGATAGGGAGAGGAAAACTAATGGAAACCATCTCTTACATTTCTAAGTGGTGACATTCTAAAATTGTCTTACCTGTACCTGAGATTGGAATAAAAAGGGCCTGTCAACTAACACTGACAAGTGTGGGAGCTGAGGTTTCAAACTATTCAATGGATCATTTAAGGACACAGAGCCAGGATTTGGTTTGGGGCTGGTGGTGCAATGGTTCAAGAGCTTGGCTGCTAACCAGAAGGTGGGAGGCTAGAACCTGGGAACAGCCGCTCTGGGGCGCGGCTCGCGAGCAGGGGGTGGCATAAGATGCGCGCAGCACACTGGAGGAGAACAAGGGATGAGGATCCCATAAGATCCTCCCTCTCCGATCCGCTTGTGGAGTGGCTCACATCTTGGCGAGGCTCTGGACGCTCTCTGATTTCTTCCACTTGCTTTATGAAACCAATAAAGTCAATGAAACATTTTACTGGCAGGTCTGGGTGTACTTTAATTGGCCTGTAGCTGGAATTCCCGTTATGGCCAGGGAGAAAGCAACTTCTCCAGGTCCCTGAAGATCACTTTAGCAGCATATTTATGGGGAGGAAACAGGAATAGGGGTTGAGACTCAACTTCCTAAAGCCAGTTTCTTTGAATCTGGGGGAAAGCTTTTGCTACTAATTTCCTGGCTCCATCTCTAACGTTTTTTTTTTGTTTGTTTGTTTGTTTTACCAAGGTCTCGTTTCCATTCTCCTTTTCATCCAATCATTAAAAAGATCACCAAGAAGAAAAAACTACTGCCATCAAGTTGATTCTGACTCTTAGCACCCCTATACAGCATTTCTAAGACTAAATTTTATGGGAATGGACAGCCTCATCTTTCTCCGGCAGAGCTGCTGCTGGATTTGAACCACCAGCCTTGTAGTTAGCAGCCCTATATGTAGGCCACATTACCATCAGGGCTCGATTAGCATATTTAAAATCACCAAAGACCATCTTTCAGGGCCTACCACATCCAAAGGTAAACCATTGCCTAAAGTAGGCCCCAACCCTATTTCTGTCTCTGCTGCTGGGACTGGGCTTCTAGGGTAAGGTGACCAGATGCCCCGCTTTTGGCGGGACAGTCCCAATTTTTAACAATTTTTTTAAAGTCTCGATTTTTGGAAAGAATGCACGACAAGCTAGGGTATACAGTTTTCGGCTGCCATATGGCTATTTTGCCAGGATATGAATTTTATCAATGGTGTCCCGCTTTACCAATGTTAAAATCGAGTCACCTTATTCTAGGGTCACTTCAAATTCTGTGGCAAACAGTGAGAGCAGTGTTTGCTGTTGGCAGCTTTTGCAGGCACATGTCATTCAATACTGTTGGGCAGAACACGCTTCGTTGGATACTGTCATGCTGTAGGAAATAAAACAAGTAGAAAAGAAGAGCGTAGAAAACTTCGTTTCTTAAATGTTTGTGAGCAGGATCCAGACTGCAACCTATGTTCCCATCTCAGCTCAACAAGAGTTGTGATCTTGCTCAAGGGATGTAACCTCTTCCTTTATCTATAGCAGAAAAAGATTAGTGCCTCATTTACAAAAAGTCATGAAGACTTCTTGGACATACTCAAACACCTTGAGGGCCTGAGTCACTGGGCATGGGGGAATCAGGACTGTAGTATAAGGGCACACCAAGGTCAATGGGCATACCAAAGCTCACAAAGACAAGATTTGACACATTGCTTTAGTGAGTAATGATGGGGTTTTTCAAAGCTCATGAGTGGCCTCAGATGCAACTATTCATCTCTCTCTGCATCCAGAGAAAAGAGGAATGGTGACAATCGAAAGACATATGGAAATTATCAATGAACTACTTAACTACAGAAACCTCAGTCTCCTTAACCTTAAAACCCAAAGAATTAGATGGTGTCCAACTCCCACTACCAACTGCTCAGAAAAGGATTACATTGGAAGGTCCTGGAAGACTAGGAGAAAAAATGTAGAACAGAACTCAAAATTGTAAAAGAGACCAGGCTTATTGGTCAGACAGAGACTGGTGGGACCCTTGAGACTATGGAAGAGTATGGCCTTTAGTCACTCTGCTGGTCTGAGACGGAACTCACCTCTGTGCTAAGATGATCAGCCGTTTAAAACCCAAAGGGCAGCGTTTACCCAATGTCTGGGGGTTAGGGAAGAAGGGGTGGGGAATAGGAAGCAAAGGGAGGAAGTGGAATAAGGGATGGTGTATTGAAGGGATTGCAGTTGGTCAGTTGGAACAAAATGTGTATGAATTGTTGACCGTAAAACTGATTATCTACTCTGTAAACCATAGTCCAATTGATGATAAAAAGTTACCAACAATAAAAACTAAGCTAAAAATTCATCCAAATAAGCAAATAAAAGCTACCTCTTGCAGAAGTGTGAGCAAGTTATTTGCAAAGTAAGAGAAACTCATATAGTCTTTCAAACACTGACATTTCTAGCTGACTTAATGCACCATGATTAAGGTAAAGTCAAATGCAACAGTTTGTGAAGTGAGTGATGGGGTTTTTCACCATTAAACCAACATTGTTAAGTGGCCACCCATTCACCATAAATATGTAATGCTTTGATAGCTTTGTGGCCTATATGAACAAGCTCTATATTAGTGGGGTGCAGAAACATCTAATCCCACAGTTGGACATGGGTCCTTTAACAGCCAGGCATTTGAGCCAACAGGATGGGTCCCAGCTTGCTTGCAGGGGTGTTGGCATCCTTTTCAGGGATACTTGTTGACTGCTAAGAGGTGAAGGAAAGCTGGGAGGCACCAGATGACAGCCCAGCCATTAGGCACCACTGGAGGGTTGAGACCGAGTTAGCCGATGACAGCAGGAGAGTGTGGAACCCAGGGGGAGAGAATGCAAAGCATTCAGACATCCTGGAAGTCAGGCAGCACCCAGGAAGCCTTCAGGGAACAACAATGGGGGTAGAGTGAGTAGAAAATCTAGTCCAGGTGCAAGTTCTAGAGAAACTAGCTTATTAGTTTTGTAAGGCAGAATGCCCCGATGGGTAGCTTTAGATAGCAGGCATGAATTGCCTCACAGGTCTAGAGGCTGAGAGTTGGTGTGAGTGTGTCCCTTGTATATCAATTGCATCTGAGGCTTTGAGAGAGAATCTGCTGTGTCTGGCGCCCGGCCTCTGTAGCTCCAGGTGTCCCCTGGCCTGCTGCTCCCATGTCACACGGCATCCTTCCTCTGTTTGTCTGGTGGTGTCTGTTCTCTTGTGGATAGAGGGAAGTTCAGGCTTAGCTGCACCCTACTCTCGTATGACCTCATATTGACTGATTACATCATCAAAGACCCTATTTCCAAACAAGGTACGAGGGTTTAGGACTTCAACATAGCTATTTTGGGGAGATATAAATCAGTCCACAATATGATTCATCATTAAGACAAGGCCTCAGGTTAGGAAGCCAGGTCTGGGGTGTATTTAATGACAAAAGTTAATAACAATAACAGCAGCAGCAATGAGACCACCGAGTTGCATAGCTCTGACTATGGATCAGATACCAATCCATCCACTATGGCCTTTAACTCAACAGATTCTCACAGCAAACTGATGAGTTGGGTACTGTTATCACCAGGCCCATTTTTCAGAGGCGGGAACTGAGGCTTAGACAGCAACTTGCCCCAGGAAACCCAGAAGCACAGAGTTTGGGTTCCATTAAATAAATAGTCTGGCCCCAGAGTCCATACTTAACCACTAGATCACGCTCTCAGGGAAGATGCTCCTTTAAGGGAAAGTGATGTTGTGCTAAATCTCACAATAGCAGCAGTGGTTCGAGTCTCGGCCAGGGCTGAGCCTAATCATGAGAGGTCCCAGCTCTGGGGTAGGTCTCACTCAAAATGCTCTGCCATGGAGTTAACGCCAACTCATAGCTATCCTATAGGGTTGATTAGAACGGCCCCTGTGAGTTTCTCCAGCAGAGAAGCTGGTGCGTTCAAACTGCCAACCTCGTGGATCGCGGTTCAACTTGTAAGGACTGCACCACTCGGATTCCTCCCTGGGATAGGTCGAGGGTGGGAATTAGTTAGCCCTGGTGGCATAGTGGTTACGGGTTGGGCTACTAACCACAAGGTCAGCAGTTTGAAATCGTAAGCAGCTCTATAGGTGAAAGAAAAGACTTTCAACTCCCATAAAGAGTTACACTCTTGGAAACCCACAGGGACAGTTGTACTGTGTCCTATTGCCTATAGGTTGCTATGAATTGCAGTCAACTCAATGGCACTGTGTTTGGAGTTTGGGGCACTCTGCTTCAGTGCCCTCCAAGCAAACACGCCGCTCTCCCTAGTTAATACCAGCTTATGCTCCAGCTAGGGTTACTCGGTCCCAGTTAAAACATGAGCATTTTGGCTCAGTCATCAGTCTTCTAACCCAGAGATTCCCCGCAGGAAACCAGATCATGTCTGGAATTGATCTGTAGCATTTAAACCTACTTCTAGTGGACTCAAAGCCTCAGCTATTTTGTGATCAAATCACAGTGGAGTTCACTGAAGAAAGTGAACAGTGTAATATAAGACCGCATACCAATCTGTAAGCCCTTTTCTTTGAAGAAGGGAACTGAATTCATATTTATTGGAGAACAACTATGTGCCAAGGGGCTTGCTTCAGTGCTCGGCTGCTAAGCCGTCAATCAGCTGTGTGAACCTTAGGAGAAAAGCTTGTAGGCAGCTCGACTCGTTCTGCAGGGTCACCAGTAGTCGGCATCAACTTGACCACAATGGCAGCAAGACGACATGTCAAGATCTTTTCAATGACCTCTTACGCCTATTAAAGCTGGAAAATCGTGGGTGGCGGGTGTGAGGGCGGGGGCAGAAGAAAAGTTCACGAAATTGGGTTATGATATTGACAAAGACTACTGAATATACCCTAACCTTCCAGAAGAGGTAGAAAAATGCAGGCAGAGGAAATACCACCAGAATGCGCCTTAAAAGCAAGGATGGTGAGAATTCATCTTACACCTTTAGATACACCGTCAGGAGAGATCCATTGCTAGACAAAGGGCATCGTTTTTTGTAAGGTAAAAGGTCAGCAGAAATGAGGGGAGCCCTCAGTAAGGAGGTCTGTCACAAACACGGTGACGTAACAATAGGCGAAAACATCCACAAGTTTTGCTCTGCTATGCATACAGTTGGAGCCAACGCAACGACAAGGAACACTTAGGAGCTTTACATGAAGAACTCCCTTTAATATTTACAAGAACCCTAGATAATGAGTCCCTCCTGGCGTAGTGGTTACTGGTTGGGCTGCGATCTGCAAGGTCAGCAGCTCAAAACCACCAGCTGCTCCACGGGGAAGCTGGGGCCGGCCTTACGCTCATCAACACTCACAGGCTGGGAACTCGCAGGGGTTAGTCTGCCCTATGCTGGAGTCTCTGTGAGTTGGCCTTGACCCGATGGCGGTGAGGTTAGAGGTGTTTTGTTTTGTGTTTTATAGATAGGAAAATATGGCTCGCGTTAGTAAGCGGCAGAGTCCTAGTGGGAAAGTCAAAATGGATCTGTTTCTAAGAGCTACGCTCTTTCATCCACATTCTCTGCCCTTTTAGGAGAGGAAGCAGCGTGTTCAGCTCCTTCCATCTCACAAGATACTTTTAAAAACCACTGTGATTGCCTGAGGATCCCTGGCAGGCTAGTGGGTTCGGAATTGTGCTGCTAACGTCAAGGTCAACAGTTAAAAATAACCAGGTGCTCTGCAGGAGAAAGAGGTGGCTTTCGACTCCCATGAAGAGTTACAGCCTCAGAAACCCACAGGAGGTGGTTCTACTCCGCCCCAAAGGGTTGCTACGGGGTCACTGTGAGTTGGAATCAATTCGACGGCAGTGAGCGTGTTTGCTTGTGAGCTGTCTCAATCTTACTAGTGACATGGAATGTCTGATGCCTTCCCAACACTGGTGTTTCGGATAAACCAAATAAGCATGATGTACACTCTGTTTTAGGAGCCTTGGTAGCATAGAGGGCTATGTACTGAGCCACCAACCATGAGATCTGCAGTTTGAACCGACCAGGCCCTCAGAGGGAGAAAGAAGAGGCTTTCTGCCCTCGTAAGAGTTATAACCCCCTAAACCCACAAGGGCAGTTCTACTCTGACCTCTGAGGTCACTATGAATCGGCATCAACTGTGGGGCAGTGCGAACACCCTATTTTAGAAAAAGAGATAAACAGACATGCACTGGGTACCTCTGAGGGCAGAAGTCTCCACCGCTCAGGAGAATTTCTCATATTGTATAAACAGCAGATGCCTCATGGTGTGATTTACCCTGGAAAGGTTCATTTGCTGCACAGAGAGTCAGAAATGTGGGAGCTATCATCCCATTTTGGCACCTGATGCCTGTTCAATGGCGTGTGTGGCCCGGGGCTACTCAGTTACCCCCTCCACCTTGCCATCTGGTATCTGGAGGTAATGGTGGCACACTCCTTGGGGGCATCATTTGGTGGCTCCAGCAATGACCTGGGAGACTTTAACAAATGGAGAGTACATTGAAGGCAACCCCTCTCCCTGCCCCCCCTCCCTCCCCTTAGCTAGGAGAAGAAAAAAGTATTTATAGACTCTTGTTCTTAGGAATCCCAAAGTTCTCATGGCTGTTTTACATTCCAGGCTCAGGAATCAGAAGAATTGGCCAGGAAGGTTGCCAAAAAGTTAACTCCTTTCCGATTGGACTTGCCATTCTGTTTTCAGTTAGAATCACAAGTGGAGTTCTCCTGGACATTTGAACACGAGGTCAAGGGGAGGGTGTTCGGAAGGACGAATTCCCATCAGTCTCCCGAGAGTGAGTGTGCTTCTGTGTGGAATTGTCTTTAGATTTTCTTCTTTGATAAAGCACAGACAGCCTCCAGTTGCCAAGGCAGGCTCCTCTCTTGGATCCGTCTTCCCAGCCTTAGTCAAGTTATTTGGTTACATTGTTTCCACTCTCCCTTACTGTCTGGGGTTTGTATACTCCGTGTAATTATCAGATTAGCTCCTATGTAAAATCCCTTGTTGTGCACTTCCCTTCCAATATGCTAAATATATGTCTGGTGGCAAAGAGCTGGCACTGATACATTAAGTGGCCCAGAATGGAGTAACATCAGATGTAAAAGGGTCTCATCTCGCTTTCTATCGGGGCTTCAGGGCTTTAGATAACCCTTGCCCCTGCTGGAGCCTTGCTGAAAAGAGAGCCACCTCAGTACTTTCCATGGAATCCCATTTATCTTTGTTCATAAACAGCCCAGTGACAGGTTCCAAATAAAGCCGGTCATGCAATCCCATTACGCTATTGTTCCCTATAATAAGCATGGAGATGACTAATTAAAATGACTTGAGGTGCTAGCTTTGATGCTCAGGCTGAACATCTTACATGCTCCTGGATCGTGCCCCCGGTATTTGTTTAAAAAGAGGAGCGAAGGATTTGGAGTTGGGGGACTGGTCGGAACGCTTTCATCCAGCTCACTTCGAGGAAACCAGCTGCTTGTCCGAAGCAGAGTGATTTGGGGGTCCTAAGCCCTCAAACCACTGCAGGCAAACAAAGAGAGCACAATTTAACTTTCACCCCTGCCGCTTTGCAATTACTCATCTGTAGCTAACTTACTTCAAAACCAATAGACTCTCTCTCTAATAACACTGTCCTATTGCTACCTATACGTGAATGATTGGCCAAGAGGATTTATCAAGGGCATTGTTATCTTCAATTCTAGGGCGTTCTCTGCTGCTGGGCCTCTTCAAGAACTGGAAAACATACTTTGGAATCACAGCATTTTTTTCAGAAGTAGAGAAACTTGTTAGGAGGTTTCTGAGGGCTATTATCTTAGGTATTGAGTTGATTACAATTCTTGGAACATGATCCTCCATGAATGACTATTTTATTATATTTCATTAAATTCCATTCCACTCTATTTGGTTTCTCCCTCGGTTCCTCCCCCACCATCCTTTGCACGTCCTTCAGCATCTTCTCAAATGTATTTTACATGAATCCTCCTAACCCCACTTCCTTGTGTTTATTTAGTTATAAGTATCCTTGTGAGGGTGCTACAGGACTAGGCAGGGTTTTGTTCTCTTATACATGGGGTTATTAATAGAATATCTCTCTAGATCAACACTGCCCTATTGCTGCATATAAATGAATGGTTGCAGGACTAGGAGATGTCTTATTCAGTTATACATTGGTCACTCTGAGTCCAAACTGATTTCATGGCATCTGAGATAGCTTTGATGTCCACTTGGGTGGGCCAGGATTCTCCCATGACAAGATTCTCCAATGACTGACATAGTGTGGTCAACTTCATGATAGGATCTTCTGTGAAGCAGTCAAGTAGTTGTGGGAGGAATAGGGCAGAGTACCACCTCCTTAATCTGGTCCCAGTGTTGATATAATGGAGGGAGGTTTCCTTCTGTGTGACCTCCTGGGAGTAAAGATAGACAGTGTGCAGGAGCTAGCTCGCTTCTGTTGGATCTGGATCCTGCATCTGGTTCATTGCCCTTCTGTTGTATGGGCATGCCTATCCCAGGATTCATTTGGCCAACCTTGGATTCATTCAGCTCAGCATCCACCAGCCTGTGGTCTTCCTGCTTCATCTTCCTGCTTCCTGTTCTACATGAGTCAGGAGAAGCCTTCAGCTTATATCTAACCCACAGAGTTGAACTGGATTGGATTTCCCCACTTATGCAACCATGTGAGCCATTTCTTGGCATACATATATATAGATACACATACGAGAGTCACTTCTCTAGAGAATCCAGCCTAACACAGCATCAAAGGACAATATATGCTAAAAATGTAGGGTGGCCAAGAGTTGGCATAAGTAGCCTAGAATAGAGTGGATCTATTTTTACAGCACAGTGTCAATCCATCCCATTGAAGGACTGCCTCTTTTTGTTGATTCTCTACTTTATTAAGCGTGATGTCCTTGCTAGGACCTAGTCTCTCCTGGTAGCAGGCTCCAAGTGCAGGAGAGGAAGTCTTGCCCTCCTTCCTTCTAAGGAGCATTCAAGCTGTGCTTCCTCCAAGATAGTTTTGTTTGCTCTTCTGGCAGTCCCAGGTATTTTTTTTTTGTCCCAGGTATTTTTAATATTCTTCTCCAGCACCTTAATTCAAAGGCACCATTCTTTTACCTTTCGTATCCATTGCCCTGCTGTCACAGGGATAGCAGGTGATTGAGAATACTTTCACTCAGGCCAGGCACACCTCAGAGGGCCTGTGGGACAGATTTGCCCTCTGTGATACGTGATGTAATTTCACGGCTGCTCCTTCCAGGACTGTTGACTGTGACGCCAAGTACAATGACGTCCTCCAGAACCTCCGTCCTTTCTCTGTTTATCACAATGTCGTCTGGAGGGCCAGTTGGGCACACAACCAAATGACAGTGGCACCTCACAGGGTGGAGTCTAGTTACCTTTGTAAGTCAACAGTGCCTTTACAGGTTTCAAACCGAGCAGGTAGTTAAGTCGTTTCTTTTTGCTATTGTGAATAATGTTCCGATTCACAGAGGGGTATGTAGGGATGACACTTTGCTTCCTATCGTGAGAATGGAGATGGCTAAAATGATTTGACATGTCACCTTTGAGGCTCGGTCTAAACTTCCTATGCATTTCTTGTTCCCTTCGATTCCTAGTGGTGTTTGGGCTTTTTTATTTTCCCCTTTTCTTATGATTGGCTGCTTAGGGTTGATTACTCAGACTACTCAGGATATGGCTCATTATCATAATTGTCCATGCAAGACCCAAAATAAATGTATACATACAGTGTACACATCAGTCTTTCTACCGATTTGTCGATCTTGGTAAGCAGGAGGATTGGCTTCAGACTTTCCACTTCCTAGTAGTCGCATCATGCACCCATGTCCTTGCCACAGCATCTTCATGGATGGAGTATTCCCACCACTTGACGTGGGCTGGGCCCTGTGACTTGTTTCATCTAATGGGATATCAGTAGACACTATGTAAGCAGATATCGAGATGTGCGGGCATGACTGGGCTCACTCAGCTTCTGCCCTTCCATGGAAATAATGGAAACAAAGGAAATAATAAAAGCCTAGCACCATACTTGGCAAAACGTCTGTATGCAATAAGTATTCCTTTCCTGCCCTGCTTTGCGCCCCTGCGCTCTCAGCTAGTAAGTTACTCAATGTGCACTCTCAGGCTGTTATCTGAATGGCCAAGAAAACTTTTGCTAACTTGCCACATTACCTTAGTTCTTAGAATAAAGCAGGAAGGATGCGGTTCTCCAGCTCTTGTTCATGCGTGTAGTCATTTCCTGAAGCTAATTTATGAATGAGTCCAAGTTATAAAATTCAGCCTGGAGTCTGAATCAGGTTAGAAGATCTATTAAAACTAACGAAACCCAGACGGTTCCTGGGTTACGGACAAGATCCGTTCCTAATTGTTCCTACTTGTGTCGTTAGGACTCTGTGGGTCATTTGGAACAGGTGTACATGGTTCTCATTGAGCGTTCCTTTAGCACAAGAGAAGGCCAAAGCCTTCCCAAGGCCTTCAAAGCTGCACGGGCAGTGAAAGTGCCTGTGAGGAAGAATTTGTGCGAGTAGGGGTAGGGGTAGGAGTGGGGGACCCTCATCTCTAATAGAGGACAAATTTCCTTGGCCTTGAAGGACTAGTAGAAGTTGTCTGTAAGTCCGCTTTTGTGATCCGGGGACTGCATGTACCTACGTTGGAATGAGAGTTTAGAATGCACACAGCTAATGAGTTGCCATGCGAGAAACAGAATTCAAAATCTCGATCCTGCACAATTCCCCAGTATTGCCTTTTGCAGGGAAACGAATAAAAAAGTGACAGAGGAAACTCTTTCCTGCTCTTATTTTTGAAGTGCTACATTTTGTTTACTTTTTGCCTCAGAATGATGTCGATGGCTAGCGTCCAGGATGCAAACCGTCAAAGAAGTACAGCGACGACCCCTGAGAGAGCCAGGCCTCAGTGTGGAGCCTTGTCTTTGGGAGTCTCACCTGCTTTCTGCCTTTGCAATGGGAGAGTCTTGCCCCTTTTTTAATCACTCACTTTATTAGAAAAGATTTCCATTTTCTTTCTGTAAAAAGTTTCTACCTGACACAAGTCCCAGCTTTGGCCGGTTTGATGTCATTCTCCTACCAAACTCCCTGCCATGGCATCGATGCTAACCCACAGTGACCTGACAGGCCATGAGGAACTATTCTCGTGGCTTTCCAAGGCTCTTACTCTTTTTTTAAAATCATTTTATTGGGGCTCGTACAATTCTTATCACAATCAATACATCCATCCACTGTGTCAAACACATTTGTACATTTGTTGCCATCA
>NW_022103899.1:33227375-33230937 GCF_000313985.2 Echinops telfairi | reverse complement strand
TGTCCTGGATTCACTGTGTTTCCAGTTCCTATCTGTACCAGTGTACATCCTCTGGGCTAGGCTCTCACTCTTTACAGGGGTAAAAGGCCCCATCTTTCTCCCGAAGAGTGAGGAGCTGGTGGTTTTGAACTGCTGACCTTGCAATTAGCAGCCCAATGTGTAACCACTAGGCTGCCACCAGGGATCCTAGAGAAGGTTGAATCTTGGCTCTTTCCAGATACTTGAGGGCTGATTGGGAGACCCCAGGGTAATATTTTTACTCCCCCAGGTGCTTTTAAAACAGTAAAAGAGAAAAATGAGATCAAAGAGTGAGCTATTTAAAGTAAGTCTTTATATCCCTGGCCCAGTTAGACTTTCGGTTTAACATCCCTGCATCCCACCCAGAAAGACTGTCTTCAGAAAGACTATGAATCAGAGTTTTTGGCTGCAAGCAAAAGGAATGAATTCTGGCTAACTTAAGCAAAATGGGAATTGAGTGTTGAGAAGGCTCATGGAATTGAAGGAAACATTGAGGAACTGAGCTAACTGAGGGAAAAAGGAACGCCGTGGCTTGAGAACTCTGTTTTAAGATGTACTTGACCATCTCATCAGCCCCGGCAACTAGAATGAGTGCGGGACGTGGAGATAGTTAGGACGAAGATGCCATTAGACCAGACCTTGGGGAGACCTTTTCACTTCACCAGAGGAGAGACAGCAGCCTCTACTCACAATCCCGCCAGGTTATACACACTCACACAGGTAGACTCCCCCTAAAGCGAACTGGGATGCAGGTACAAAAAGAGTGGAGGGATGAAAATAATCAAAAAGAAGAAAAAAGAAAGAAAGAAAAATAATTGTCCACTGTACATTATTCGAAAATGTAATTAAAAGAAAAGTATTTTAAACAAAGCCTCTTCATGATTTAAATTTAGTGTTGTCTTATCTTAATAATTGAGAATCCTTTGAGGAAGAACCATAGTGTTTATAGATTAGATTAAAAAGACTAGAGTAGTTTCCTTGAAGGACATTTTGGGTGGAGATAAAGGTTAGTGGTCGTAACGGGGAACATGCTGACCTTCCAGCCTTTCCCACAAAGCTAGTTCATAATCAACACCCGCCAAGTAATTCAATTTAGGCAACCTTATAAATTATTACATACAAATAAATAAATAAAGTAGGCTTGTAAAAATCCTGCCCCGCCTGCAAAATTCACACAGCTGCCAGCTACATTCGCCAACACTCCTCTTAATCCTTCTGGTTTCCCTGTGGGACAAACTAAGAGCATACAAGCTTTGAGATGTAGTCACCGTGCCCAAATGCTTCTCCGCCATGGCTTCCCCGGCACTCACCCCACGTGCGAGCAGACAAGCATGACAGAAACAGAAGTGTCCGGGAAGGGATATGAGAATGTTATCACAGTTTATCAAACCTTGTGTTTGTGTATAAATTCTTCATGACAACAAATGACCAAGAACAGAATCACCTGCTACCTGGAGGAGATTTTTTCCCCCCCAACTAAATTAACCTCTGTGCTTTTTTTGGGGGGCGGGGATGGAGGGGCATCAATAATACTTTCTCATTTTACTGGGAAATTTGAATTATTGACTATCTTGTGTCTTCATTTTCCAGAAGGAGAATTAGAAGAATGAATGGTTTTGAAATTGTTTTTTAAAAGCTTGCTTATGTATTTTTATCAATAAGCATTTTGTGAATAACCGAAAAGACAACCGTTCAAAACTAGCAACTGCTCCATGGGAGAAAGACCAGGCTTTCTACTCCCACAGAGCGACAGTCCCTCAAACACACAGAAGCAGTCCTCCCTTAACCTACACGGTCCCTCTGAGTCCAAATTGACGGTTGGTTTGGTTTGGGGTTTTCATAGTCAAGAGAGCAAAGAAAGTATTTTCTTGGGCAAATCTGCTGCAAAAGTCCTCTTTGAAGCACGAAACGGCCAAGATGTCATCCTGAGGATGGTGCTGAGCCTGCCTCAAGCCAGGGTAGTTTCAATGGCCTCATATGCATATGAAAGTTGGACAATAAATAAGGAAGAATAAAGAAGAATTGATCCATCTGAATTATTGTATTGGTGAAGAATATTGATTTCATGATGGACTGCCAGAAGAATAAGCAAGACTGTCTGGAAGAAATCCATCCAGAAAAGGCTCTTGAGGACTAGGACAGTAAGATTTCCTCTCCTGCATTGTGGGCATGTTATCTGGAGGAATCAGTCCTTGGAGAAGGTAAAGGGTCAAGAATAATGAGAGAGACCCTTAGTGAGAAGGCTTGACACCGTGGCTGCAACACTGGGCTCAGACACAATTGTGAGAACGGCCTAGAAGCGGGTAGAACATTATGCTATTGTCCATCAGGGGTTGCTATGGGTCAGACTGACTGGACAACACCTAACAACAAAAACAACAACATTCGTTCATTAAAACCTAACAGTTTTACAAAACAGGATAGTGGTCAAAATCACAAATACTACTTTCTAAGTGACTTGGACACAGTCAAAGAGCAAATTGGCTTCAGAATATTCATAGAATTTTCTAGCTGCAGATGATGCAGGATAAAGCCCCAAAGACCCACTTCCACTGAGCCAAGTCTGACTCAAAGTGGACCTTTAAATGCCCTCTCTTCCACATCTATAATCCCATAGCAGGTAATGATCAAGACTTTAGGGTAGATGTTGTCTTCGAAACTGAGTTCATGCAAGATTTCCAAAGCTTGTTTGAACTATTTATACCTTAAAAATTTACATATATATATGTATACCTGAAAAAGAAGCAGCAATCAGTCAGACACCTCAGATTTTTCTACAAACCTTAAATATATGTAACTAAAGAAAAATACATGTTTCAAATCTTGTGTTTGTGTATAAATTCTTCTTAAAAAACAAGTGAACAAGAATAACAAAATAAATACTTCTACCAGTTGCCAAAAGAGCCATGGGCCTACAAAATACTAAGTGGGAGACTTGGGATTCCAGATTTAAAATTCCAGCTCTGCTTCTTAAAAGAAAACAACAACAACAATAACAAAAACACCTCACTGCCAGAGTCAATACTGACTCATAGTGACTTTCTAAGTCAGAGTAGAACTTCCCCTACAGGCTGCCAAGACTAACTTTTCAAAAGAGCCCTGTATCTTTTGTCTTCATAGTGGAGTGGCTGGTAGTTGAACTACTGACCTTGTAGTTAGCAGCCCAGTGTGGAGCCGCTGCTTCTGGTTAGATAAGTGTAAATCACACATTTCCTCTTACAGCTTCTATGTGAATCTTGGAGATGAGAATCTCTAAAATGATGAAAACCTACGTTTCAGTGAAGATATGATTAAATGTATGGAGTACTTGGATGGTAAATAAGCCAAAACAAATGTGTTAGTCTGGGTAGAGTACAGAAACAAATTCATGGGCACTCTCATATGTATAGAGCTTTATATATAAGAGCAGTTAAATATTGAGAAAACATCCCAGCCCAGTCCAGATCAAGTCCATAAGTCCGATATTAACCCAGATGTCTGATACCAATCTATAAAGTCCTCTTCAGATTCACGAAACACATGCAATGATGCCGAATGCAGGAAG
>NW_022103899.1:33224360-33226272 GCF_000313985.2 Echinops telfairi | reverse complement strand
CTGCTTGTTTAGCATATTTGTGAGGGAATAAACTACAGAAGAACGAAAATATCTACTTTTAAAAGTGATCATGTACCAAGGGCTCAAGTAGAAAGCAAATGTTTTGAGAGTGATGATGGCAACAAATGTACAAATGTGCTTGACACAATGGATACATGGATTCTGATAAGAGCTTTATGAGCCCCCAATAAAATGATTTTAGAAAACAAACAAAAGCAGTCCTGCCATCCAGTCAGCTCCCATCCATGTTGTTCTTTGCTGTTACTGTTGCCTGCCTGGGAGTCAGTTCTGCCTCCTGGAGACCGTCTGTCCTACAGAACCACACACCACCGGGCCGACACCGCCTCACCATGATTCATGTATGGGAGCCGATCGCTGCAGCCCTGGTGTCAATCCATCTTATCGACGGGCTTCCTCTTGTTCTCTACTTTACCAAGCATGACCTTCTCCAGGGGTGGTCTCGCCTAAAAATATGTCCCTAGTGACACTACATAGGGTTTCTGAAGCTACGAATCTCCCATGGAGCAGCTGGTGGGTTTAGCCCACCAACCTTCAGCAAGGAACAGTGCAATTCTCATCTAACAGTGGCAACAGTGGCTCCTTAGGCGAGTGGTGTATAGGGAGGAGTCATTGTTATAACTAATTAGGCTGCTAACCAAAAGGTTGGGGGATGAGCCTAACCTGAAGCACCTTGGATGAAAGGCCCGGCAATCTATCGACTTCTAAATATGAGCCACTGGAAACCCTTTGGAGCTCTGTTCTACTGGGTAGGACAACACATGGGGTCACCATGGGTCGGAGCCAGCCACTGGGAGCGTCTGAAGAAAGGGTAGCGTAGAAGAACTTCTGGATCGTCCTGAATATAATATGACCTCCTGAAGGGGTAGGTATTTCAAAAGAGAATACAGCTCTAGTATACAAATGCAATGACCTGGAGTTTAGTAACAATTTGCTCCATCACAGCAAGTAGTGCACCAAGTGGTCTCCCTGAAGAGCAACGAGGTTCAAAGTAAATCTGGTCCCTTGTGCAGCCTAAGGAAGTCCTGCAGGGAAAGCAGGGCTTTGCCCTCCTGAGCAAGGTCAGGCACTTATCATTTCCTTTCCAAATCTCTCCCCATCCATACGATTCCTTACGCGCTTAATTACTTCATAGCTTTCCTTTGTCGTCTGTGTTTTATGCCTTCTTTCTCCTGTGCAAGAAAGATGGCTTAGTTGATAATGTTCCTCATTCACTAAAGAAAGTGCTCAGTCAGACAGTTAGGGATGGAGAGGTGACTCCTCCTCTCAGGGTAGCTGTTGGCTAATAGCCATCATGCTAACTTTAAATATAGATTATTATTATTATTATTGAGCGTATAGCACCTTGGCTGTTTGCCCAGCATGTCCTTGCTCACTCAGGGTCACAAAAAAGAGCATTCCCTGCCACTACTCAATAAGACATGGGACCTGCATGATTAAAATGGTCTTAGTATTTGGCATTCTGAAAATAATGGCACTCCAAAATAAATTCAAAAATAAGTTAGACTGCTTTCAGTGAATAATGACTCTTATCCCTTTACCTCCCTCTGGCTCCCTTTCCGAAGTCCTTATTGATTCCATTGTGGCTGCGATGCTGACAGTCTCAGGCCTATTGTTTGGAAGAATTTAAGATGCTTTACAAAGAGTTACTAAATGAATGTTTTCATAGAAGAGGCTGAGGGAACCAAGGTAATGAGGTGATGTAAATTCACATTTCCTTACGAGCTCTTGCCCATGAGAGGTCACTGCTGTGATAGACACTTTTTCTGATAAAACCAGAGCCAAGTTCTCTGTTCCACATCACTTCCTGGGTGAATGAGCTCACTCAGGACGTGTGACCACTGGCCCTTGGACTGCTCCAAGTCATTTGCCCCTCGGCCACGGCAGCGCTCAC
>NW_022103899.1:33221917-33223957 GCF_000313985.2 Echinops telfairi | reverse complement strand
ACTAGCTGGGGTAAGGATAGGGGGTTGGCTGGGTGGGCCTATGTGCTAAACTCATTGCCAACAAGGAGATTCGAACCCATGGTCGGAAAGAGGAGCACCACAATAGGGAGTCAGGGCCGCTCATCTTTATGGAAACAGACTGCCCCGTCTTTACCCCTTGGAGCAGTGGGTTTAAGCTGCCAACCTTTTGAGTGGCAGTCACATGCTTAACCACGCACCCCCAGAGCCCACCTCGCCCTATATTCTAGATGTGGTAAAATAGGCTTCCTCTCAGCTTTATGGGAGGCAGAGAAGAGGGGGAAGTACTGAGTTTCAGGGTTGGATTTCAGGAAGCCTAGGACGGGCTGTCTGCCTCGCATGCCCTCCTTCCTCGCAGCACGCTGAGCTTTTCGCCAGAAACAAAGCCCTTCTTTCCAGTGTGACACAGGAGGCTTGGAATGTGTAGTCCCCTGAGCAAGGAAGGGGATGATGTAAACTCATTAGCAATGAGGCAAATGACTGACGTCACATCCTCTCTTGAGAGATGATTTTGATGATGATGGAGAGAGAGGAGAGAAGTCTGGGCTCGGACGAGAGCGGGGAAAGGAAACAGTGGCCTGTGTTTGTCATATTTCACAGTCTGAGGAGGACTGTTTGCAGGTGAACCGTCTTCCCTTCATCATCTATAAGGAAAATCACCTGTGTCCCAAATACTATGTAGGTACTTTCACATATAGCATCTCATGTAGTAGCACAACCCTGCTGCAGGGTCAGGGTTCTGATCCCCTCTTCCTGCAAAGTAAATTGAGTCTGATATGCAGTGGTAGAATTGTCACATCCCATGTGGGAGATCAAGATTTGATTCCTGGCCAAGACACCTTGTATCTAACCACCACCACCAGTCTATCAGTGGAGGCTTGTGTGTTACTAAGACACTGAAAAGCTTCGGGAGAGCTTCTAGACTAAGGTAGAGGAGGCAGAAAGGCCTGCTGATTGGCTTCTGAAAATCAGCCAGTGAAACCCTGTGTTCAGCGCCTAGTCATTTTTGGTCTCCGTTATTGCAACAATATTCTAAGTGGCCACACCATATCCCAGGCTTCCTTACCACTGCCGGCTGTTGAGTACCCAACTGCGACTCAGGGAAACCGGTGGGTGTCAGAATAGATTGTCTTCTAGGACCTTGTCAATGGCTAATTTTTGGGGTGGGGTGGGGAGTAGAACTCCAAAGCTTTCTTCAGAAGTGGCCGTGGGTGAACTTGAACCACCAGCATTTTGGCTAACAGCGAGTGCGTTAGCCTTGTACCAGGGAGACCCATGCTCTTCAAAATTGATGGTGTGTTTCTCTAAAACCCAAACCCGGTAAATAGTAAGTGCTCAATGAGTGAATGAATGACAAAACAAACAACAGAATAGACAACATGAAATTAAAAACAAACCTACTTTCAAGCATAAATGCTATAGAGCAACAACAAAGGAGCTAGACAAAATACAAGTTGCTTATATTCCTCTATTTAAATGGAGGTAAAATTTGCACATAGAGAGTCACAAACTTCCAGTGTGTAGCTCAGTGAGTTTAATCAAAACCCGTTGTTGCTGTTTTTAAGGCCGTGGCTCTGACTCTCACTCAGAGATGCTATGATCAACACCACGAAGCTCTGCCCTGTCCTGTCTTGTGCTCACAATCTTCGGTGGATTTTGCCCCACGATTTCAGCCTCTGTGTCAATCATTTTTGAAGGGCCACCTCCTTTTTCACTGACCCTCTACTGCAGCAGGTCTCAACCAGTGGGCCTCAGACCCCTTTGGGGGTCGAGCGACCCTTTCACAGGGGTCGCCCGATTCATAACAGTAGCCAAATGACAGTTATGAAGTAGCAACAAAAATAATGTTATGGTTGGGGGCCACCACCACATGAGGCACTGTATGAAAGGGTGGAGGCAGGAGGAAGGCTGAGAACCGCCTTGACACGTGCTCTATGAAGCATCCTGATAACACGCCCAAAACACATGAGACCAAGTCTCATTCTCTTCTAAGGAGCCTTCTTACAAGGTCAGTGGTTTGAT
>NW_022103899.1:33220171-33221221 GCF_000313985.2 Echinops telfairi | reverse complement strand
TGGAGCCATAGAAAATAAAATCCTTGAGAACATCAATCTTTCCACGGTTTATCGGCATGTTTCTTATCGGTCCTTTTGTGGAGGTCCGGTGTTGTGTTGCAATGTGATTCAGACTGAAGGCTGAAGCCTCTGAGCTCATCACTGACTGCTTTGAAGCCCTCCTTGCCTTGAGCAGCAAGGATGAGTCAGCTGCCTCCCACAGATGGTAATGAACTTCTTCCCCAATCTTGATGCTGTGCTTCTCTTCACGGAATTCAACTTCCTCGCTGATTTGCTCAATCTATAGATTGAGTAAGCATGCTGGAAGGATGCAATTCCAATTCATACCTTTCTTGAATTTTAAGTCATCCAGTATTTCTTATTCTGTTTTACTAACTGCCTGTGTACCGGTTACACATGAATGCAATGCAGTGCTCTGGAATCACCATTCTTCAGAATGCTATCCATCCTTTTTGAGTCCTTTTGTCAGTGAAACACAGGTGGTTCAAGATCCAGCTGCTGTCAACAATGATGTCACTCATCTGTCCTCTTCTGAATGTGGTTTAAATTTCTCAGAGTCCCTTGTTGATGTAGTGCTACAAGCATTTTTTAATTAACTTCAATCAACAAAACATTAGTTCATGTAATAATGATATTGCTTGATCATTTCCACAATATGTTGGATCACTTTTCTTTGGAGTGGGTACATATAGATCTCTCCCAATTCGTTAACTAGGTACCTGTTTTCCAGATGTCTTGGTATAGATAAATGGGCACTTCCAATTTTTTATCTGTTTATTGAAATGTCTTAATTGGTATTCCTCCAATTCCTGGTGCCTTGTTTTTTTTATCTAATACATTTCGTGTAGCTTGGACTTCTTCTTTTAATACTATTGGCTCTTGACCAACTAGGTCCTGGTCTAGTTGAATGCCCACCAATTCGTTTTGTGCAGTGACTCTATGTATTCCTTCCAATTTCTTTTGATGCTTCATTTGTCCATAAAGTTTATAGTCTTAGAAACCTTAGGAAGTTCGACTCTATAGTGATGGGTCATTATAAGACAGAGCTCA
>NW_022103899.1:33218482-33220071 GCF_000313985.2 Echinops telfairi | reverse complement strand
TGGCTCTTGACCAACTAGGTCCTGGTCTAGTTGAATGCCCACCAATTCGTTTTGTGCAGTGACTCTATGTATTCCTTCCAATTTCTTTTGATGCTTCATTTGTCCATAAAGTTTATAGTCTTAGAAACCTTAGGAAGTTCGACTCTATAGTGATGGGTCATTATAAGACAGAGCTCATGCAGTAGCAATGAACTGTTGATTTTTAACAATTCCCATAAAAAATTCCCAGAACATTTCCATTATTCTGGATATAGACATTTGATTGAGAATGTCTTTTGTTTTGTCAATAATTAAATAAGGTTAACTTTGGCTCTCTTGTTTCCAGTGTATCTGATAAGAAATCAGTCACTATTCACATCATCATTATCTTGAATATATCTTTTTCCTTCCTCTGGAAGCTTTAAATTTTTTTCTCTAAAGCTTTGGTTTTCAGGAGTTTGGCTATGATATGCCTATGTAATATTTTTAAATTAAAAAAAATTCCGCTTGATTTTATCAAGCTCCTTGGACCCGAGAATTGAAATTTTTACCAAATTATAGAAATTTGGGCCACCGTTTCTTCATCTATTGTTCTTCTTCATTCTTTTTCACTTTCTCTTCTGGAATTTTGATGACACACCTGTTAGAATACATAATGTTGTCCTGCAAATCAATGCATCCTTGTTCATTTCCCCTACGTCCTTCAGACTGGATAACTTCTTTCGATTGGTCTTTATAACCCCTCTTTCTTGTGTAACATCTACTATACTGTTATATCTATCCAGTGAATTTTTCATTTAAATTTTTATACTTTTATGTACTAGAATTTGACTTACTACTTTTGATACTTTTAATTTCTCTTCTGAGAGACTTTATATGTTCTTTCATCATGACCACATTTTCTTGTGAGTCCTTAAACACATTTGTAACAGCTGCGTTTGTGCCCTTGTCTGCTAATTCTAACATCGGGGCCATCAGGGATCTTGTCCCTTGCCATAGGTCACATTTCCCTGCCTCTTCCCATATCTCTTTATTTTATATGATCTAACAGACCTTGTGGATGACATGCTGCAAGGGACCTGAATTATGTCATCTTTTTATAAAGAGTGAAAATGTTTGTCCTGGCAGGCAGCGAGGTAACTAAAAGATTCTTTAGACGCCGGCCGGCTCAGTTTAATTTTAGGTTCTGTCAGTTTTCAGTTTCTTTTTAGAGGAGGCCTCTTTACGTTTTGAACTGAATCGTGCAGTGTGGCTCTTGCTGTGTGATATGCTTCCTATCTGTAAATATGGCCTTTCACGGATCTCAACGGAATGCCCAAGGTGTTACTGAGTTCTCTCCCGTGTAGGGTCAGAGCTCCAGTATCCCCCACAACTTCACATCTTTTTATACCTCCAGTCATCTCTCCGTCTTATGCAGCTGGCTGCTTTTTAGATAAGGGCCTTTCTGATAGGGTTTTTTGATAAGGGTTTTCTGATAGGCCTTGTGAAGTCTTGAACTTCACAACCCAACCTTCAGCCAAGGACATCTGCCGAATCTCCACACAGGCTTCTGCAATAGTTTCTTCTCTGGAGTTCTCTCTTACACAATCCATTGCCCTGAAAATTCCAGT
>NW_022103899.1:33206980-33217887 GCF_000313985.2 Echinops telfairi | reverse complement strand
GGGGTTCAAGACGGTGAAGACAAGGCCCCTAAGACTTTGATCCCCATAACGTTTTCATTTGTTTCACAATTTCCACAATTAAACATTTGGAAAATTTTACATAAAATCCAGAGTTTCTATTTCTATCATACAATGGAAAGATCTGGCGGCACTTGGCAAATAGTCCTACATGGCCATAGGCTGGAGTGGAGAACTGGTAGCTCTGTTGAGAGAATGTATGTGTTTGTTGGCCTTCTGTAGTTCCACGCTGGTCCACTGAGCTAAGCTGTCGAATCCCTGCAGTGATTTGTATGTGTGGCCACAGCACGCAGGTAGATAAGTGAACTTAGCAACATGTCCAAATAGTGCTCCAAAACAACCCAGCCCTTCACTGCCACCTTCCCCATGCTAGCTTTCTCCCGTGCTGAATGTCCAGAGTTCCTGTGGTGGGTGGAAATGTTTCATGAAGGAAAAAGAATAAAGGGACAAGGATCCGAGATACAGCATGGGGCTATGTTTGGTCACTGTACTCTGGGTCTTCATGCAGGTGGGAGTTCATCAGTAAGTGGTCAGATGCCAGCCAAGCCATCTGCTCCCATTCTGATTCCAAGGTTAAGATGTGTTTATGTCTTTTAAGCCAACAAACCTCTCTCTTGTTTAAAAGCATCTCTGTTACTGCTTTCCTGGAAATTCAATTTGGCCCTGCCCTGAATTTTGTACCCTTAGTTTTGCTAGAAAACTCAAAGATATGAGAAACTCCAATGGCTTTGCTTATGCAAAAGGGAAATGGTCTTTGTACTTCAAAATCAAAACGGAGCTTTTTCTTGAAGAACCACTATATCGATTAATGTGCCATAGATACTAGGTACTGGGTAATCTGCTTCGCATTTTATATTAAAGATCTCATTTTTTCCTCAGTAACAATGCTAGGAGGTAAGACACTGCAATCCTCTTTGTACTCATGGGAAAGTAGAAGCCCCAAGGGGCTACTGTCCTTGTTGGCAATCACAGGACAAGTACCATATATACATGAGTATAAACTGACCCAAATATCAGCCGAGGCACCTAATTTTACCACAAACACTGCATGAAAAATGTGCTGAAAAACTCAGCGTATACACGAGTGTATGTGGTAAATAAATAGCAAAGCAAGCATTTGAAAGATCTGAATTAGACTCATGTGCTTGCTACCCAGGAGGAGGGTGGAAATCATACTCAAGATTTCCCACTCGCCTCCGCATTAGCACTCTGGAGGCGCCTTTCCGTTGGGGAGTTGGGCAGCACAGCAGCCCTGTGGACTCCAATACTCTCTCTGAAAAGGACCTGCTTCAAATGCTCTGGCCAGAGCTCTGGTGTAGACTGTCAGGTAAGCATTGGGCTGCTAAACACAAGGTCAGCGGTACAAGCTCCCCATCTGCTCCACTGAAAGAGGAGGCTATCTGCTCCCTTTAAATACGAATCCTCTATAAAGTTTCCTTACAGTTTAGTGGAGAAATCCACATCCTGTGTGGAATAAAGGCAGAAGGTAATAATGAAATGTGAAAATCACATAGAAAGTGAAGGTCACTGTGTTAGTCCGGGTTGACGAGAGAAGCAAATTCAGAGACACTCATGTGTATAAGAAAGAGTCTTATATTAAAGAGTAATTATACATTAAGAAAATATCCCAACCCAGTCCAGATTAAGTCCATAAATCCAATATTAGTCCATATGTCCATTACCAGTCTATAAATTCTTCTTCATACTCATGCAGCACATGCAATGACACTGAATTCAGGAAGAAAGATCTCAGGCCAGTGGGTGGAAAGTCTTGTGGATCCAGAGGCAATGGAAACATCTCAGTGCTGGCAGGGGTCTCCAGGTGGCTTCTCCAGCCTCAGGGCCCTGGCTCAATCAGCGTAGCTCCATGTGGCTTGTCAAGAGGAAGGTCTCACAAGGATTGAATATCTGGCCTCCAGTGAGCTATTTATCACCTGCATGCCTCCAAATGAGGTCATCAAGCTGCCACCTGATTGACAGGCTAGACTCCACCCCTTTTCGAGTTGACAAGAGATTATGTAACTTGCATAGTCTCCCTTTGGGCTCTGCAGTTCATCCCCATGCCCTCACCACACAGCTTTTGGCTCAGGAAGTAGGAAGGACAGGGATTTGCTGTATTCTCATGGCCAACATCTTCAGAGGGATTGGCTAAAGAGAATAGAACATCTCGAGCAATATTCTTTCTTCTCGCTCAGTCTCATGAAACATTCAAACATACAACATAAGTTGTACCTGCAACATAAGTGTTGGAATCCTACCCCAATACTTGTGGGTGTAATATAATGTGATCAGTTTAGATCTTATGTAACATGATGCAATAGCATTCCCTAATGCCATCTCATTTTCTATAATCATTCAATCCATAGTGTTCATACCAGCATCGGGTGGATTCTAAACCGAATCACGTTTGCATAAAGAGCAGCTTCGACACAGAGGCACACGGGGGAGAGAGGTACTGTGTGAGAATCCTCTACAAGCAGAAGAAACGAGGAAGACCCAGGACCACTTGCAAGCAATCCACACCACTGACATCCCGATGGGAGCTTTCAGCCTCCAGAATGATAGGAAAGGACATTTCTGTTCTTTACCCCACCCAATATTTTTTCTGTTATACCAGCACGAGGATAGTAAGACAGGACATGAATGCATTGAAGCATGCCTTTCACGTTGGTATGTTGAATTTCCAGACCCTGTGAATGCAACCTTGTTGGGAAATGGGACCTTAGAAGACCGTGCTAGCTGAGTGAACTTGAAGTCATACTAGCAGGGTACATCGAGGGGAGGAGGCATGGGGGAGACCGCGAGAAGATGGCCATGTGAAGATCAAGGCCGAGATTCAGAATGTTGCAGCTACAAGGTCAGGAACACCAGGGGCTGTCAGACTCTAGGAAAGAAGAGAATGGGTCTTCCCCCAGGTCTTTCAGAGGAAGCATGGTCCTGAGGTTGGCCTGATTTCAAACACCTACCCTCCAGAACTGTGCGAAAATACATTCCTGTCATAAGCCACCCAGGCTGTGGAACTTTGTCATGCAGGCCTAGGAAACGCATCCAGGGCGCCAGAGATGGGAACAGATTCCCCAGCTAGTAAATTAATGATGGCAGCTGAGGCTGGAACCCAGGCCTTGCAATTCTCCATTACACAGTTCCTTGCATAATACCACCTTGCCGTCCAGGGCACCATCTCAGCGTTTATTCAGAAAGGGAGCCCACTCTACCTTCTCCACGCAGGAGCAGAGGGAGGGAACAGTATCTAGAGGAAGGAGCTGGCAGTAGGTAAGCAACAGTGATTCAACCAAAATCCAAAGAGAGTCAGCTCCCCAGCCCCTACAATCATTCATAGAAACGTCCACGCTGCCACTGGGCACTGGAAGTGAAGGGGAATAGAGGACAGTATTCTTTTCTCTTGGTTCCTTCTCGCATGACTGATGCCAGGAAACTAGGGTCCTGAGGAGCCCATCTTGCCCAATCTATATACACCTGGCTTGTGCTCAGGATCTTGCCATGGCCTTGCCCACGCGGAGCCCTCTTGCGTCCTGTTCGTATAACGAAAGAAATGGACTTGCAGAGGTGATGATCTCCCAAGGTTGGGTCTATGCCAAGGTCAGAGGGAGGATTTGGATCCTGAGTTGGTACTGGGGCATTTTTGAGTCATTCCATCTGCGAATCTGCAACCATTTACATCAAAATCTAAGGGAGCTGTCCGTCCGGGGAGGCCACGCGTGGTAGTGAGCAGAGCTGGTGGGTTCCACGCAGGACTAGTTACGTGGGGATGGCCAATCACTGATGCGCGCTAGGCATTCGTGTTCCCGTTTGCAAAATAACAACAATACTATTGGCCTTGTGAGACTCATATGAGGATTAAAAGATTATCCTTACATTATACTAAAAGGGTTGCATGTAAAATGATCAATAAAGGCTAGTGCGTGTTCTCTCCTGTTCACTCTTGACAGAGTCAGTAGGCGGAACGACAGCAGCGGCTGTCTAGCTGGTCAGGGATCATACAGCCGTCAACAGACATACCTGAGGACAGTGTGCTCTCTGACCACACTTTTCCGTGACCCAGCTTTGTTGATCTCTTTGTATGACTTTTCTGATATTCCTGCTGGCAGTCAGTCAGGCAAAATAGGGCCTTTTACCTCTCTATTTTCCTAGAATTAGGAATCCTTCAAGTAAAAGTTTGTTTCTATTCATTTTGGTATAAGGAGCCCTGGTGACATCGTGGGTTACTATTTGGGCTGTTAACTGAAAGGTCAGCAGTTTGAAGCCATCAGCTGCTCAGAGAGAGAGAGTGAGAGCGAGCGCGAGAGCGAGAGCGAGAGACTTTCTGCTTCTGTAAAGATTTAAAGCCACAGAAACCCACAGGGACAGTCCTACCCTGTCCTATAAGGTTACTATGAGTTGGAATTGGCTTGATGGCAGTGAGGGTTTTTTCTTTTTTTTTAAATGTTTGTTTGTTTGTTTGTTTAGGTGGGAGTAGATTTGGTATGCTGAGTTAATATGTGTATGGGTCTTAACAAGTGAATACTTAAAAAAAAAAAAGAGCCGAAAGAGATCTTTCTTCTAAGGATGTAGACGTTGGGACACATTGGATGTCAATAGAGAAGGCCTGGTGGTGTGTGTGGTTAGGTCATTGGCTCTGACCCCTCGCACCCCGAGGTACACCCACCATCTGCTCTGGTGCCATCCTCAGACTTGTGCTGATGTTTGAGCCCATTGTTGCAGCCACTGTGTCTGTCCATCCTCCCATGGGCCTCCCCCTTTTTCACGGCCTCTCCTCTTTACAAATTGTGGCAGTTTTATAATCTAGTGTCAATTTGAGAGGTTTAAGAGTGAAGGGGTGGAGTTTAGTCTGTCAATCAGGTCACAGCTTGATGACATCATTTGGAGGTGCTAAGGAGATAAATAGCTCACTGGAGGCAGGATGCAGACTCACTCTCTGGGAGACATTGCAGCTGACAAGACACATGGAGCTATGCTAGTGCCCTGAGCTAGAGGAGCCACATGGAGATGCCTGCCAGTGCTGAGATGCTTCCACTGCTACTGGATCCACAAGACTTCCCACCCACTGGCCTGTGATCTTCCTGCATTCTGATCTTCCTGCATTTGGTGCCATCATATGTATTTCATGAGTGTGAAAAGGACTTTATAGATTGGTATTGGACATATGGGCTAATATCGGATTTATGGACTTGATCTGGACTAGGCTGAGATGTTTTCTCAATATTCAATTGTGCTTGTATATAAAGCTCTTTCTTCTACATATATGTGTGTCTATAAATTTTGTTTCTCTAGTCTATCCAGGCTAACACACAAGTTGATCTGCTAGCTGAACTGTCAGGAGTTCATAAATACCAACCATTCCACGGGGAAAACGATGAGGCTTTCAGCTGCTGTCAAGTTTTACAGATTTACAGTCTCAGAAACCCAAAGTGGGCGCTATCGAGTCATGAAGAGTTGGAATCAACTCAGTGGCTGTGAGTCTGCTTTTGTTTAGGTATAATTTTTTTTTATAGAATTCTCCCATGAACTGAATGGGAAAGCAGGGCTCCAAAGGTTTAAATTATACAAGTCAATGATAAATGATAAGTTCATAAGAGTAAGGATTTCCTTCATGGACTTGAAGCCAGATAAAGGGTAATAATTAGTTTGTAAACTTCCAAGATTGAATCTAATGAGTTTGTAATCATGCTTGTAGTAAAGACTTTTAAGTATGTCTGCCTAGCCCGCATCTCACATTCTTAACGAGAACTATCCACCTATTCAAATGTGTGTAGACTCCTGTAGTTAGAGTTGTACTAACTGACAACTCATTTATTATTGGTTCAGAGAAGAACACCTCCCTTGCTCTGAATCACTAAGATTCTCTCCCAGGAATGTGGACCTAGGTCAGTAATCACTTAGTTGGGAACATTGATGCTGAGAGGAGATGCAATGACCAGGGCTGGAATTTCAGGGATACTCTACCATCTGCAAAGATACTGATATGAAGAGGGGAAAAATGATAAAATGAGCAATTGTAAAGAAGTAGAGGCAAGTGACAATGTGGCCTTGGGAAGACTGGCATTAGCCCCTTGTGATAACTGAATATCCAATTCCTATTTGCTTCACTTCTGGAACTTAAAGGTAGTTAAATTCTAGTTCCTTCTAACAGATCCTTATTTGCACACATGCTAGTCTGAGTCTGCTCCATTTTTTGCACCCAAAAATTCCATACTGAGGTGGTGGCTCCGACTACTAAGTGCCGGAGATCATTCACCAGGCACTGTGTATTGGAAATGTCCCGGGAGGGTGAGTTTCTCGTGCTCCAATCCAAAGAGCACGGCGATTGGCTGAAGTACAGCGACAACAATCTCGTGACTCAAGTTCTCCTGCATGTCCTTCTGGTTTTTGCTTCCCGGCACATGTCTGGCTCCACAACTACACTAGGAGCTTCTTTAATTCATCTGTTCATCCCCTGTAGCATCAGACTCTGGTTGCTATTGAATTTGCTGATGGTGTTTATGTAAAAAGAAAAAGGAAAAATAAAATAATAAAGAAACTTTCTTCTTCAGTGATTTTCCATTTGGGCAACATTTCTCTTGCCTCAATTTAGGAACTAATCACATTTTGTTCTCTTTTTGTTGTAACCAATATCTCTTCTTAGCTTTATGTCAATGAGGAGAGAGTTTTATTTAGCCAGTAATTTTCACTGCAGAAAATCTTGGGCCCAGATTGCCCTGAAAAAGCAATATGTTCTGTTTTATTTTTATATTACATTATATTTATTTTAATTGCATTCTCCATCTGGTCAAAGATAGCACTAGGCACTTCAGATGGGGAAAAGAAACAAAGAGATCTCTAACCAGGCTAATAACTGTAAGGCTTAGTTTTTAAAACCATTCAGGGGGCATTCAGGCCTGAGACAAATGCCACCGCTCTCATGGAAAGACCCCCCCCAAGAAGGATTCTTGAAGGAAGATGCATGGGCATGGCCAGGACGCCTGGTTCCCCCTGGGTGGCCCACAGTGCACCCATGCAAGCAAGCCACACCTGGTACCACTCTTAGAGCAGGAGTGGACCACTGTGTGAAATGACACATGTGACCTCTGAGCGCTCTGGAGCACTTATACTGTTTCTAAAGCAGTTTCAGCAGCACATTAATGCCCAGTTTCAATCAAATGTTTTATTAATAAACTTGAGCAGAGACCTCACAGGAGAGGTCATTTTCTTCTCATTGCAGGAGAGGTTTCTGTAAAGCACTGGGAATGGCTGGCTGTCTTCCAAGGGAAACTGAAGTTATTTCAATAGTTTACCAGACACCAAATCCCCAAATCAGGTGCCTGCAGTGTAAGGCCTCGCCCTCGCATGCAGGTTAAAGTGCAGGTTACAAGGTTATCAAGGCTGCTGCAGACTTGTTCCTTCTTTTAAATCTGAACAAATTAGGGGACAGAATGGGAGGGTTTACACAGGAAAGTTTGCCAGAGAGGGTGGGTGGTGACATTCCCTGATGGTAATCTACTCCCTACAGTCTATCACATAGGACGGTTTATATTTCAAGCAACAAAAGCCTGTTTCAAACTGACTGAAGCAAACAGCAACTTATGAGTTTGCACACTGAGCAATCCAGGGGTATCGGGCATGGTTTGATGCAGGTTCACCAGATCCTCAGGGAGCCACTGATTTCAGAGCCTTTGTCTACCAGAGAGGACGCCTGATGGCACTGAGGTTAAACCATGCCCTCCACTGCTAACCAAACCTCTGTTGTTGAAACCCACCAGTCGCTCAGTGGGAGAAAGAGGTGGCAGTCTGCTCCCATTAAGATGGACTGCCTTGCCAATGCTCTGGGCAGTTCTGCTCTCTCCTAGAGGGCTGCTAGGAGTCAGAATTGACTGACTCAGATTGGGGTGTGGGGGATGTCCACCTCATGTGCTGAAAAGTGTTGATCACAAGGATGTTCCATTGAGGACTAAGGGCCCGACCCAAGCCATGGTATTTTCAATCGCCTCTCACATGCATGTGAAAGTTGGACATTGGATTAGGAAAATTGAAGGAGAATTGGTGCATTTGAGTTATAGTGCTGGCTGAGAATATTGAATGTACCATGGACCATCAAAAGAACAAACCAATCTGTCTTGGAAGAAGTACAGCCAGCATGCTCCTTAGAGGCCAGGATGGCGAGACTTTGTCTCATGTCCTTTGCACATGTTGTCAGGAGAGACCAGTCCCTGGAGAAGGAGATCATGGTTGGTAAATTAGCAGACCCTTGAAAAAGAGAAAAACCTTTAACAAGATGGATGGGCACAGTGGTTACATCAATGGGCTTCAACATGAGGACAATTGTGAGGATGGCACAGCATAGGGCTGTGTTTCATTCCATTGGAAACAGGGTCAAAATGAGTGGCCAATGACAGCCGAACAACCTCACGGGAAACTTCATCTCTTCTCTCCAGGCTGGCTCCTGTCTAGTTCTAGCAAGGGCCCCAGAGCTTCAAACATTACAGCGTCCCCATCCCAGTCAGAGGAAGAAAAAGCATCCCTCTTGCCTTGAAGCAAAGGGGTCCTTGTGTGGTGCAAATGATGAACACATTCTACTCTGAGTCAAAAAGTTGGAAGTTCGAATCCACCCTGAGGTACCTTGGGAACAAGACCCGGTGGTCTGTTCTGAAAAGTCAGCCACTGATCCATCACCACAGACAGAAATGGAAAGATTAAGGTCAAGGGGGCATTGCACCTGTAGCCCCAAAGAAAAGTCTGACATTGTGTTGGTCACAATTAGGCCACGTGCTCACCCCTTATGCCATGGTTGTGTCTGGGAGGGCGTGGGTGCTCTTTGCAGGTCCATGTATAACACTCAGAGTGAAACCCTGGGATTGCTCTGTTGGGAGTAGGGCTTGTCCCCAAAGGACATTTAAGACCCTGTTCCTGAAAAGGAGGAAATGAGAAGCCAGGTTCTCAGGTACCCTCTGCAATGATAGAGTGGTGACAGGGACCAGTGCCCACCTACTGCCCTAAGAGCACCTCTTTGATCTGCCTGTCACTATTCTTGATGCCAAGTTCAGCATATTTCACAGAATCATAAAGGAAAGCATATGCCAACCAAGTGCAGACAATGGTATTCATCAAGTGGGAGACTGCTGGTTCTGAAAAGGTTCATAGAAACGATGCTTAGAAGAGCATCCCAGAACACGGAAGACAGATTGAATCATCAAAATCAAAGAAGGCAGTTGTAGGCAATATTGTGCCCCACTCAGCTCACTTTGACCAGGCCACAGCACCTTCCCCAGTTACTTGAAGCTGCAAATGGCGTGTGCCTGTCCCCTTCTCTGGAGAATTGCTTTTGGCAGTTAAGCCCAAGGCTCCTTCCTGCTCCAGACAATAGCTGACAGAGGAAGGTTAAAACTGTAGCCTCCTCCCTCACACAGGATGAACCTGTGGTGCCTGTGGCTCCTGAGTGCTCTGTGGCCCAGGGCCATCCTAGACTTTACCTGAGACCACTTCTTTGCTCATCTCCTCCCCTTCCTTTGGATTCTCTCCTTGACAGTGGTGTGTGTGTGTGTGTGTGTGTGTGTGTGTATGTGTGTGTGTGTGTACACACACGCGCGCACACGCGTGTATGAAGGATATCCCTCAGTACATTACATCACCTGAATCTGTCTCGGGCTCTGGTCCTAGAGAGCCCGATCAAAAACAAAACACAAAGCAACCAATCAACCAGTAGAATGTCCCGAGCTTTGGTTCAAAGAGGGTTGAGGAGATAATGGGGTTACAAGGATTAGAAATCCTATGCCCTGGAATCAACTTGATGATGACAGGTTTGCTGCATTTTTTTTAAGGGGCATGAATTGTGGTTTCCTGGGCAATACAAATAGTTAAATACTCACTTGACTACTAGCCAAAAGGTGGGTGGTACGAACCCCCTCAGGGGTGCATCAGAAGACAAGGCCTGGCTCCAGCCTTGGAAACTTTATGGAGCAGACATCCTCTGCACACCTGGCATCGCCAGGAGTCAGAATTGACTCAACAGGAAATAACAACGGATTCATGAGGGCTCTCCATTCGAAGTCACAGAAATCCTCTTGAAGTGACTTAAACGTAAAAATGGCAGGGTTTATTACAGAGACAATGTGTCAGATGAATCTTAGCTAAAGGCAGAGAATACCAAAACGATGTTTATCTGTGTTTTCTTGACTCTGCAAAGGCATTCGACTGTTTTGATCATCACACGTTATTGATAACATTGCAAAGAATGATAGAACAGGTGTAACCTGTACACAGACCAAGAGGCAGGCACTGTAACAGAAAAGATGACTACTGCCTGGTTTAAAATCATGGAGAGTGGGTGGTAGACTTGCATCATTTGATCATGCTTACCTAATCTATATCTTAAGAAAAGAACCCAAGAAACTGGCCGATGCGAAACGAAGAGGCATCTGGCCTGGAGGAAGGCCCATTAACCACCTGAGATGTGCACCTGGCACCACCTTGCTCGCTGACCATGAAGCAGGCTTAAAGCACTTCGCCTGTTGATGATCAAAGACTGCAGCCTTCCTTTTCTCCCATGTGGAAAAAACACAAAAACTTCCCCACGGGACCTTCAACACTATCATGAGGAAGGGGGAAGAATTGATGTCAGAGATTTCATTTTACTGAGATCAACAGTCAACACTCCTGAAAGTTACAGCCAAGAAACCAAATGACACCTGGCCTGGGGAAAAGTGGCCTCAAACGGGCACAACGAAGTGTTAGAGAGCCTGGTCATTGCCATTGGCTCACAGCTTGGGAAAGTTGGAGAATGGATAAGGAATACCAACGAAGAATCGATATATTTGAATTCTGATGTTGAGCAAGCATATTGAAAGAACCATGTATTGCCAGAAAGGAAATAAAACGCCAGCCTAGGAGGAAGTGCA
>NW_022103899.1:33190744-33204133 GCF_000313985.2 Echinops telfairi | reverse complement strand
CACCATCAATTTTAGATCACTTGTACTTCTCTTGTCCCTGGGTTTGTTGACACCCCTTTCCTAGGGACAACAGAAAAGTGAGTGAAGGGAGACAGTGGTTGGTGTAAGACATGAAAAAAAAATTATCAAGGGTTCATGGGGGAGGGAGGAAATAAAATGAGGAGCTTATACCAAGGGCTTAAGTAGAAAGAAACTGTTTTGAAAAAGATGCTGGCAATATATGTACAGATGTGCTAGACACAATGGATATATGTATTGAGTGTGATAACAGCCCCCAATAAAGTAAAAATAAATAAAAAGAAAAAACAACAACAAAATTAAAGCACTCAGAGGGTGTCTTTTCATGAATGCTAGCACCCTGAAGGTGATTCTGAGCTTGGCCCTAGTCAAAGCAGTGATTAGCCATGGACAAAGTCATGCGTGTCATCGAGGGAAAAATTCAAGCTGAAAGGAATAGTTAATGTGTTAGGTCAACAAACCAGGACACTGAAGAGTTTGGTAGACTTAATTATGCCCAGAAACACACAATTACACACAGAGGTATAAATAAAGATTAATTAGCTTGAAGTTGATTTTGTACTATGGTGAGAGAAACCCAACTGAACAGCAGTGAGTTAAGAGCGAGTTGTGGGCTTCATGCTTCTAGAAAGAACATAGTGTCCTGAGCCAGAAGAACAAACAAGTCTGTCTTGGAAGCAGTACAGCCAGCATGCTCCTTGGAAGAGCTGCTGCCGAATGACACTTCATCTCACATACTTTAGCTATGTCGTTGAAAGGACCAATCCCTGGGAAAGGATGTCATGCTTGAGAAAGCAGAGCATCAGAAAAAAATGAAGACCCTCAATTAGATGGATTAACACAGTGGCCACAAGAACAGATTCAAACACAGGACACATTGTGAGCATGGTGGGCGACTGGGCAGCGTTACATTCTGTGGTCATGCGATTGCAATGAATGGGAACCAACAACAAGCGTGCAGGTTGGAGGGAGAGTCAGGGGCTGCGGGAGATGGGGAATGCTGGAGTCTGCACTCAGCCTACCAGGGGTGTTCACATCTCAGGACTTTACTTTAAAGACCTTAGAAATCAGCACTCGAGACGTGGCGGAATTTACAGTGAGCTAGCCCTACAACTTGCTGAGCACCAGCAAGTAACACCATTCTCAGGTGAAATGGGTTGTCTGGAAATATAGCCTTAAAAAACAGGCACCAGGGCATGTTGTTTCTGAAGGGGAGGAGACGGGATAGCTGTGTTCAGAGAGCGATGACCTGTCATACAGAGAAGAAAAGAAGGCTGTTCTCGGGTTTTTCGGTTATTGTTCCGGAGAACAAAGAAAGTACACCATGTGTCAGATAGGGAGAGACAGGTCTAACGGAAAGACTAGAGAACGTGACAATGATTACAGCTGCCCCGTGTGATGCAGTAGGCTTGCTCCCCAAGTGGTAAGCTTGCACATGCCCTGGGACTGTCCCAGACGAGTATGGACGTTAACAATACATTTATGAAGAGTCCCAACATGCCAGGCTCCATGGTGGGCACTTTGTGGTGAGGATTTCAGAGACCATGTGTAAATTACCTTCCGTGAAACCTGGCATGTCCTGTAAGGCACAAAAGTCATCATTCCTGTTCGACAAACAAGGGAGCAGAGGTCTCCGGGGATTTAGTATTTTACCTGAGATCACATTACTTATTTGTGGCAGAGCCTAGATTTGAACCCACAGCAGTCTCATTACCATGTAGGGCTATTGGTATGTGAATCCCTGCCTTAGGAGGAGGCTGCCTCAGATAGCAATGAGGGATCAGTGTGCTTTGGCGCCAGTTTCTGCTTAGTCGAGCCCATGGTCTCTAGTCTTTACCAAATATAGTTTACCATCATTCTAAACAGGACTTTTTTAGGAGACGAAACCAAACAGTTTCCCTCAGTGAAGTCAGATGAAAAGAAAATAGATGTATGAGTAAAGATTGGCCAGCTTACAATGCAGTAAAAAACAATTTAAAAATCTCAGTGGCTTAACCCAATAACTAACAAGTGTTGACAAGGGTAGTCTTTCCAATATGGTTGGGGAACCCAACTGAGGAAGATTTCATCTTATGATGTGCTTGCAAGACTTTTGCAATGGGCAAAAATATGACAAATGATGCACTTTTAAAAATTCCTCAAATTTCTTGAAAATTTAAAGCATCATAGATTTGATCCCATGATGGTAAATAGTAAGGGTGAATCCGTTGATGGTTTACATTCAAGCCTGTGGAATGCACTCGACATTGCATCTCCATAAGGAGTTAGGCATGGTATTGCAGGTACCCCTCCGTTCTTCTCTCAGCCAGAACTGCACTGTTCTCAAGAGTGGTATTGGGGGAGAGGGGTGATGTGTTTGATTTTGTTCACTCAGTTCCCATACCTCCTTTTCTCATAGCACCCCAAGCTCCACTGGGAGAATTTCCACCTCCACATTTCATTCTGTTTTCCAGATGTTGGCCCCATCAGCCACACATGCCATTGGCTCCTCTACCTGATGCTTTTGTCACCAACAGCGGCCATGATTGTGACTCAAGCTTCATAAATCAGGTGCTCTCTTCCTAGCTTTTGACTCTGAAGCCAGTAGCTACAAGGGCAGAAGAAATGGTGGGAGTTCATTGTCGCTTTGGTTTCTGGCCCTAACGAATGCATGGAAAGTTCCCTATGCACACATTGACTTCCTAGTTTCTATGAACTACAACCGAACGACTTTGAGCAAGATGAATTCTCATTAGGATTTGTTAGGTTTGAAAGAAGAATGGCGAAAATTAAAGAGCCTTCGAAACGATCAGTCGAATGGTTTAATGGACCACCTGCACATATCTCCACAACCCAGGGACCAGTAGAACTAGATGGTGCCTGGCTACCACTCCCACTACTCTGAACGAGATCACATTCTAAGTTCCTGGATGGAGTGGGAGAAAATGTGGAATAAAACTCAAAACCAAAAAAGAGAATGGGCTTACTGCTTGGCTAGATACTGGTGTAACTACTTCTTCCTAGGTGATGCTCCTTCATGACCTTATGACTGAATTTTCAGCCAAACAATAGACATGTCTATAAAAAGAACATCCTCTCAGTAGTAGGGTTGGGTAAGGATTGACCTGCTAAAGTTCGGTGGTTCAAAACCCACCAGCTGCTCTGTGGGGGAAAGATAAATCTGTCTATTCCTTTAGAGAATTATATCTCAGAAATTCTGGATGGGCTCATTTTGAGTTAGAGTGGACTTGACCGCAGTGACTGGCATATGGAGAACAGAGACGCAAGTGAAGGATGCACACCCTAGAATAATCAGCTGTTTGAGATCAAAGGGACATCGTTTACCAAGGACAAAATTCAGAAGGGCTGGGGAAGGAGAAGGCATGGAAGCACAGGACATGAAATAAGGCATGTTACATTGGGGGATGTTATTGTTAGGTTTTGTGTCACTACCCTGGGTCAGGAGCCTAATTGGTTTGGCAATTAAGGCCTGGCAATTCCTAAGATGTGACCTAACACGTGGTATATAATCAAGTCCATAAGGGGACCTTCTGGGAGCCAATCCATTGTAAGGAGATTAGGATGGAATACAACCCCCTTATCCAGGTCATAGACTTGATGCAATTAGAAAACAATTTCCGCATAGGTGTGGCCTACTTCCTAGATAAGGACGCTTTCCATATAAATTGGCTTGCTTTCCCCCCTACCTTTCCATCTTGCATTTGGCTCACCAGGCGCTGGTTCTTTGGACTTGAGTCACTGGCTTGTCACATTGCCTGCTAATTCCAAGAACCACCATCCACCTGCAATCTGACCTCCCAACTTTGTATTCCTTCACCTCTCCAGTCATAAACCTGACCTCTTGACCTTGGCCTCATCCACAGCCATTAGCCTTTGGGGACTAGGACAGGCTTTGCCCACTTCTACAACTGTGCAATCCATTTTCTATAGCTCCATCCATACCTCCATTTATATAACTAGTTTACTTATCTAGAGAGCCCAAGCTACCACGAGGGGATTGCAAGGAGGAGAAGAAAATGGGGATGAATTGTTGCATGTAAAACTAATGATCTGCTCAGTAACATTCACCTAATTCACAATAAAAAGGTTTTTGTTTTGTTTTTAAGTTTCCTTCATATATGTTTTTGTTTTCTTCAAAGAGTTCCATGGTTAAAATATTAAAGTTTAGATCAGATTTTTTTGGTGTTGCTCCTTGTCCTATGCCGGGTAACCTTAATAAATAATACAAAGAAAATGTCTATCGTAGGTGTGGCAATCGACTCTCTGCACATGTTACCTCTGACAGGAATCACAAATAAGCCCATGCAAAAGATGGCTCGGTAGTTCCACAAATCTTCACTGCTTGTGAACATGAGCTCTTTTTAAAATATCTAACATTCAGAACTGCAGGCATATGGAGAACAGAGACGCAAGATGGTGTACACCATCTATGTACGAGGTGATCCCCAATCTGAAGATGGTGAGCTTCACTCCTGCTGAATCTCACTCCATATTTCTCTCAACAGCGGAAGAGAAGCCTTGTTCAGTGCACTTGCTGAACTGCCTGAAGAGCTTTGAGATTTGTGTCACCTCTATACAATAGTGATATTACATTGGTTAAATTTATATATTCCTTATGATTCACCTCATCACCTCTTCAATCTACCTGCCTGCTACTTATTAATTTTTTGTTGTTGTTTTTGTTGGACGCTGTGGATTCAGTTGCAACTCATAGCCGTTCCGCATGGCGAAGTAGAACTGCCCCCATAGGGTGGGATTTGGTTCTTCACTATAATCCTTAGAGAAGAAGATCCCCCGGTCTTTCTCCCACTGGATGGGTTTGAACCACCAGTCTTTCAGTTAGCAGCCAGGGCTTCTTACTTATGAATTTAAATATGATGTAACACTCCTACCAGATGAAATACCTAGATCCAGATATTGAAGCATCGGCCAAATGCCTAATTTTGTTTTCTTGAGCATGAACGTGTGGGGAGGGATGGTGGGATTCAAACATGAAATCATTTTTAGAAAGTATTCTTAAATATTTATAAATGCAATACACACAGAATAGCAGTGACCAATCCAGAGAAATGAAACAAGAATGAGCTTAGCTTGGTCCACATTTTTTTTTCTCACTCCAGTTGACAGTTAGTGTCTCATCAAGGTAGGTTTTGTCTTAAAACTCTACTTAAGTTTTCTGGATGCTAGTTCTGTAGGCTGCAACAAGTTAATAAATTATTTCCTCTATGATCAGCCCAAATGGCCCCTTATTTATTTTATAGGTATTTGTTGCCTTGCTGTCTATGTTTATAAGTTTTTCTGATCATTTCCATCACCTCCATAGTCTCTGCCGCACTCCCCTTATAAATTATTCTTTTGCAACTGTCTGAAAATCCCATCTCTTGACCAACCCAGAGGGGTCTTCTTTCTACTCTTGCTTCCCATCAAATCTCCATCCTGAAGCTCCACCGTTCTGGCAACGACCCTTCTTCCCTCTGCTCTCCTTCCCCACTTGAGGTGGGTAGTGCTCCCTGGTAAAGTGTTACCACAACACACACTCAATGGCGCCATTCTGCTCCCAGAGAATGGCTTCTCATATAAAAATGGGTAACCAGAGAGCAGCCTGGTTTATGCCAGGAGGAACTGGCTTCCCAGTACATGTGGAAAACTGAGGACCTGGAAGAGTGTATGGGCCTAATCCCAGGGCGTGGAAGACCAACTCTCGTTAGAGAAAGATCTCCCTTGTTCCGAGACAGAGATGATGTCAAATACACATTCTCAGACTGGAAAATACCCCTGCAGTAGCCCTCCAGAAAGGTGCTACCACAAAAAACATCTCCTACTTGCGTCTGGCTGCTTGCCATGGGCCTGGAAGCTACCGATCTTTAAGAGCAAGCAGATTCCTTTGTCCATGCCCCCCAAAGTACTGCTGACTCCCTTCTGATGCCTCCTTCTGATACTGACCTTCCATTGTTCCCCTGGGAAGAGTCCAGGGCCATCCATGGTTAAGCCAGAGACTCATTCTATGACCTGTCCACTCTGTTAGGATGTATCTTCTGGGGGCATGCAAGCCTCATGACTACATAAACCCGTTGAAAAATACGTGATTGATTATCTCTTGATTCTGACATCAGGACGAGGCCCTGTGCCTCGCTGTCTATTGTCTTTTACTTCTTTAATAGCACACGCCGCTCCGAAGGACCCGTTCGGCTGTGGGGCGGGATCCGACAGGCAGAGGGCTTCAGAAAGAACATCACCACAGCATTCGAAGCTAACCTTGGCTTGTTTGTGTGCAGTTCTTGTTTGCGGTCTTGTTTCCCAACTTTTCAGCCTCACCTGACTGTACCAAAAGCAAGTATATTTCACCTGCTTTCGACAAAACCTAAAAATGCTGCTTCGGCGCACTGACTGTCCACCTGTAACAGCCTCTAGGTGGACATTACACTTAGAAAGGGGTAAGGCAGTAGAGGAAAGGTAGAACTTCACCACAGGCGGTTGTTGTGGAGAATATTAAGCAAAGTTCCAGCAAAAGAGAGTTACAGAAGGCAGAAAATGACTCATTTTCTATATGAACTAAAGGGAAACGACAAGCAGACCCAGGAATGTTCAAAGATTGTGAAAGACTGGGCTCTCTTTCTTTAAGCCTCACTTTCTTTAGCCAGGTTTCCCATCAATCACTTGACTGCCTCCTTGCTCACTCCTCCATGTGGAGTTTTCTGACAATGTCCAAGGAGCTCGAACAAAACAAAGCTGGAAAACTCTAACCAGGAACACTTTGTAACTAGAAGCCCAGGCTCTCCAGCATTGAACAAATGTTGTAAGTCTGTGACATGGATGCGGAGTCATTGGGGTCCCCCTGATCTCGATCTTAGGGTGCCCATTCAATATGATATGAAATGACGCTCAGAAACCAGTGTCCTCTTTCTGAGAAAAGATATTTGCTGGCCCTCTTCTACACGCCTTATCCCTTGTCTGTCCTGAGATGTCCTTACCAGGTACAGGAATTATAGTACCAGGTGGTGCAGATGGCTAAATTCAGAACTACTCTCCGATAGGTTGGCCGTTCCAGCTCACCGAGAGGCACAAGGGAAGATCCGGTGATGTGCTTTTGCAGCACCCTATAACTCAAACGCACTGCTATCTGGTTGATTCCCACCTTGAGGCTAGCTGCCCCACTACACTCCCAGGGCGCCTGGAAAACGAATCCACTGCAGCAGTTTGACCCTGGGGTTGCTGTGAACTGAAATTTATTCAATGGCAACCAACAGCCATAATGCCGGGGGAACAGGGGGTGGTTTGGGGTGCGTGAATCCTTGCTCGCATGGGTGCCCCATGCAGTTATTCTGGTCAATGTCCAGCCTTCTCTTTTCTCTTCCTTTGTTCCCAGCGCTCGTCACCCACACCTCACCACTCCCCTACCTGCTTGGAATCAGGCTCAGTCTCAGAAACAGCCTCGCCTCCCAGGAGAGAGCCTGATTGGCTGTGTTCTTCACCCCAGACAAGGAGATCTATTTTAAAAAGGAAGACGTTTTAGTTCCCTAGAATCAGAATAATAAAAGCTTTCCTGTAAACCTGGAAATTAAAATGCAGACAATACATGTCCTTCGGTCTCTTTTTATTGGTCTTCAGAGGTGAACGCAGGAAGGGTTGTAAATATGTATCAGGGAGGTTGGTGGCTTGCAGGCATTGAAACTCCACTCACAGCGATGATGCTGAGTGTCTGTCTGATCGGCTGCAAATGCCCCTCCTTGTCTCTGCACACCCCCATCTCACTCCCACCTCCCTACCCTGTTTGCAGTGACTTTGAAACTGGTGAGAAGTGTTTTGAGGTGACACTCAGCTGCTGTGTGGTCTGGAATGCAGGATCATGTCTTGTGTCAATGACAATGTTTTCTGGTTGCTACGGAAGCCTCATCAATTCAGTCTTAGGATGCACTGCCATCTCCTGGAAGACCATTGGTCTGTGGTGCCCGCTGGCGTCTCCTCTGGAACACTGCCCGGAACACCACCCATCCCAGATCCAGGGCTTGGCCATCCATGATCGATCTTTAGAAGCAAAGATTTGGGAGCCCCAAGCCCTCCTTCCCTGCCCCTTCCCACTAGAAAACAGCAATCCCTGAAGGAAACGAGAAGTGTTGTATTGTCATCTTAATTAAAAAACGAGTAACTAGGCTAGGGAGGCCACTGGTGCTGAGAGCTGGGATCATTAGTCCTGCCTTCTGCTCCCGAGGCTGGTAGCAGATGCCATTTCCTGTAAATGAGTAGCTGGGACCAGTCGGATCCTGCCCTGGGGAGCTCTGGCACAAGCAAGCCATCTTATTTACACCAGTCAGGACTGGACCAGGACTCAGAGCAGAAGTCCCCAGCACGGGCAGAGCTCTGGCCTGGAGACAGCCAGGCATTCTTTAGCCCATTTGCTTTGCCGCGATTGTTATTGAAGCTTCCTATCGTGCAGGCAGACTGCGTGTTGGGCTAACAAACAAGGTGTTTTCAGAAAACACCATAGACATCATAGCACCTATGGCTTCCACTTAAACTCACAAGTATATGGAGGCCAGCTCACAGAGGCACCGGGACATTTTTTAAAGATCCGCTTTTCAGATGAAGGCAGGTTCATTGTCAAGCTAGGACGAGAAGGACATGCATTTAGGAAGATAACAGGTTGGTTATGGGGTGAGGAAAGAATCTCTTTTCCAACAGTTTCCTTTGAGAAAATGAAATGTAATTCTCTGCCTAAAGATGAATAAGACAAGACTCTCATGAACAGAATTATTTTATTTCGGTGCATTAACAGAATGGTTCAAATTCAATTAGTGTCCCTTTGAATCAGTAGTTCTTATCTCTTGGAAGGAAGGCTGTAGATCCTTTGAAAATCTGAAAAGTTATTTATTGTTTCTTAAAACAACAAAAACCCTATACATTCTGTATGTCGATAAAGAGAGACAGCAAAACTCTATCAAACGCCCATGTCACACCAAAACCCAACTGATCTTAACAGCTGCTTAGTGAAAAATCCCTTTGGCAGCTACACTTCTTTGCAACTGTGAGTTTAAGGGTCGGACCTATTGGCTATTTGGAGGTGAATTAGAATCACAGGCATATTTGCAAATCAGCAGGTCCCTGAGATTGGCACCTATGAGCAACCACCTGGGCTATTTCCCCTCCTTCCCAATACCCGGCCTCATCCTGAGAGGTGGTTCCAATGCTCATCCTTCTTTGGATTTTCAGAGGCACACATCTAACAGCCCTGGCAACACCTGCTCCGCTGGAAACACAGCTGAATCAACGATTCTGCGGTGACACCTGTTTGGACCATCTTTTGTCTTGCCCCCGGAGAGATGCCCGATGAAAGCGATTTGGAAAGGAAGCCTTCCGTGTGGCAGGAAGGCCAGATGCCAGCACTCCGGCAATGGTACAGTGGCAGCTCTGCCACCCTCCCTGGGGCCCTTTGTGTAGAACGTGGGGACAACTTCACAGCACCGTGTGTCAGGTGAATGGTAAATGTATAAGGAAGCACAACTTTTTTTATATCGTTTTATTAGGGGCTCATACAACTTTGATCACAATCCATACATACATCAATTGTGTAAAGCACATCTGTACATTCATTGCCAAGGAAGCACAACTTTATGTCAGGCAAGTACTACCATGCAGGATGCAGGATTTGTTCTAGGGTTGAAGATTGTACCTTTGGACTTGGGTTTCTAACCAACGGTTTGCATCTTTGGCTCAGCACTCTCATCACTATCATTAATAATTCCCGAAAGGGAGTCTTTTGCCTTCCCTCCCTCATCCATCAGCAGAAGCTGTGTGTTCACGTGGTCCTTTCGATCTAAGCTTCCAGAGAAGTGTTTGCCCGCCAGCTTCTGTACTGTCGGGGTCCTGTCAGCAGGCCTTTGGGAGCTCCTTCTCTTTTTCCACCTGTAAGTGACAAAACAAGAGGTCCTCCTATTTGTATGGGCTCTCTCTCTCTCTCTCTTATCTCTCTCTGTCTTCATGTTTAGTTATGAGCGTGTGGGTGCAAGCCATTCGTCTATATTTGTCCTCCCTCGCTCTCCCAGTCTTCCATGATGAGTACCTTTGTAGCGGATCAGACTCCTCTTCTGTGATGCCACTCTCAGGCACCTGATTGCTCCCAGAAGAAACAGGGCTGGAAGAGGGCACTCGGCCATAGCTGCTGATCAGTAACCATGGCTGACACCGCCGGGAGAGCACATCGTGCAGAGGGAGGGCAGCTCAGTGTCCACAATATTGCTGTTTGGGGGTGCCGTTGAGTCAGTTCTAGCTCTTGGCGACCCCCTGCTCAACTGCTCCATGAGGTTTTCTTGGCTGCAGGCTTTGCAGAAGCCGACCTCCAGGCCTCTCTTCCAAGGAGCCGCTGGTTGAGTTCAAATCATCAAGCTCTCAGTAAGCAGCTGAGCTCTTGCGTTGGGCCACCGGGGCTCCTTCCTTATAATACCCCTCCACAGGAGAAGGTCCCTTCCTCTATTACAGCGTTTCCCAGGAGAGCCGATAATAATAATGCATTGCCCTTGATGATGCCAATGCATAGAGACCTTATAGGACAGAATCGAAGGCCATCAAAGGACTTCCAGTTCTGTAAATCTGCACGGAAGGAAGTCAAGGAGCAGCGAGTGGGTTTGAACTGCTGAGCTTTGATTTGCAGTCAAGCATTTTAATCGCTGTCCCGCTAATTGTTCATCATACCCTTACTATGCGCAGCACAACAAAACCATGAGGGTCCTTATGTAATAATAATAATTCTTTCTAAACACTTATTGAGCACTTATTCTGTGGCTGGGGAAGACAGTTTGGTTGGATACGAAATTTGGGCCTACATAATTAACATTGTTCAAGGTTTTTACACGTATTGTTATTTAATTCATACAGCAACTGTAGGAGTTTAATTCCCATTTTATAAAAAAAACTATTAAAAGTTTCCATTTTATCATTGAAGAAGTTGAAACAGAAACAGGTTTAATAATTTGCACCACATACACAACCGAGAAGTAGTTGAGTCACACTTTGAAGCTAGGCAACATGGCGCAGGATTTTTGCCCTCAAATCCCTACTACATCTATGGCCAGGCAGTCCTTTCTGACTCCAAGTGACCTCACGTAAGGTTTTCCAAGGCTGTAAATCTTCACAGGCACAGAAAGCCTCGTCTTTCTCCTGAGGAGTGTTTGGTGGGTTCAAACTGATGACTTGGTGGTTAGTAGTCCCATGTGTAATCCAACAGGCTTGGGAACAGATAATGGTGATAGTTGGACAACATCGTGGTAGTTACATAATCTGGTGTCAATTTGAGAGGATTACGTGTGAAGGGATAGAGTCTGGCCTGTTAATCAAAATATAACCAATAATGGCTCTGTGTGGGCATGGCCTCCTGAGAATTCTGGGAAGTCCTGTATTTTCCTCTTTGGAGGCAAGAGACACTTCTCTCTCTTGGCTCACTCCCTTGAAGACTCTTTACTGACCGCACTCACGCCCTGAGAGACCCTCTACTGACAAGACACATGGCATAATGCTGATGTAGCCTGTGATCTCTGGAACCAGAGAAGCCGTGTGGAGACCCACGCCAGTGCTGAGATGCTTCTACTACCACTGGATTCACGAGACTTTGCAACAACTGGCCTGTGATTGTCCTGCATTCAGTGTCATTACATGTGTTTCATGAGTCTGAAGAGAACTTCATGGATAGATGTCAGACATATGGGCTAATATCGGACTTATGGACTTGATCTGGTCTGGGCTGGGATGTTTTCTCAATATTCAGTTGCTCTTATATACAAACCTCTTTCTTATACACATATGAATCTCCCTGGATTTGTTTCTCTAGTCTACCTGGATTAACACATTATGGTACTGAGAGTGGGGGCCATGGCAAGAAAAGGCTCTGCAACAGGTTCAGGCTGCTGAGCAAGCTGCCTTGCCACTGGGGCCAAATGATCCAGGTGTGATTTCATTGCTTGAGAAAATAAATACTTCTCCTGGTACTTGGTGTGCAGCTATTGATCTGGCAAATGCCCTCTTCTCAATATCAGTCTCAGAGGACCACCAAAAGCAGTTTACCTTCAGCTGGCAGGGGCAACATTACACGTCCACAATTCTCCCCCAGGTGTACATTAACTCTTCCACCCTGTGCCATAATTTAGTCCGAAGGGAACTCGATCAATGATCTCTTCTGCAAAATGTCACACTAGTCCATTATATTGATGACATCATGCTGATTGGGCCCACTAAGGAAGATGTATCAAAGACTCTAGATTCATTGGTACAACATCTGCATGCAAGAGGTTGGGAAATCAACCCAACAAAGATCCAGGCATCCTCTGCCTTAATAACATTTCTAGGGTTCCAGTGGTGTGGGGCATGTTGGGATATTCCTGCTAAAGTGAAGAATAAGCTATTGCATCTGACATCCCCCCCACCCACCCCCACACACAATTAAACAGGAGTCACAATGCCTAGTGGGTCTCTTCAGATTTTGGAAGCAACATAACCCTTATTTGGGTGTTCTACTTTGACTTATTTACCAAGTGAAATGAAAGGCCTCCAATTTTGAGTGGGACGCAGAACAAGAAAAGGCTCTTCAACAGGTTCAGGCTGCCATGCAAGCTGATTTGCCACTGGGAGCATATGATCCAGCTGACCTGATGGTGCTAGAGGTGTCAGTTGTAGATAGAGATGCAGTGTGGAGTCTTTGTCAGGCCCCTATTGGTGAATCACAGCATAGACTGTTGGGATTTTGGAGTAAAGTCCTGCCATCCTCTGCAGACAACTGCTCCCCCTTTGAAAAACAGCTGTTGGTCTGTTACAGGGCCTTAGTGGAGACTGAATGCCTCACCATGGGCCACCACGTCACCTGAGCTGCCCATCATGAACTGGGTATTGTCTGACCCATAGGGTCATAAAGTTAAATGTGCACAGCAACACTCCATTGTTAAATGGAAGTGGTATGTACACCATCAGGCCAAAGCAGGACCTGAAGAGACAAGTCAGCTGCATGAAGAAGTGGCCCAAATGCCCACAGTCTCCACTCCTGTCACAGTACCTTCCTTCTCCCAGTCTGCACCTATGGCCTCCTGGGGAGTTCCTTATGATAATTTAACTGAAGAAAAGAAAAATCATGCTTGGTTTATGGATGGCTCTGCACGATATGCAGGTGCCACTCATAAGTGAACAGCGGCAGCACTACATCCCTTTCTGGGATCTCCCTAAAGGACAGTGGTGAAGGGAAATCCTCCCAATGGGCAGAACTTCGAGCAGTGCACCTGGCCGTTCAGTTTGCCTGGATGGAGAATTGGCCAAATGTGAGATTGTATACTGATTCATGGGCTGTGGCTAATGGCTTGGCTGGATGGTCAGGGAATTGGAAGGAACATGATTGGA
>NW_022103899.1:33178562-33189740 GCF_000313985.2 Echinops telfairi | reverse complement strand
GCCATTTTGGCTTCTCATACCTTTGGATATACAGGTCAGGAAGGGTGTCACTGTACTGAGTGGTGTGATTGATCCTGATTACCAAGGAGAAATTGGACTGGTTACATAATGGAGGTAAAGGAGAATATGTCTGGAATCCAGGAGATCCTATAGGTCGTCTCTTAGTGCTACCATGCCCTGTGATTAAAGTAAATGGTCAACTACAGCAAACCAATTCTGACAGACGTCTAATGACCCAGACCCCTCAGGAATGAAGGTCTGGGTCACCCCACCAGGCAAAGAACCATAGCCAGCTGAGGTGCTGGCCAAGGGCAAAGGTAATACAGAATGGGTAGTAGAAGATGGTAGTTCTACCTATCAGTTACAACCATGTGATCAATTGTAAAAGTGAGGTTTGTGCTGGTCACTTTATCTTCTTTATATGTGCTTATTGAATATCTTTCCTTTGTTCATGTCTTATTGAATATCTTTCCTTTGTTCATGTATGATGTACCAGATAAAACTAGATTCAGTGTGTTTTCATTTCTATCTATGATAGATGCTTGATGTTAGGTATAAATGTGATTTCACTAATGTCTGAAAATTATAGCTAGCTAAGGAATTGTGTAAAGGTGCCAAGTTGGCAAGGGGTGGACTGTGATAGGTAGGTTTATAGTGTCAATCTGGCCAAAAGGGACATGTGAGGTTAATAAAGTCACGGTTTGATTGGAGAGCAAAGAGTTAAGTGGCTCAGCAAGCCCCGCCTCATTCTCTCTTGCTCTCTGGTGATCAGACCAGCATGCAGCTCCCTTAGCTAGTTCTCTGCCTCAACTTGTGTGCTACAATACCTGTGGGACACCCAACCTGTGGATCATGTCACTGGAGCTTGAGGTTCCTTTGAGACCTGCTTCACTAAGCTGCTAGTGTATATATAGCTTGAGCTGGAGACTGTCGGATCATGTCGTCTGGCTGACCCACCCTGCTGTTTGCTGCCTGTGGCCAGACTGCCTGCATTGCACTAGGGAAGACTCAGCTGTCTGCTTCCTTGACCTTGGACCCAGCAGCCCTTGTGAGTTGAAAGACATCCAGTATATTAACTGTTCCATGGAAGTGAGTTGAAATGAGCCCTCGATACTGCTTTGTAAACTAATTCGCTGTTATATTTCTTCGTGCTGTCTCTATCTATCTCTATTTCTATATCTATCTATCTAATCATAAATGGTTTTGTTTCTCTAGAGCACCCTGTCTAACATAAACATGAAAATATGAAAGTGAACTACTCCACGATAGAACTGAAGATTGTAGAGATGGCAAAAGCGCTGCTATCTATGTACGTATAAGGAATCCCGGTGGCAAAATGGGTTAAGCGTTGGGCTACATACCAGCCACTCTTTGGGAGAAAGTTGAGGTACTCAGCTTTCCATAAATTTATATAGATTCGGAAACTCCAGGGAGCATTGCATTTCTACTCCACCCTATCCATTTGCTATGAGTCTATCTGTCTCCAGGCCAGTGGGCTTACCCCAGCACACAAAGCCCAGCACATAAATTCTGTGCTCAGTTAACTCCTTGCAATGGTCTTCATTTGAGTATTGATCCTTGTGTAAAGTGTTTGTTTACTTTTCAGTATTTTGAACTAGACTCTAAGACTGTTGAGAGAAGAGACTTTTGCTTTTTTCCTCTTTTACTCAATAATCCTATTATGAGCCAAGTGCTCCAGTTTAGTGGTTCCCAAAACGTGCTCTCAAGATCAGGAGCGTCCGCATCATCTGGAAACTTGTTAGAAATTCAAATTCTCTCACCCAAGGAATGCAGGGCTCTGAGCCCGTTCAGTCTCCTTTGACCCCCTGCTGAGAATTTGCATTTTCCAGGCCAGATTGACTGAATCAGGATCGCCATTTTAACAATAAATGCAAATTCTCAGCAGGAGTCAAAAAGGAATGAAGTGGCTCTGGAAGCTCTTTCTAAATCTATTGCTTCAGAAACCCTGAAGTAGAGCCGGAATGCTCATGTTTTAACAAAGCTTTCAGAAGATTCCAATGCGCACGGAGTTGGAGAGCCACTGCTCCAGCCTCTTCAGTCTCAGAGTGTGATCCAAGGACCTGCAGAAGCAGTACCCCGTGGGAGCTTCTTTAAAATGCTCGAGTTGAAGCTCCACCAGAGATGGACTGAAGTGGCTCAAGAATCTGTGTTTTAACAAGATTCTTCAGTGAGTTGTGTACTGTAAACAAACAAACTTGCTGCCATCGAGTTGATGCCAAATCACTGTGACCCTGCAGAACAGGGTAGAATTGCCCCTGTGAGTTTATGAGACTGTAACTCTTCAAGGGAGTAGAAAGTCCTGTCTTTCTCCGAGGAGTGGATGGTGGTTTCAAACTGGCGACTTTGCAGTAAGCAGTGAAATGTGTAACCAGTATACTGCCAGGGCCCTGAAGAAGAATTCATATTTCCATATGCATCATATTAACCAAGGATCTTGTCAAAACATAAGCTCTACTCAAGAATCTGCATTCTAAAAAACCCTCAAGTAAAGGTGATATTACTGGTCCATGGGTCACAACTTGAACAGTAAATTGCAAGACAAAAGTAGAATATGCATCAGAACTACAGGGAATGGACAGGGAGGAAGACATCTCCAGATGCATCCTTCTAGTGAAATCAATTAGAACAGTTCTGTTTTTTATCTTATCTGTAGATTGTTCTTCAAGGTAGCATTTTCTTTGAATTAAGAATTTAAGACAAAACAAATCTTTAAAGCAACTGCCTTGCAGAAAGATAGTTAACCTTTTAGTGATAGACACCCCAACCTAATTCTATAATAATTGTCATGGGGCATGGATATGAGGAAGAAGCTAGGGGATATTATTGTTGTTGTTTCAGAAGCTGTTAGCAGGTTCCCATATCGAATAAAGTTTTTAAATGAGTTACAGTGAGATTGAGATAAAAGTCGCTTATGATTTGAGACCAGATTTAAAGACAAACTATATCAGAAATGTCAGCCGACACATCAAAGTAGCTATTTTGCACTTCCTACTTTCAGTCTGAAACCAAATGGCCTTTCTTCTTTCAGTATTGCTCCCCTTTCTGTTGTCTATGTATCTGTAAGGCCAGTTTCAGTGCTGGGCTGTTAGGTTTTTCTAGGTAAGGATGAAACAAAAGGTGACTGAAAACAAATTCCTGTTGATCTCACAATACTGTAATATCTCTAATCAATTACTCACTGCTATTTTAATCCTTTTTCCCCCCATATGTCCATTCTCAATGGACATCACATTGCATCTTCTTGGGTGACTGTCTCTCATCTGGTTCCCTTATTTCCATTTCTGGGGGAGCTACCCCTTTAATGGTTTCATTGTGTTCGCACTTTATGCCGCTTTCCGAGTTGTTGGACCTTAGGTTTGTCTCCTCCAGATTCATCTTCAAACAATATCCGCTTCACTTGCCCTTCCTGTACCAAGGTGCTGGTGGGCCCAGTGGTCTGCAGGATTATGTCTAAATCCCTTGAATGGCATTCAGGCTCTCAACCATTGGATCCCTACCTGACTTTCCAGCTTCACCATCTCAAGATGTTCCACCTAGTTGTGGTAGTTACATAATCTGGTGTCAATTTGAGGATTGGGAGTAAAGGGGTAGAGTCTAGTCTGTCAGTCATGGCACAGCCAAGGAGGCCTCTGTGGGCATGGCCTTCCCTTGACAATTCTGGGAAAACACTGGTATTTCCTCCTTGGAGGTGGGAGACATTTCTCCCTCTCTGCTCACTCCCTGCGAGACACTCTACTGACAAGGTTGACTCCCTGTGAGACATCCCTGAGGAGAAGCCACATGGACCTACCCTGATGCAGCCCTGGGTGCTGGAGAAGTCATGTGGAGACCCCTGCCTGGGCTGAGATGCTTACAACACCACTGGATCCAAAAGTTTTCTACCCACTGGCCTGTGATCGTCCTGCATTCAGTGTTATTGCATATGTTTTGTGAGTCAGAAGAGGACTTTATAGATTGTTATCAGACTTATGGGCTTGATTGGGACTGGGTTGAGATGTTTTCTCAATGTTCAATTCCTCTTCTGTGTAAAACTTTTTTTATACATATGCATGTTTATGAATTTGTTTCTGTAGTCTACCCAGACCAACACACTAGTCAACTGCATTCATGTGAGTTCAAAGTCATCTACGCATAATTCTTTACCTATACTGTGTTTCTGTGGGTGCTTTTGTGCCATTTATATAAAGACAAAGGGAACTGATCATCTTTGATTTGTCCCATTACATCTGACTTTAACAAATGTACTTTTTATAAAAGGGAAAAAAATTTCAGAAAGAAATAAAAAGAATACAAGTTCCATGGGAAAAGACTACATAGATAGAATAAAAGGTAATGCATCCACTAATAAAGCTAGCTGGGGCTCTTTTATTATTATTATTATTTTTAAATGAGGGGACCCTTAGGAAGAAATAAAATTCCCTTCTCAGAGTAGCTAAGAAAAGATTATACAGTCTTGATGACAGCAGAGTAGAAAATTGTGTTAAGTGGCTGTTATTTTCTCATAAAGTTTTATCGTAACACCAAATAGTGAAAATTTACAAGTCCATAAAGGCTAACCTTTTCCACTGTGCTCTCAAAAGGATGCCCAATAATGTAGATGTTTCCCCAAAGCAAAGTCTTATCTGGTAAAACTGTCCTCATATTCTAGCATGACATTGCGGGATTAGTAATCCGGAGGAGAAAATCACAAATAATGGGACCGATGGTTTCAGGGGTCACGTGAGAGGGGGAAGTGGGGGAAAGAAAGGGGTGTGTCAATTGGATATCCCCTTACAGAGGGGTCACAAGGAAGAGATGAGCCAGTCAGTGTGCAGTATAGCACTGACAAAACATACAACTTTCCTCTAGTTCTTTAATGCTTACCCCCCCTTCCACTAGCATGGCCCCCAATTCTACCTTATAAATCAGGTTAGATCAGAGTATGTACGCTGGTATAGATAAGAGCTTGCAACACAGGGAATCCAGGACAGATAAACCCTTCAGGACCAATAATGAGTATAGCAATACCAAAAAGGTAAGGGGAAGGTGGGGGGAGAAAGGGGAAACTGATCACAATGATCTACATATCTAACCCCCTCTCAGGGGGACAGACAAAAGAAAAATGGGTGAGTAGAGGACAGGGGTCGGTGCAAAACATGAAAAAAAAATTTTCAGAAATCACCAAGGGTTCATGAGGGAGAAAGGGTGGGGAAGGGGGAAAATGAGCTGTTACCAAGGGCTCAAGTAGGAAAGAAAATGTTTTGAGGACGATGATGGCAACAGTGCTTGACAATGGATGTATGTATGGATTGTGATAAGAGCTGTACAAACCCACAATAAAATGGTTTAAAAAAAAAAGATATAGTGTCTGGGGTGTTAAAGGCTTGTAGTTAAACAAGTGGCCACCTAGTAGGAAAGCAACCAAGCCCACATGGAAGAAGCACACCAGCCTGTGTGATCATGAGGAGTTAATGGGAAGAGGTATCAGAAGTTCAAAAACAAGCAACTAAATAGATGTGAAGGGACGTGGATGTAGGGGAGACCCAAAACCCACCTGTAAGATAATAAGAGAGTACCTCACAGAAGGTCCACATAGAAGGGGTGATAAATTCAGGGTGCAGTATGGCACTGATGAAACTATCCTCTAGTTTTTTAATATTTCCTCCCTTTACTATTACAGCTTTTGTTTCACCTTATTAATCATGTTAAATTTGAATATGTCTACTTGTATAGATTTAAGGTCGTTTAGTACATGAAAGTCAAGATAGATAACCCTTCACAAACAATAACAAGAGTAATGGTTCCCTGAGGGTACAGGAAGATGGAAGCAGGGAGAAGGTGGGGGTGGGGTGGGGGAAGGAACAGGGAGCTGACAGCATTGATGACTGTATAACCCTACCTGATGGGATCTAACAACAGAATTGTATGTAAATGGGTATATTGGATTGTGCAAGGTATGGCAAAGAAAATGTATAGAAAATAAAAAGACTAAGGGTTCCTGGTATGGTGGGGACAGGGACAAAGAAAAGCTGATTATCAAGGTGTTCAAGAAGAAAAAAATGTTTTGTAACTGATTGTGGTAGCAATAGTACAATACTTCTTGATGTGATTGAACTGTGGAATGTTATGATATCTGTAAGCGCTCCCATTTGATTAAAACTCAACCCCCCCCAAAAAAAAACTAAACAAAAAATATCCTCCCAAATACCAAAATAATAATAATAAAAATTTTTAAAGAAGTACTGACCATTTATAAAAGAAAACCTTAGCAGCCATCTAGTCAATTTTGACTCATGGTAACCCCAGGTGCTCCATACAGTTTTTAAGGCTGATTTTTAGGAAATAGATCAATTCTCCTTTCTTCATCAATGTCTGGGTGGCCTGGAACCTAACCCTTTTGTTAGTAGTTGAATACCTTAACCATTTCTACCATCCAGTGATGTCCTCTAGAGAGTAATTTTGAAATGCTAGAAACAGAGACTATGTAACCCGATAAATTATTTGATCAATCAATAATTATTAAGAACTGTGACTTCAAAAAAAAAAAAAAAAAAAAAAAAAAAGAACTGTGACTTCTTTGTCACAGTTTCTTCATAATATATACAAAATACCTAACTCATGGAATTCTTATGAATATTAAATGAAGTAACACAACATTTACTGTACATAGTAATGATAAAAATAAATCATTAAATTAATAAAAAATAATATTAGTTTTGGGTTTTTTTTAAGCCTCCTTTGTGCTAAGTATTGCAATTTTAAATACTTAACCAGTGGGCTTCTCTTAATGCCAAATTAAGTTTTTATCAAATTTAAATGGTATGCATGGAACAATAATTCTGGGGTGCGATACAGAATACATTCTCAGTAATGTAATTGCAAAATTCACCTTTACATCATGAAGATCTTGGTCCTTTATAGGAATAAAACCAAATTCGCTGCCACCGAATCGATTCCGACCTTCAGGGAGCTATGCTAGCATGCTGGATACACACTGGGCTGGTAACGGAAAGGTGCGTGGTTTGAGGCCACCAGATGCTCCTCAGGAGAAAAGAGGAGGCTTTCTCTTCTCATAAAGAGTTACAGTCTCAGAAACCCAGGGGGCAGTCCTTTGTTGTCCTATTGCGTCCCTATGAGTTTATAGAAAGAGTTATGTGAGAAAGTACCAGCAGAGTCTGGTGGAAAGAAAGAAATCATAACAGAAAATGTAGTGTATCCAAACAATAAAAGAAAAGGCCATTCTGGAGACACTTTCATTAGCATTGGAATAATAGTAACTTGAATCCTATGCAATGACCAGATTTTGGACTTTTTGATCCATTGTTCATTTGTATTAATGACGTCATTTCATAAGACGCAACCCGATATATAAAGCTTGTTGGGAAACAACCCTTTGTGTTTCTCTCGTTTCTTGCATGTCGTCTACCAAAAACACAAGGCTGTGAAGATTCTTTGCATGGGCCGCTTCTTGGAGTAGGGTTTGTGGCGAGGAACCCTGACGCATGCTGCGAGGTCTCCTTCTGGAACGGAGCCACCCTGCTGACTGCCTGCCGTAAAAGCAGTGGATCTTCAAGCTCAGAGCTCCTCTCCGGAACCAGCACATACTACATGCGCTAGTGTCAGCAGGGCTCCGGCATCCTTCCCTTGGGAGATCATTTTCAAGGGAAACCAAGGTCAAGATGCCATTGCTCATGCTGCTTCCTGCACTGGGCGTAACAATGTCCTTTGTCTCTGACCAGGAAGTCTTACATTTTCTGCCTGCCTCCATGAAATAGCAACAACTAACTTTTTTGTCGGGTGAAATAAAATCCCAAACTCAACCAAGCCACACCACAGGATAATCTCAAGATTGCATTAGTTTGATCAATTGCGAGGTTTTCCAGATCCCCAGAAAAGCTTCCTTTGTGGTCATACACCTTCCTATCTCGCTCTTAGGATCCTTTCACATGAAGTGACAAAACACGTCACAAACCTCAGCCCCTATATAACCAGTAATGTATGACGCTCCCTATGGAAGCTATAATCTTGTCCTGGAGTCTTAGAATCCAAGTGGAAGGTTTTAAGCAGATAGCTTGGGTTTCCATTTTATACCCTTTCCTTTTTATTGGACTGTGGGCTCAATCTTTATACATGAATTGAACTTTGTAAATCACATCTTCTATAGTACTGTAGTCAGAAGTCCAGATTGTGAAAAAGCTGCTTTCAAAACAAAACCTCAGGCCTCTCACCTGTCTCCAGGACAGCTCCCTTGCCTCCTGGAATGTAGCGCTGGCTGGGTAATCAATTAGATTTCTTCCTTCTCAAGCTGACCATTGATGAAACCCAACTATTTTCTCCTAACAATATTACCATTGTGACACTGGCATTTTTATGTAAATAACTGTCCTCTGATTCATTAAGCCCGACTGCCCCTGCCATTCCCCTTTCTGACCCTTATCAGCCACTCACTAGCAAAACATGAAAATAAATAAATAAGAAGATACAGAAAGGCAATAAAAGGGTTACAGCCAAGAAGTTCATTGTGACTGTGTCTAACAAGGAAATTTTGAAATGGGTGACTGAGCACCCAAGGGTGCCCTGTCAGCTGGCCACAGCTACATTTGTTCAATGCCTGACAAATGCTTAGCACCATTTCCAGGTGGCACATGGAGACACAGAGCAAATGATGGCCATAGGAGCGCTTTCGGAGGGCTTGCAATTGAATAGCCAAGAAAGCACAATCAAATACCTACATAGCCGCACACAGACCATCTGGCCCTAGCTTACCTCTCCACTTACTCTTGATTTCTTTCATAACATGTGTCAAAACATGTAATGATTTAGCTTATTTATTTGTGCTCTTGGTGATTATGGTTCCCGTAGAGCTGAGATGTACCCAGCAGGCAACACTGTGGCCAATTATTTATGACTGCCACCCCTGGTAGTAGCCTCTAGAATATCAATTCCAGGACCACGGAGGCCATGTCTGTCATATTCACCATGGTAACTTCACAGCCTAGCAAACTGCACCTCCTAGAGTTTCTATGTTTTTGACTACAGGATGTCCTTGGTGATCAATGTTGAACTTGCAGACAATTCCTCCTCACCCCTAAGTGTTACGTAAATGTACTCTTACTTTGACATGATTGTGCCAACGCCTACTTGCAACAATTCTTTTTATTCCAAGTCCCTTCACTTCCTACACATCAGCTTTGAAATCACTGAAAAGACTTGGCGCATTTTCTTGGACTAAACCTGGGCGACCAGGTGATTCCGACTCACAGTGACCCTAGCTAGAGTGGCTGCAGCTGCAGAGACGTGGGGGAGCAGTCGTCTTCCCTTCCAGCGGCTGCTGGGCTTCAACTGCTCATCGTTTGGGTGGCAAACCCAACCTGAGCCGACAGCCCCACCCTCGCGCCTTCTGGCAGTACAGCAGCGGCTCTCAATCTGTGGGTCGCGACCCTTTTGGGGGTCGATCGACCCTTTCACAGGGGTCAATCATAACAGTAGCAAAATGACAGTGATGAAATAACAATGAAAATAATTTCATGGTCGGGCGGTCACCACAACATGAGGAACCATATGAAAGGGTGTCGGCATGAGGAAGGTGGAGCACCACTGCAGTACAGTAAGGCTGCACAAGAACTTTCTGCATCTGTTCTGACCCACCTACAAATCCTGAAAGACACAGAAATTGATCCTGTTTTACCCCAGAATCTACATATAAGCACACAATAGATAAATTCAGCAACAGCTATGGAGAGAGATTAAATAAACTTATGTCAGGATGTTGCAACACACTCAGTGATACAAAATGAAATAAGAATTTGGTTTGAAGGCACAAGCAAAATTTTAAAAGAACTTAGGTAAGGAATCATTCTAGGCAGAGAACTGATTCCGACCTCATTTTCCTTAAGGAGCCTTGACATCAATCACAAAGGATTCCTAAAGAACAGAAGCTCCCATTCGAGTCTCCTCAGGTGCCCTTGGGCTCAGAGAGTATAAGGGCAGTGGGCTTCTGCTGATGGCCCCAGACTTACTAAGGCTTAAAGCTGGGAAGGACAATCAGGATGCAGTTGAATCCCTTCAATTGATAGCAGAACTCGCTTCAAGCTAAAGTGAAGCCAGTGGTGTTAGTGACCTCCGTTTTTATTTATTTTTATCTTTCACCTTGGGCTCTACTCCATCCCGACTCTGAGGTCAGCTCTGTGACCTCATTTGGCTAACGGGATGGTAGCAAGTAGAGGAATGAAAGGCATCACCTTGACACTTGCTTTCCGGCTGCTCTTTCTCCTCCACCACAGCCGCATGTCTGCTCTGGCATGCTAGAGGACAAGACACACGCAGGGTAGCCACGGTTCCTCATCTCCATGAAATCTATCCTCCAGGAAGTGAATAGCTGGGCGACCTTGAGCGTGAACCTGGGCAACACCAGTCAGTTGACTTGAAACTGATCACAGACGTACAAGTGAGCCCAGCCAAGCTCAGCAGAGCATCCCAGCTAACTACCCATTCATACACCACCGAGTCTTAGGATGATTTAGCTTGTAGCATCCTTCGGGCAGTACATAACTAGTATTTCCTTAAAGTCATATCAATGAATTACCAATCAAACAAATAAAGGTGTACATATGATTACTGTTTACTGAAATGGAAAATATTTTTTGGTCAAATTATTTGTACAACCAGAGTCAAAGCACTCCCTGCTTGCTGGGATGCACTTAGAATAGAGAAATGAAGACCAGCAGCAGGCCCAGGGCCACAGGGGTGGACGAAACCTTCCCAGCGCTGTTGGCGGCCCAGTACTTATCATACACGTCATCGAGCACAGAGAACACAGCCTCCGTGGTCTCCTCGCACGTGGGCTGGATCTGATCCTCTGGCAGGAGAAATCCGTGTGTACCATTATCTCTCAGTTCAAATGTGTATGAGAAGGGTATCCCAATGTCCCGAGCCCAGTCTCTTGAAGATCCTGATGTAGCATCTACAGAGAAAACAGGAAAGCAGAGACATTGGACATTGTAAAGACAGAGTTCTAAAATCATTGCAGGAAATGAGGGGTCAATCTAATTTTAAAAAAATCTTTTAAATTAAGGTCTATGAATCATTGCCTCCCAACCCTCTCTTGATACTAAACTTCAGCAGGGCAGGGACTCTACTTCTCTCAGCTACAAGGTACCTAGTACTGTTCCTGGCTGT
>NW_022103899.1:33173332-33174944 GCF_000313985.2 Echinops telfairi | reverse complement strand
TAAATCCAACAATACAAAGGGTTTGGTATTTTGCTCAGAATCATCTCCACAGTTCCAGGCCCACTTTTCAATGCCTCATTGGACATTTACATCTAGGTTGGCCCCACATACTGAACCCCAAGTTCATCATCACTTCCACTAATAGGGCTGTTTTGAAATTCAGATTTCTGGTCTAGGTGCTCTCCCAAATAAAAAGGTCAAACCCTAACCTCATCGCTCAGTCTATTTCACTTACAACTTTCCATTCTCTAACCTTTCCACCATCCATTTCCCACGCCATCCCCCTGGCTCTGATCTATTACCTCTGAAGAGCTTTCTTGTCTTCTAATACGTTTCCCGTCCTCTCATCAATGGTTATTCCAATGCATCCTAATTGGCTTCCAGGATTGCTTGTGTCGAGTAGAGCTATGATCATTATCCTGCTGCAGAAACCTTCATGAACTCTCAGGTGGCTATGGAATTAAGACCAACTTCTCAGTTTCATTCTTGAGATCCTCTAGCCCACTGTAGGGAGTCCTAGTGGTGTAGAGCTTATGAGATGGACTTCGACCCGCAAGGTCAGCAGCTTGAAAGCACCAGCCTCAGCATGGGAGATAGACTGGGCTCTCCACTCCCCGAAGAGTTACAGTCTCAGAAACTCACAGGAGTGTTCTGTCTGGTCTGGTAGGGTCAATATGAGCAGGCATCCACTAGATGGCAGTGGGTTTGATTTTTGGTTTTAGCTCACCTGTGGTAGGCCGAAACCAACCAACCAACAAACAAACCATGGTACCCAAAGATTTACCCATTTCTAAATTTCCTGAACTTATGAATTGTCTCTTATGTGGCAAAAGAGTGAGTATTACATTACAGGAAAGATGATGTGATTAAGTTAAAAATGGTGACAGAAGTGCATCCTGGATGATCTGAATTGTTCCAAGGACAATCACATGCATCCACATACAAGAAAGGCAGATGGGGATGAGACGCACAGGGATGAATGAGCAGAAGGTGATGCGATAACAGCAGAGATTGGAGTGATGTGACCACAAGCTAATAGACCCTTAAACTCCGAAGCTACAAGAGCCAACAGGTTCTCCCCCGCGCTGTCCTGCTGAAACCTTGTTTTCACATGCGGGCCTCCAGAATCACGAGAAACACATATCTGCTGCGTAAACCTCCCAGTGGGTGGTAATTTGTTGCCACAGTCACAAGAAACGAATATGCCACCTTTCTTACCTGTATTCTCGACCTCCCCCCTACTCTATGGTCAAATTCAAGTTCACCCACTGTGCCCCAGACATGTTCCTTAGCATCTACCCTTGCTGAGGGCTCCCCTCTATCTGGATACCTTACCTCTTTTACCTGCCTGTTCAGATTCTACTCACCCTCAAAGGGCTTTCTTCAATGCTAACTTCTTCTCCTTGAGGTCTTTCCTAACCTTCCCTGTCGGAGGCTAGCCTTCCAGTCTTTGAATTACTCACAGCCCTTTGCTCATACCTTTTACTGCCCTGTTCTTATAGTTCCTGGTTTTATACGTACTTGGTACTGACCTCTTATAGGTTTCTAGAATTGCAGCGGCTGCCTTACACTCTTCGCCATGCTCACCACCACATGCCCTTATAATACTGGA
>NW_022103899.1:33110750-33172906 GCF_000313985.2 Echinops telfairi | reverse complement strand
GTAACATCCTTAGGACCCTTTATATGTGACATATGACAAAAACACTGATTAAATGGAATGCGTATTTTCCAGCTTTCTACCTCTTTTCTACTCATACTGAGAATTGTGTCTTTGATCATTCAGCGTTTCTCTCGGTTCCTGAAAGGAGATTCTGGGTCTGTACCTGGGATTGAGTTGTGCAGATTTTAGAAAATGAGTAGGAAGTGCTAGAGAATTGCAGAGAGTAAAGCTTTCATTTACAGTGGAAAGAAGTACAAGAGAGGTTTATAGACAGAAGAGCAATTGTAAGAGGGAGAGGAGAGTCAGAGGGATATCTGAGATAGAAATTGCAGTAAAAAATTGAAAACGAGAGAAAGGAATTAGTGTAGTTGCTGTGAGGGAGTGAAATTAAAAGCAAGAGGCTGGGGAAACTGAGGCTGTGACTTGTCAATGACATCCTTGGTTGAACGTTCTGTGAGAGCCTTGTGGTAGTTTCATAATCTGGTGTCAATTTGGGACTTAAGAGGATTAAAAGTGAAGGGGTGGAGTCTACTCTGTCAATCAGATCATAGCAATGAGGCCTCTGGGTGGGCATGGCGTTCTCCTGAGGATTCTGGGAATGCCTGTATTTCCTCCTTGGAAGCAGGAGACACACCCTCTCTGCTCATTCCCTGGGAGATGCTCTACTGACAAGACACATGGAACTACGCTAGCACTCTGAACTGGAGAAGCCACGTGGAAACCCCTGCCAGCACTGAGATGCTTACAGTGCCACTGGATCCACAAGACTTCCCACCCACTGGCCTGCGATCTTCTTGCATTCAGCATCATTGCATGTGTTTTGCAAGTCTGAAGAGGACATTATAGATTGGTATCAGACATGTGGGCTAATATCAGATTTATGTACTTGATCTGGACTGGGCTGGGATGTTTTCTTAATATTCTCAATATTCAATTGCTCTTATATATAAAACCTCTTTCTCATACACATATGAGTGGCTCTATGAATTTGTTTCTCTAGTCTACCCAGACTAACAGTCTGTAGTAGGAATCAGAATTGCTTTTAATGATTTTAAATTCCCAAATATTCCTGTGTTTCTGTGGATGAAACTTGATGCTCACTGGACCACATGAGGCCTGGACTTTTATTTGGGTTACATTATCAGTTTTCATCTGAATGATACCTTACATTCACCCACTCCACCCTACCCTTTTCTTTCCTGCAGTTACTTGTAGCGAACTAATTATTTTTCTCACAACAATTTCTAACTACTCTGTTTTCATCCCTTCCCTCAAATCCTAGCTATGAGCGCTGACAATCAGATGCCCAATTTTCTCCTTCTTTGACAAAAGAAGCTTTAGATGTTTGTCGCTCTGTTTTTTTATGAGTCCACTAACAAGTATTGTGAGGCAACAGATGGGCACGGGAACCGTGACACTGAAGGAGGCGTTGACATTGCGCTCTTTGGTCTACAGAACTGGTCTTTGCTGAGGCGATGAAACACGACAACCCCAGACGCAGGGTCAAGGGGCTTCTGATGACATCTCTCTCTGCTGCCCACATTGTACCGCGAGGCCACTTAGAGGAAACTTCTGTTGCTATTCTTCTCTGACGGAATACTTTCTAGTCAAAAATCACAAAATCACTTCGCCAATGGTATAATGACTTGCCTTGCAGAAGACCTTTATCAAGTTAAGATTTAATAGTTACTTAAACCCTAGGATTTCCTCTAACTTCTCTTCACAGGCAGACATACAAAAAGAATGACTGAAGAAAGCCCTGGTGTGTGTGTAAGGTGGGACCGGGAGGGTGCTGGGGTATAAGGTGGGGCAGGGAGGGTGCTGGGGTATGAGGTGGGTGCTGGGGTGGGGTGGGAAGAGACCAAAGGGAAAGAATAAAAGCACCTATACCATTCGTTTTCGTAGAATTACGCAATTATCCAGAGCCCTTTGGATGGGGTCTCTATTAGTTACATTTCCTCTACCTAGTGATTGCCAAGTTTTCCATTTGAAATTAGTAGTTACCGTGATTTCTGAAAAGGTTCGGTTTTGTGGACATACAGAACTTAATTAGTAGTCTTTGGTGAGTGGAAAATAATACTAGAAATGGGAAGCTCTCTGGAACGATCGCCGTGATATGGTGCTTTCCTGCACTCAATCAAAGCTTACCACTCAGGACCTTAACCATCACAGATAGCCAGCCTCCTGATGCTGGTACATGGTGGCAAAAATCTCACACTGCATTTTTACTGGAAAGTCATGGGCATGAAGGTTGATGCTCACTCTTCAGCGCACGAGAGAACAAGAGGTGAGTATGGAAGCATCAATTTACCAATTCCTACAGAGTGTACACAGGGGTTGCTAGGAATCTTGCTGACATTGCCTTCCAGGAGAAGCGATGCCGTTGCCCCAAGAGTCTACTGCTTTCTTGCCTCCACTCACCTGTGGACACAGTGCTTCTCTAGTCCCTCCAAAAGACAGCCAATCACCAGCATAAAACTCTGGACTTAAAAAAGAAAACTTGCAGAATGGCCATGTCACGTGTCTTTCCTTAAGTCAAAAAATGAATCAAGTGCCCAAAAGAATCTGCGAGAGTACCACTTCTTTTGAATGCTGGACAGGGTAGAACCGTCCCTGTGAGTTTCTGAGACCGTAACTCTTAAGGGGAGTAGAAAGCCCTGTCTTTCTCCCACGAAGCAGCTGGTGAGTTCAAACTGCAGACCTTGCAGTTAGCAGCCCAATGCTGTAACCACGCCACCAGGGCTCCTCCTAAGGATACCAGATGCTGTATCCTTATGAGATATGAGGTACTATGAGATAAGAGGTACTAGAACAATTGAGATAAGAGGTACTAGAACAATTCTAAACGGATCATCTCTCCGATTTGTGTCCCTGGTCTTTTGGAGTTACACAAGGTCCAACAGCCCAGCCCTTCTCTGCCTGCCAACGTTCAGGTAAATAAGCACAGCTCTGGGGACGGGCTGGGGGAGAGGTAGTACAGTGTCCCGGCTGCCACTTTCCTTTCGGAGGATTCTGAGGCCCACACTGTGGGAAGAGACTAGAGGAAAATAAAGCATTGTGTTTAGCAAAGATGAGAGTCGATACGACTTAGCCCTGTTACTTCAGATATGGCATCTTCCACGAACAGCTGGCAAGTTCTTTAAAGCACAGTTCAAAAGCTGTAATTGCTGAACAGCGCTTCGAGAGAGTTTACAGAAATGATAGAGCTTTCCAGCAGATTATTAACATAATCATCTCATTTATATTATAGTCGAATGCCGAAGATGTCTCCCCACTTGACACTTTACGAAACAGGTAGTTAATTACTGTAGGTAGCGCAGCATTTAACCCGAAGCCTTCCCAGCAGGCATCTGCCATGATGCAGAAAGCTCGAGAAAGAAGATAAGGAGCAGCCGCGGGAATAAGCGAGGCACGTGGGGAGTGGGGCAGTGGTACCGAAACCCAAGCCGGGGGAAATGAAATCAGAACCAGGCCAGGGTGAGATTTTCCTAGCGGCCGTGGGACTGTGCTCTTACCAGTTCTTCGTAGTTACTGGATTTATTCCCGGTGTAGCCATACGGAGTGAGAATGAGCTGCCCGAACGAGTGGATGGTGAGGAAGCACACGATGTGCTCCTTCTGGCTCTCTATGAAGCTGGAAACCGCTCTTGTCTCGGGTTCAGACGCAGGTCCTGTCCCACAGAATGTTAAGTCCTGGCAGTTTTTGGAGGCACCAATACCTGGAATGGACAGGAAACCAGAAGGTGGGCAGCGCGAGCTGAGCTGGCACGCGCTGAGGGCAAGGCGTCGATGCCTGGCGTTTCTGCAGAGGGAGGCTGGACGCGCCTCTTCTTGTCCGGGTCAGTCCTGGCTCACTGACGACGGTCATTCCAAGAGGGGATCGTGGAGGCATGGAAAGGCAGGTGGACGGATGGTTGGATTTCGAAACACACCCATGCTTCCATGGCCCAGGCAGGAGGGTGCCTGATGAAATGGCCGGGCTCATTTTCTTTTTCTGGTTTCAGAGTGGGGAAAAGCTGCGCTCTGGAGTTTGGATTTGTTTGTGTATTTATAGTTCATTGTGATGTAATATAAGGAGCCCTGTGTGTCGAGCGGGTTATGCATTGGTTAACCACAGGGTCCGTAGTTGAAACCCACCAGCTTCGTTGGGGGCGACAAACGAGGCTGCCTGCTCCCATGAAGGCTGACAGTCTTAGAAACCCCGGGGAGGCATCTGTCCCACGAGGCCACTATGGATCTGCAATGGCCGTGGGTGGATTGAGGGCATATTCTATAACGGAATTTTTCCATGGTCACGTCTTGTTTTTTGTTTAATTCTGTATTGTGGTGACGTATGGAGAGGAGAACACCGGCCGCTTGCGTCATTCGCCCATGTAAAATTCCAGGGCATGAATGATGTTCACCGTGTGGTAGAACGATTTTCGATTTCTAGTTCTGAAACATTTTAATCCAAGCAGAAACACAATATCTTCCCAGCAATAACTTCTCCTCGCTCCTTCTCCTGCATCCCCCCAAAACCAAACACACTGCTATCCAGTCAATCTGACTCATAGCAGCCCAGCTGGTGACCCCCCACTCCACCAGGGCTCCTTCCCACAGCACCTAGCAAGCACGATCCCATTTTGTCCTGTAACACTGGCCTACCCCCCATCTTTTGTATGTGTCAGCTTACAGTGGCTACCCAGCTTGGGTTCGACTTATGTAACCTAGAATGATGTTTTCAAGACCCATGCTTGTTGTGATCTCATTTCTCTATATAGCTAGATATGGGTGCTTCATAGACACCAGATTTCGTTTATCAATTTAGTTCAGCCATCTTTTACTTTACATCTTCCAAGCCTGCGGTGAGTCCTGAAACAAATGATTGGGATCCAGTGCTCGAGGTTCTAGATCAGAATGTCACATGGTCATAATGACTGAATCCTAAGCTCCCCCCCCCCACTCTGGGCCCCTTGACGGTCTTTACTGGCTTGAATCTGAATTGAACTATTTTGCAAGAACATAAATGAACTGTCATATGCATGGACACTAATATGACTCCTCAGTGGGTAGGCACCGTGCTCACCCTGTCCTCCTGGATCTCATTTCACCCCCACAACGACCCATCCCTGAGCTGGTGTGACCTGGCCCACGTTTTGAAGAAGAGAAAGTCAAGTAGATTGCTGAAGCAGTCTTTCCAAGGCTACACCATTGCTTTGTTGGATTTTAAACCTTGCTGTCTGGTTTTTAATTAGGCTGTTCTTGCCCATTCACTTCTTCTACTTGCTCCCAATTCCTTGGGCTTGGCGAGATTCTGGAGCATAAAATTCCTTATGGGAAGTATGGAAAATGTTTGGCTTGTTTACTGATTGTCCCTTCTTGCAAAATGATTTGCAAGGGTAACTGATTTTTCTTTTTTCTGTGACAATTCACATGTTTAGGAGCAAAGTGATGGATTTCACGTGATGGATAGTTACATTGGCCTAAGTTTACTTCAACCTGTGCATCCATCCTTGCTGAGGACGGACCGTCCTTACACCGGAGCACTGCTGGGCCCACAGCACAGATACAGTCACCATTGCAGGGAAGCAAGGCTGGTCAGGAGGGCTACAAGATTGTACGGAAGATTTCCCCCCAAAATAAAGATATTTCCGGTAATTTACCTCTTTCCTTCCTTCCCTGCTTTATTTCATTTTCTAAACAGGTTAGTTTCATTTACTAAACATGTACTTACTACACCAAGATGCATCGAAATTCCGATTGAGATCTGTCCCAAAGCAGGTGCCATTATTATGGGGTGACCGGGATTTCCTCCAAAGACGGTCCTGTAACCGAGCAACACAGGGATGGAGGCATTCTAAGTTCTCATCAATCACAGCGCTCTTGATGGTGGGCGATTCTCATTCAAGAAAAAGTTTTCTTAACATTGTCTGGCTGGAAGAACTTGCCTTTAACGTGATTAAGTTTGTGCATGTAAATTTTAACCTGGCAGATGGGCTGGCAATCCCTAATAACAGGAACATCTGTACAGCCCAAAGTGTACCCCGTGCATGTAAAATCAAGCCAGAAGGAGTCAGTTAGCCTTTTCTTCACACGCAGATTAGCACTGCCTGTGGACATGTTCTGCTTCATCAGGGAATGCTGCAGAGAGGACGTTTTTTAGATCCAAGTGATCCAGGATGAAAGAAATAGCTTGGCAGATGGAAAAAGTGTTCCAGGTGGACCAGATATGGTCTCTGCACATTTCTGGAAGCAGTAGAATGATGAATGGAGATGAGGCTAGAGACAAGGGTTATCTGACAAGCATGGAAGAAGAAGGGACAGATTTCAAACAAGAGACCAGCGAGGCTGTTTCCTAGATGGGGCTTTCTGGGAATGGTGGGGATAAGGAGGACTTACGATGTCTTAGGACACAGGGACTCTTATTTGTCCCTTATTTGACTCGAGAAAAGATGTTAAAAAGCATACCAGCACATCAAAGAATTATCATTAATTACAATTTATGATCAGAGGAGGGATTGTATCAGAATTTAAATTCTGATAACCCTCATTTGCAAAAGGGTATGGATGTCAGTGGCAGCTGCCATTTGCAAATCCATTTGTAGTGAGTGCTCCCATTGATTAAGCCTCCATTGAATGCTCCCTGATCATTAACCAAGGATGTAGATAGTCATTCCCTCCGGGAGAATGCCCTCAGGAGAGTAGATTGCCTCTAACATTCTCTGGCCAGCCCAGTGATGGTCAGTCTCTATGTTAGGGGGTCATCTAGATATATCCTTGATGGTCTAGATGTGTCCTTGATGGAGGTCACTGTACTGAGGAACAGGGGATGGCATGGTCATGAGTCATGTCCTATCAGTTTGGTCCTGTCTTGGTCTGAAGGCCCCGAACCAATCTTGTCCCAATTAAGGTCCCGTCCCCGCTTTTGTAGTCCCACCTACTACTGTGGTTTACTGATCTGTTACTAATCTTGCTTCTGTGACAGTGTTCTCACAGAGACAACCCCCCCCCCTTATCTTGACTCTCAATTATGAATTACTAAACAGGACGCCATTTCAAGCTCGTGTTAATTACCTCCCTTATCTGGATGATGGGTCTGTTGTCCTTGTCTCTTTTAAGACTTAATAAAAGTTCTCTTTAAATAAAAACAAAAGAGAAAGTTTTCCACTGAATTAAGATACTTTTATGATATCTTCCCTGCATGAATGATCACATTAAAAAGTGAACATCACTTATTTTTTCTCCCACTTTTAGAACTGATTTTAAGTGGACACAGATTAATATATGGATTTTATATCAATATATTCTTGATAGAGTTAGAGACAGTCCACACATTTAAAGAGATAGAGGACTAAAAAAAAATCAAGTCTACTTAGAAAACTGGGACTATGCTTAGCAAAATGAAATTTTAAAGTGTGCTGGATTTCAACTCTAAATAGGCCCATAAAAAAGCACTCCTCATAGGGTAGACTCTAACTCATGGAGACCCACGTGTGTCAGTCAGAGTAAACTGTGGGCCCCTGGGTTTTCAACGGCTGAGAAAGTAGTTTGCCAGGCCCTTCTTCCGAGGTACTTCTGGGTAGACTTGAACCTGCAACCTTTTAGTTAGCTGTCTAATGCACTAATCATTTGTACCTCCCAGGGATTCCTTAAGAGGCCTTACAAGTTATTATCAAGTCAATTCCAACTCATGGCGACCGCCTCAATCCTAAACTTTATTTGGCCTTGCAGACCTGGTTGGACTAGATGATGCACAGCGGTACAGACGGGAATTGGGAACGCAGGGAATCTAGGACAGAGGAACCTCTCAGGACCAGGGGTGACAGTGGCGATACCAGAAGGGAAAGGGGATGTAGTAGGGGGGAATGGATCACAGGGAGCTACGTGTGGCCTCCTCTCTGGGGGACGGGCAGCGGAGGGGTGGGTGAAGGGAGACGCCGGACAGTGTAATATAAGATACAATAATAATTTATAAATTATTAGGGGTGCATAGGGGAGAGGGGAGGAGGAAGGGAAGGGGAGGGGGGAAAAACGGAAAATTAGAGGCTAGCGAATTTTGGGAATGATGAGGGCAACAAATGTATAGATGTGCTTTACACAATTGATCTATGTATTGTGATGAATTGTATGAGCCCCAATTAAAAAAAAAAAAAAGAGATCATTAAGTTGATATTCATACCAAATGGGATTTTTTTTTTCTTTATAGAAGTATAAACATTAATTCATGAACTCATCCCACTATCAAATTCTGGGTACTCACAGTGGTCCACGTGTAGATGTAGCCGTCTACGTTAAGAACTGGGAGCACGTAGAGATCCAGATTCCTAAGGAGTCTGCTAATCCTTGAGTTGTCTTTGTAGTTTTGTAAAATCTGGAAACGTAAGAGATAAACAAATTAGGAATGACCTTGAGAGAACTTTTTCTCAATTTCCTAACAATTTCAACTGAATTATAAGACGTAACTATATGTTCAAGTCCTAAACCCTAACTCTACCTCAGTCGCCTCATTCTTTATGGTTGTTGTCCTGTGCCTTCCAGTGGTCCCAACTCTCGCAGCAACCCTGTATAAGAGAGTACAACTGTCCCATAGGGATTTTTTAGGCTGGAAGCATTTGGGGAACAGATTGCCAAGTATCATCTCTCACAGAACTGCTGGGTGAATTAGAATTGCCAGCATTTATAGGTAAGCCTTAGCCATTGTGCGCGAGTGCTCTTTATCCTTTATGGTTGTTGTTGATAGGTGTTGTCTAGTCAGTTCCCACTAAGAGTGACTTCCTAAGCAACAGAATGAAACAATTCCCAGTCCTGCACCATCTTCACAATCGCTGCTGTGGTTGAGCCATTGCTGCATCCATCGTGCCAATCCATCTCTCTGAGAACTTTTACTCTTTTTCAATGGCGGTCTAGCCAAGCATGCTGTCCTTCTCCAAGGACTGGGCCCTGCAGATAACTTGTCCAAAGAACATAAGATGAAGTCTCACCATCCTTGCTTCTAAGGAGAATTCTGGCTGGCTGTTTTCCAAGACAGATTTGTTGGTTATTCTAGCAGACTCTAGCCTGCAATTACTTTTCATGTATTTCGTTATCTGACATTTTGCACTTTCAGCAACAGTGGGGGGGAAATCTATTATCTGTATTGTGCATTAACAGCCTACTGTCTGGCAGTAACAAATATTGAGGTATAAGGCTAAAATAAAATTGACCGTGATGGTTAATGTTATATGTGAACTTGGCTCCACTTGTATTCTCAGTGGCTTTGCAGGTATGTAATGATGTAGCCATTCTCCCTTTTGTGATCTCATGTGGTCATCCTCTATTTTAGGAGAATGTTGATATTTGGATAGGGACCTGGTATTTGAAACCAAACTGTGTGAAGTGAGGAGTACGTGTGTTCCATACTCTTCTTTAACACCATAATCCAAATGAATCAATTCTTCTTTGGTTATTTTATTCATGGTCCAGCTTGTGCATTCATAAGGGGCAATGGAATAGTCCGTGGCTTGAGTCAGGTACCTTTGAGTCCTCAAAGTCATCGCTTTGCTTTTTGACACCTTAAGGAGGATTTGGCAGCAGATTCACTCAATGCAGTACATCATTTGATGGCTTGCCTGCTGCTTTCAGGAGGTTGATTGTGGATCCGAATAAAACTAAACACGTGACAACTTTAATCTTGATGTTTATCATGATGTTTATTGGTCCAGTTGTGAAGAATTCTGGTTCATTTTTACCTGGAGATGCATTCCATAATGAATGTCGACTTTGACCTGCATTGGTAAGCCCTGGAGATCCTCTTTACTTTCAGCAAGGTGGGGTCATCGATGTAGCACCGGTTGTTAATGGGGCTTCCTCTAATTCAGACGCCACATTCTTCTTTGTATAGTCCAGCTTGTTGAATTATTTGCTCAGTGTACAGGTTGAATAAGTACCGTAGAAGGATACAATCCTGGTATACACCTTTCTTGATTTTAAACCACTCAGTAACCTCTTGTTCTATTCAAATCACTGCCTATTGTTCTGTGTACGGTTCCTGCATGGGCATAACGCATTGTTCTGGACTTTCCTTTCTTAGCATAATTTGTTATGACTCACAAGTCAAATGCCTTTGCATTGTCAGTAAAACATAGGTAATAATCCTGTAGGGCAGTTCCACTTTTCCCCCAAAGAATCCATCTGCATCAGAATTAACTTGATGGCAAGGAGTTTGGTTTAAATTTAAACGTTTTTCTGGTATTCTTCGATTTTAGCGTGGATGCATCTGGCATCAGCAGTTACACCCATTGTTCCACATACTCTTCTGAATTTGAATGTCTGGCAGTTGATGTTGTACAAACCCCACCGGAGCCCTTCTCCTCTAGCAGTTGGACTTGACTTGATGGTAATGAGTTCTGAGCTTGGGTTGGATCGCCTTTCTTTGGAAGAAGCATGAATATAGATCTCTCCTCATTGGTTAAGCTCTATATTTCTTGTCACAGGTGATTGCTGCAAACCATGCACGTTAACGTGCATAATTTGTTAAAACAACTCAACTGGTATTCTGTCAATACCTGGATCCTTTTTTTTTTTTTTAACCAATACCTTTACTTCAGCTTGAACTTCCTTCTTTAATATCACTGGTTCTTGATAATATGCTACCTTCTGAAATGGTTGAATGTTGACCAAATTTTTTTTGACAATGCCTGTGTATTCTTTCCATCTTGTCTATGCTTCCTGAGTTAATATTTTGCCCATGTTGTTGTTATTGTTCGGTGGCGTTGCGTCATTTCCAACTCATGGCACCCTTCTGCACAGAAGAACAAAACACTCCCGGGTCTGCGCCATAGTCACAATTGTTGCTGTGCTCCATTGCACTGCTGCGGTCACTGAGTTAACCCGTGTCATTGAAGGTCTTCCCTCTCCTTCACTGGCCGTTCCCTTTACCAGGCATGATTCTCTTTCCAGGGACTGATCTCTGCTGATAACATGTCCAAAAGCATGTGAGCCGAAGTCTTGCCATCCTTGCTTCTAAGGAGCCTTCTGCTGCCCTTCCTCCAACACAGATTTGTTTGTTATCCTACTGCCTACGGAACTGTCAGTATTCCTCCTCAACACCGTCCTGCAAATGCAGCGCTTCTTCAGCCTTCCTGTTCAAAGTCCAGCTTTCGTACGCGTACGAGGCAATTGAAAATATCATAGTTGGGTCAGGTGCACCTTTGTCCTCAAAATCACCTCTTTGCTCTTTAATACTTTAAAGAAGCCTTGGGAAGCAGATTTTCTCAATGCAATAAGTCACTTGATTCCTTGACGGCTGCTTTCATGAGCACTGATTGTGGAGCATCCGAGTACAGTGATTTTCTTAACAACTTTAATCTCCTCTCCATTTATCATCTATTGTCTGTTGGTCCACTTGTGAGGATTTTTGTTTTCTTTATATTGAGTTGAAATCTATACGGAAGGCGGAAACTTTGAATTTTCCCCATAAAATTCTGTAGTAATGCAATATGAGGCTTGAAGCTTGTCTTTGGTTCCTTGACAAGTGCCAAGCATGTTCTTCTTTCTCGCCTTCCTAATTCCATGTCTTTGCACACGTCATTATAAAGCTTTGCTGTTTTCTCAAGCTCTCGATTGAAATCTTTTGTTGTTATTTTACTTCCTCATATTTTCTGCTGCTTTAGCTGCTCTACGTTCAAGAGCAAGCGTTTCAGAGTGTCTTCTGACACCCATCTCGATCTTTTCTGTCTTCTTAAATGACCTTTTTGCTTTCTTCACTTAGCATCACATTGGCATCATCCCACAATCACCTGCTGTTTGATCATCGGTGTTCAATGCATCAAATCCATTTCTTGACATATCCCCTAAATTCAAATGGGATACACTCAAGGTTGTATCCCTGCTCTCATGGATTCACTTTTATGTTTCTTCAGTTTCAACTTGAACTTGCATGTGAGCAATTGATGGCTTATACTACAGGTGATCGCTGGTCATGCTGTGCAAGACTAGCACCTAGTTGTCGAAAATACCTTTTCCCAAATACAAAAATCACTTCTGAAGTCTGATCTTTTGTCCATTTGGAAGGTGAAAGTGGCGGGGAGAGCCTTCAAAAGCTCCTGGGAGTGTCTGTGCCTTCAGTACGTTGTACCTGTCGCAACACAAATGTTCAAAAATGAATCTGTTTTTATGATTGTATACTCATTGCTGATTTCAAATGCTGCTAATTGTAGAGCTAATTTCTTTATATTCAAAATATTATTCTTGTGTGCAACACTCCTTACCTGGAGAATCTATCTCATACCCTTAAATGCAGTTTCCATTTTACTAACTTTTATGACTTCAACGAGAAGGACCTTGCCGGTAAGCATGCTGTTCACTCGCCACAGCATTACAATAGTCACTTTTGATTCTCTAATAACTAATGGCATTCTGATTTTTTTTAAAAAGAAAATACTTTTTCCCAACAATGTAAATGTTGTTTATACACATGGGCCTTGCCAGGTGGAATACAAAGAGCACAAATCAACTACGTACATCTGTATAAAGAGGCTGTGGAGCAGCTTGATACCATCAGTCTTCTTTTTGATAGTAGTTCTCAAATTTTCACCCACATCAGTCACCCAGAGGACATTTGGAAACACTAAGTGCTGCCTCGTTGCCCTATTCAAAATATTCATGGCATTGAGTCAATTCTGACTCATAGCGACCCTATAGGACAGAGTGGAACTGCCCCTGTGAGTTTCTGAGAATGTAACTCTTTGTGGGAGTAAAAAGTCTCCTATTTCTTCCATGGAGATGGCTGATGGTTTTGAACTGCTGATCTTATGGTCAGCAGCCCCAATGCATAACCACCACACCCTCGGGGCCCCTACCTTACTTTCGAATGGATAAGACTTGTGCTACAGTGCACGAAGCTGCATGTGTCAGCAGTTCCCAGCTGACGGAAGTTGCTACTCCTGGAACCACACTTTGAGAGTAACTCTTTTTGGGTTTCTTTATGTTTGAGTTGAAGAGAATGAAAAGAGAAAGTAGCTGTTACTTTTGAAGACTTCGTATTTCAGGCAAGGAACGGACATAGGCTTTCTGTAAAAATCCAAGATGCTAGCTCTTTTCATATGCTAAATTAACCTAAGTAGTAGTCGGTTCATACGCCTTTTATAGATGAACACCCACCATACCTAGTGTTAGAAATTTAATCTAAGAACATTACAAAGAGGCAAAGAGCTAATCTCCGACTCCCAAGGTGTATTTTCGTCTATGCGTAGGTACGTTTAGCCTCCAATACAATGATTTTTGGTGCACCCGAAGGAGACCAGCACACCTCACCTAGATTCCTGTGAAGCTGCTCCTTTGTTCCCTGTCATTTCTCTGGACGAGGCAGCTCATGGCAGAGCCGCGTGGCCAATCAGGAAAGAAGCCCACTTTTTAGGTAGCCCCGAGTGGCAAGAGTCTGAGAGGCAGTTACCATCATGACCAAGTGGCCGACACTTACTTCTTTCACAAACCACTGGCAAAAAGCTGGCGCGATCCACTCCCTGGCGTGGATGCCACAGTCCATCCAGATCATCTTCTTGGGGTTACTCGATGGCTGGCTGATCTGGAAGGAACATCGGTGCTCTATTACCAGGCCTCATGATCAGAAACCACAGAGCCCAGTGCAGAGGAACAGCTTTCCACTCCTGTGCCAGTCCCAGTTGGCACGCAGTTCCGGATGATGCCCGGTGACCCCAAGTGGGATGGAGTTGGGCTTTTAGGCCTGTGCTCTTTCAGAGGCATGTGAGATTGTCAGGCCTGTCTTTTGTAAGCCCCGCTGGGTGGAGCTCGATTGTCCACCTCTCAGTTAGTCGTGGTGGGCTGAATGGTTGGTGTCCCCCAGCAACTTCCTGTTTCCTCCAGAAAGCCCCTTCTCTGCTCTTGACTGGCAAGCAGGGGCAAGGGCACAGACTGAGATGCCGCCAACATGACTCTTCCTTCTACAGCTCACGTTCTCCTACCGTCGTAGCTTCAGCAGCTATTCTCGACAACGTGCCAACTGCCCATCACACTCCCACCCCAAAGCCTGTTTTTTTCCCCTTCCATCCTAAATTAGCCCCTAATGATAAACAAAGGCATAAACCCCCTAGCCACCAGCTAAGAAGCTAATTCTATGCAGGGCTTATTGAACCTTAACCCATGGCTGCATTCAGAGATAGCGGCTTCACTACAATTGATGCCACCCAGTGAGGTACCTCTGGGTGTCCCTGCTGCCCCCCATGAGGGTCATACCAGACCATGCAGAATCCTTAGTGCTGTTTATTACTGATTTCAGCCAAATAATACCCACTGCCATTGCTGTCAGGTTGATTCTGACTCATTGCCACCCGATGCAAGGTTCCCCAAATTACAGATCTTTATGGGAGCAGACAAGACAGCTTCATCTTCCTCCTACAGGGCAGCTGGTGGCTTTGAACTGCCAACCTTGAGGTCTAATGCTTCATGTTTACCTGACATTGTCACCAGGGCTAATCCTGAAAAGTACATGATACTCATAGTTAGAAAATGCTTAAGTGTGTTATTGCTTAGATTATGAAAATTAGCAACAGCATTTTTGGTGAAATCTTTCTACATTGAGTTACAATATTGTTAGTTACAGCATTATTAGTAAATGAGCAGGAATCTTTAAAACTTTATTTTCTTTTTTCTTGATTACTATGCCATTCTCAAAAAGTTGTTGAGCTAGGTCCACAAACACTAATTCTTTCAATATGGCAGCAAAAACACCAGTACTGATGGCAGCTCTGACTTGAGCACTTCAGAAGGTTCAGAAGGTGAATACACACGGAGTTGCAGCCTTGTAGGCATATTGAAATGTATAATCGTGGACAAGAAACTTGTGTTTGTCATTGTTACTAAGTACAGGGTTTTCAAACTAAAAATCAGAATCTTCTGCTGAGGCATTGCACACACATTTTATAGACGGCCAATTTTGGGTGCCACCCCTCTGAGAGTGTCTCTTGGAATGGTCTGAACCTTTCCCACCCCACCTCATGATGACACTGCTCAGAGAGGCACAGTACACAGGAGGTAACAGGCAAGATTCAAAGGTAGTTCAAGGAATTTAAATCGTTGTACACATTTCCTGGAACTGTAAAGGTACACAATACACTCTCTGCTGCCATTCTCTTAAACCACCTTCCCTATAGAGACACCTCCCTAGCAGCCAATCCAACCACCTGCCCTCTTTCACATTTGATATTAGTCATGTCCATTGAGATCAGCCCCATTCCAGCACAAATAGCAATAATCCTGTTTGTCAGAGGGGTGGAGTCGATAGGAGAGCATCTTTGATGGAGATGAGACTTGGACCCCTCCCAGGTTTGCCGTAGTCCTGACTCTTTGGGATTTGTACAGGACCTCGTCCAGTGCGGCTCTCTGAGAACTGGCCGGGATGAGAGCTCTCTCCCTCTACCTGTGAACCTTACACATTGTCATAAACACTGGGTGGGTCCATCCTACCAAGGGAACTTTCTCCTTTTAGCCCCACCTATTTTCAAAGCTGTCAGCATAATTCCTAACTCATGCTTATTCTTTTTATGAGTATGTGGATATTAATCTTATATTTATCTTTATTGCTTCCTTATTGTACTTTCAGTTTATTCTTAGCAAGATATTTAGATGTCTTTGGTTGAATCAGTGCAGAGTTTGACAGTTTATCAAAAAGGAGGTAGACATGTGCTTGTGCTTAATATATCAATTGATTGCTCCATCCCTAAGTAAATTCTATTTCAGAGACAATAGTGTGTATGTATTTGTATATAACTCTGAACGTTAGCGGCTGTGCTTTGTAAATTCACATGTCTATAGTAAATTGTGAGAGGGCAATTTATGTAAGTAATTCTACTTAATGCCAAACTTCTTTGAGGGTTTTTTTATTTAGGCTCGGTGAGTCTTGAGCTGGCGGAGAACACAGGCCTTCACAGAGCACAGCTGGACTCTGGCAACCACTAGAATGTCTACATTCCTGTCCAGGCACCAGCCTCAATCCTGCTGGGGACCAGACCGGCACGGCACGAGACAGACATGAGCGCCCTTTCGTCTCACCTTTCTGTTTTAAAATTCTAGCCCCAAGGCCCCATCCATCTATCTCTACTTCTTCTTACCCTGGTTCCACTCAGACGATTAAGCCCTCAAGTCTGAACAGACCTTGAATCATAAAATTTTAACATTTGGCATGGAAATTACCTGAATGACCTCTCTTAACCTTTTCCAGTCTTTTGACTCGAGTTCTGTTGTGGCTTGAACTGTGACCTCTCCCCAAAACAGGTTGAAACCCTACCTTCCAGGCTCTGTGAATTAACCTTATTTGGAAACAGGGTGTTTGAAGATGTTATTGGTTCAGATAACATGAGGTCATTCGGGGAGATGGGTCCTAATCCAATATCAGTAATTTCCTTAAAAAAGAGAAGCGACACAGAGATAGACAGAAAAACGTCCATCTAGGACAGAAGCAAAGATTGTAGCAGTAAGCAGAAGCAACCTGGGGGCTACCACGAACTGGGGAAGCCAACGCAGGATCTTCCTCAGAGGCCTTCAGAAATGATGAGGGCAACTCATGTACAAATGCGCTTGGCACAGAGGATGTAGAGCTGTACCAGCCCACAATGAAATGATAAAAGTAAATAAATTGAATTTTTTAAAAGAAGAAAATGGAGAAAAAGTAAAAAGATTTGTTAAAAAATTTAAGAGCCTTCAGAATGAGTATGGCTCTGCTGACATGCTGAATTGGCGTTCCGAGACTCCAAAACGGTGAGAGCACCCGTTTTTGATGTTTTCAGCCATCCAGGTTGTGGTATTTCACCATGGTAGTCGTCAGAACTTAATACACATCCCCAAACAGTAAATGAATATCCTTGGATTGGAAGGAAAGACCCAGCCAGTCAAATAATCTTTTCACTCACCTTCAAATAATACATAGGCCGGGCCTCATAGGTCATTCCTAGGAAATGCTGTGTCACCACGTCCTTGTACTTCTCACTTATTTGGCTCATCCACTGATAGATCTGAAAAAAGCCGAGGAAAACGGGATCAATAAGATCATAAAATATTGAACTCGGAATTCTGGATTACACGATCTGTGTGGTAAACAAAAGAGAAAACTAAACCAGTGGATTATTATCTTCACCCGTTTTCTTTAAAGATATACTTTGCTTTCAAGCTTCAGGAAAGCCCATTGACCTCTAAATGCGAGAGTTATCAAGAATCAAACAATTGTAATATTCTGCAGAAAACACTTTAGAAACATTGTCCAACAGCACACCCTTCTAAAAGGCCATCAGATTTCACTTCTGTTGGGCCCCCGATCATGCTGGACACTTCAAGTCAGTGTCTTCTACACTCTGAATGGGTCCCCACAGCATGCTTTGTTAAGACAGTCCAAGGTTCCAAGATCAGAGAATAGGGGCTGTGTCCTTCCTAGATCATGCCAGCAGAGACGTCTGACCGAAGCTCAGATTCATCCTTTTAACCTATGGAATAGACCCGAAGAGACGCTGTTGAACTCCAAGTCTGGACCTGGCTGGAAATGAAGGCTCTTACGCCACAGTCTATCAATGAATAGAGCTCGAGGGGTTTGTGGTAAGGGGAGAGATTACAAATGAGAGTACAAATCAAATGAGAGAATTCACAACCATTCGAAAAATTAAGACAGAGTCATCAGCCTGTCACAGGATAGCTCCCACCTTCAATTTCATAGTTGCAGTCTCTGAATGACACTGAGTATGATAAATAATAAAAATTAATGGGGAATAATAATTTACCATTTCAAAAGTGTTGCCTCTTGCTTGACATTCATCTTAGCATGGGATAACTATATGCGAGATACATTATCATAACAATAGTACTATTGAGTGGGAGTATTTTCACGTTAGCTCTATCAACTGACAAGAATCATAGCTCATCACATGGGCATCATGGGTGTTTCTGTGATGGAACTGGGTCACAGGTAGGTGCCTTAGTCTTGGGAAAGTTACAAGTACCAAGTGACAGCAGTAGCAGCTTCATTACTTCATCAGTAACAGTTGATGCTTTGTGCATTCATTTCATTAACTTCTCATAACAATTCTGCAACATTGGTATGGCTATCTCTAGTTCACAGGTGAGAAAACTGGGGGGCAAAAAGGTGAAGTGTCTTGGTCACCGTCACAGAGCAAGCAATTGGCCATGCCCGGTGTGATCCCATCTTTGATACAAGAGCCTCGCTTTCCTGCAGGCTGTCCTGGACTTTGTCCAAAATCATGGACTCTGTAGTTTTTGGGGTCATGGTTGCAAAAGAAAGTTGAATGTTTTTCTTATACTCTTTGAAAAGAAGTCTGGCAGTATGTTACTGTATTCCCTAATGCTGAGAGTACAAACTGGTAAAGTCTGTTTGGAAGACAACTTGATAGTTTATAATGACAAAATTTAAATATGAATATCTCTTAACCCAGAAATTTTATTTTTGGAACTGTATACATCAAAATATTTGTATAAGAATATCAAGATCTATACATGTGGACACATACATATGCATAACTTACTCACTGTTATTGAGTCCCTTCTAATTCATATCTTTAAAAATCACCAAATTTTACAGCGGCACAAATTTTTCTTTGAAAAAAAACAACAGTTTTCCCCATTTAAGAATGGTTGTGTATGTCCCATTCACTCTACAAGAAATATTTCATTTTCAGCTCAATATGATTCATTCAGAAGGCTTCTCTACCTCATGTCTTATACCTGTATACACAGCAACTCTGCCTTGTTCAAACCTTCTAAGAACTTATAAACAAGATTAAAGATGAATTCTCTTCCTGGTTATGGTAGCAAAACTGGCTCAAGGGGTGTTCCCCCCCCCTTTTATTGCAGTTATTTCAAACCACTAGGTTCTATAGCTTCAAAGATGGTTAAGAGTGTGTAGAGATATTTGGGAGTCCCTCAAACTCAGTGCACAGGCTAAGCCTCTCTAGCTCATGGCAGTGTAATGGTTTTGAGTTGGACTGTCAACTGCAAGGCCAGAAGTTCGAAACCACCAGCCACTCGGAGGGAGAAAGATGAGGTTTTCTACTCTCAGAAAGAATTACAGTCTTAAAAGCCCACAGGAGCAGCTCTACCCTGTTCTATAGGGTTACTATACACCAGAATCAACTTAATGGCAGTGAGTTTGATTGTGGTTTCTAGTCCGTGAGCTATAGAGTAGATTGTGATAGCCCTTGATGCTTACCTCCCCAATGGGGTGGTATTGGTTGTAGTTATAGGTCTCCAGGCTGCTTGGAGAATTCCCCATCTTGTCCACATCCTCTTGGCTATGCTTAGGTAGGGTCCTGCAAAGATGAGAAAGTGAGACTGAAGCAACGAAGAACTCAGGAATTGGGAGGGTTGACAGGTTGCTGGAAAAAGTGGTGGGAAACAATGTGCGTAGGATTTGTAGGGCCCAAGCCGGCATCAGAAGTCTTGACTCCTCCACTTACTAATCATAAGACTGTGGATAAAAACACTGAGCCACGCTGCAATGCAGTTTCATCATTCAGGTACAGCTAATCATTCCAGCCTCACTAGGCTAGGATAACGCAACAAGATGTTGTAGATAAAAATATCTCAAAATCTGGAATAGAAATAATAGTGAAGCTGTAATACACTGGAACTTATTATGAGTCAAGCATTGTCTAAGCAAATCTCAGTTGCTTCTTTTCAGAGCTAGAGATTGGAACTCTTTTCACTTCCAGGTCAGAGATGAAGAAGCTGATACAAAGTGTGAGTGGGTTGTAAAGGGTGGTTTTGAGTTGCAGTCGCCTCAACAGCAACAGGTAATGGGTAGTCTGACGGAGAGGAGTTCTGGTGGTACAATGCTTAAGCACACAGCTGCTAACTGAAAAGCTGGTGGTTCAAACCCACCCATCCACCGAGTGGTTCTACAGCTCAAAGACCTGATTATCTGCTCCTATAAAAATTGTAGCTCAGAAAACCCCACGAGGTAGTTCTACCCTGTCCCATGGATTAACTAGGAGTCAAAACATGCTCAACAGCATCTATCTAACAACAGCAGCATTCTGATTAATGACCTTGCCCTTTTAACCAGGACGCTGCATGTAACAGCAAGAACTAATCTGTATGCAAACGTTTATCTTCCAACAAACAGTTTAATAAAAACTACTCAGTATTTCTCCTACGGATGCCACATGCTGTTCTAGGACTTCACACAATGTACTCATGTACATGAAATCATTTTGGTCTCAGGACAACCCTGTGAAGGGTTTTTATGTGTTTAAAAATGATGAAACTGAGTTCCAGAGAGATTAAGTAACTTGCAAAGAGAGGTACAACTAGTGGGCCACCCCATCGTTCCCTCTAGTACGCTCATCTCCCAACCATTGGGACAGAGGAGGCTTTCTTGAAGCAAGGAATGGTTTATTGCCATTGTGAGAGCTCCCAGACCCACTGCCACTGAGTCACTTCCGACGCCTGGCAAGCCTAGATAGGGTTTCTGAGACTAAAGACTTCATCTTTCTCCAGAAAAACCCATCTTATAGTTGGCAGCTCAACACCTACCTCTCCGTGCCACCTGGGCAGCTCAGCATACCAGGGCATGGTACCTGATCATTCATTTACCCAAGAAATATCGACTGAGATTATGTGAAAGGCAGTAATATTGTCTAAGTGCTCTGAGAGCTTTGAAGCCTCTAGGGTACAGTAGTGGTTACACACTGGGCTGCTAACGTCTAGGTCAGCAGTTCAAAGCTATCAGGCAGACGAGGCTTTCTACTCCTGTAAAGCATTACAGTGCTACAAAGCCCACATGGGAGAAGCACACCAGCCTGAGCGATCAGGAGGTGTCAAAGGGATCAGGTATCAGGCATCATCAGAACAAAAAAATCTTACCATGGTGAATGAGGTGGGACAGTGCGGAGTGGAGACCCAAAGCCCATTTGTAGGCCACTGGAGATTCCCTTGCAGATGGGTCTCGGGGAGGAGATGAGCCAGTCAGGGTGCGATGTAGCAATGATGAAAAATAAAACTTTTCTCTAGTTCCTAAATGCTTCCTCCCTTCCTTCCCCCCACTGTCATGATCTGAACTCTTCCTTGCAAGTCTGGCTAGACCAGAGGATGTACACTGGTACAGATAGGAACTGGAAACACAGGAAATCCAGGGCGGATGAGCCCTTCAAGCCACTAGTGTAAGTGGCGATAATGGGAGGTTAAAGGGACAGTGGGTTGGAAAGGGGGAACCAATGACAAGGATCTACATGTGACCACCTCCCTCGGGGACGGACAGAAGAAAAGTGGGTGAAGGGAGACGTCGGACAGGGCAAGATATGACAAAATAATAATTTATAAACTATCAAGGGCTCATGAGGGAGGGGGGAGCAGGGAGGGAGGGGAAAAATGAGGAGCTGATGCCGGGGGCTTAAGTGGAGAGCAAATGTTTTGAGAATGAAGAAGGCAATGAATGTACAAATGTGCTTTATACAATTGATGTATGTATGGATTGTGATAAGAGTTGTATGAGCCCTTAATAAAATGATTTTTTAAAAAAAGAGCTACAGTCTCGGAAACTCCCAGGGCAGTTCTACCCTGTCCTATAGGGTGGCTATGAATCGGATTTGACTTGATAGCCGTAGTGGGGGTTTTGGATTTTGTTTTATTTTTTTCTTTGGGGTACCAGCATTTGGGTAGTGACCCTTCATTGCAAGAAATTGTGTTAGAGATTTAATTGATGTAATGTGTCCAAGTTAGGAGTCATTGGAAATGCTGTTTCAGAGTTGTTATAATTATTGCAACTAATTAAATCTCTTTAGGCGGATCTCCCTGCCAGGACATTCATGGTCTGGCATTGCCCTGTCTCTGTGTCTTCATTCCCGCGCTGGCAAAGTAGTTCTGGAGGAGCAGTAGCACAAAGAAGTTTTATGAGGATTGCTAATCCTCATGATACAACCAGGACTGTTTCTGATACACCGTCAATGCTCAGTACATAGTTTAAAACATAGTAGCCCAAAACAAAGCAAAGAAAAAGTCCTACTTAGCTAGTCGGAAATTGCAAATAAAAACTGTACAGAGAATAATTTTGCCATTCAGCTGGTATTATCCTCAAACAATGCCAAAGTACAAAATGCTTTGATGGGATTAATTAAAATTCGAGTTACATTCATGATATCTGCATAACTCTAATAACTGGATGGACTAAATTTTAATTGTTGTTTTTAGTTAGTCTGGTTCATTTAGCACCGTGTACCACAATTATTTACTCTAATGGAAATCAGTTGCTCTATACAATCTTATTACTTTATCACTTGGGGGTATATTTATGATTGTTAATTTTTACCAGTATTAATGATTTGATATTAATATAAGCTCTTTGTCCTAAAATTATAAATGTTTTATTATATTGTTGAATGAATTTTATGTTATTTACATTGTTCAAATGGAAATCTCATGAGATGGGATTGTCTAAGTGATTTGTTAAACCAATGAAAATGAATTTTAGAAGGAGATTTAAAAATATAAATGTTATTAAAATTGTGGTGGTTGAGAACTATATTTCTCCATGTTACTTGGGGATTCATTTCTAATATTTCCCATTCATTGCATATTTTAAAAAATAAGCAAGAGTGCTTCAGAGCGAGTCATTTCAACATCACAATATATATTGGTGGAGGTAATATATTGAGTCAGATTGATTTATAAAAGATATTGTCATTTTGAAAAGAAAACACATATACCCCCTAGTGTGTTTTAAATTAATAAAAATTCAATTCAGCCCATAACTTTTCAAAGGTACATTTTATGTCTTTATCAACTAATCAGCAAATATATATATTTTAAAATAATACTATTCAACCTTATTGAGAGGTATGTGCTTTTAGTACTAATCAAAGCATTTATGTCACTACCTTATTTAACCTATCAGCAATGGAGTAGTAAGCACTCTTACTACTCTAAGCAAAATCATCATTTGATAATAGTGACAGCAAAGTAGATTTCTTTCTTATAGAGTTTAAAGTATATTTAGGAGTGAAGATATGAACACACAAGAAGCAAAGTAACAGCCATTAAACCACAAGGCATGTTGTATGATAAGATAGTGCGTGATAAACTGCCAATTAAATGGTACACTACATGCGACGAAGTAGGAGAGGGAGAATTTTGTACTTAAGAATAGACAATAATCATTGTTAATATTTCACCAGCAAATATTCATGCCAGGAAGTTTTAATAATGAACTCAAAAAAATGAAAGATCCCACCACTATGGAAGCCATTTCTGACCCACAGTGACCCTACAGAACAGAGGACCACTACCCTGTGGGTTTCGAAGACTTTACATCTTCACGGAACTAGAAAGCCTCATCTTTCTCTTTTGGAGCAGCTGATGGTTTCAAACTACCAACCTTGTGGTTAGCCCAGGGCATAACCCACGACACCATCAAGGATCCTATTTTGTATATAGTAACTCATCCAGTCCTGAGAGCAGCCTTTGTTTTTCACTTCCTGAAGACTTCCTTGAACAGGTTAAATTATACTTTTCTTATATCCTAAAAAGTATGTACTTATGAGTCTACTTTTATCTGTTTCTGATCTGAACTACCTGGGATCACCACTTGTTTAAGGACTCAACTACTAACCAAAAGGCTGGTCTTTCGAATCCACCCAGAGGTGCCTCAGAAGAAAGGTCTGATGGGATACACCCAAAGGATCACAGCCACGGAAAATGCCAGGGAGCAGTTTGACTCTGACCCCTGTGGCTTTGTCATGAGTCTGAGTCAACTCCGGGGCTGCAAACATGGTTTGGCGGTTGATCTGGCATGCAGAGGATAAGAAATGAGTTGGTATTATAGTCACTAGAAAAGAATCCTGTGGAAGCAGATTGCCATATCTTTCTCCCGCAGAGCAACTGGTGTTTTCCAATGACTGATTTTTCAGTTAAGAGATGAGAGCGTTAATCACTGTTCCATGAGGGGGTCTCCTTTCACAATATACTGTTAGTGTTGTTGTTAGTTGCTGCCCAGTTGGTCCCAACTCATACCAACTCCTATGCACAGTGAATGAAACACTGCCGGGTCATGCACCATTCTCAAAATTGTCAATGTTTGATCCCATTTTTGCAACTACTTGGTCAACTCATATAATTGAGGGTGTTCCTCTTTCTCACTCTTCCACTCCCCCTTATTTTACCAAGCATGCTGTCCTTTTCCAGAGACCGCTCCTTCCTGGTAAGATGTCCAAGGAATGTGAGACAGACTCTTGCCATACTTGCCTTTAGGGAGCCTTCTGGCTGTCCTTCTTTCAAGACCGATTTGTTTGTTCTTCTGGCAGTTCTTTGCACTTTCACTATTGTTCTTCAACACCGTCATTCAGATGTATCAGCTCTCCTATTCATTGTCCAGCTTTCAGATGCCAGGTTTGTTGTTGTTAGGAACCACAAGACTGGGTTTGACAGCTTTCAGATGCCATGTTTGTTGTTGTTTGTTGTTGTTAGGAACCACAAGACTGGGTCTGACTCATGACACCCTCCATTCAGCAGCTACTATGCCGATCCATAGGACTGAAGGGCTCCTTCTTTCCCATTGACCCTCGACTTTCCCAAGAACTGGTCTTTCCTGACAATGTGACCACGGTTGTAAATGAAGTCTTGCTATCCTTTCTTTGAGAGAACATTCTGGTTATCCTTCTTTTGGAACAGATTTCTTTGAGAAATGCTGAGCATATTCTTCCTTTTCAGCTTTCTAACCCCAGGTCTGTGCACACGGTGTTAGAGGACCTTCCTTTGTCTTCTCAGGCTGCTCTGTATCCCTGCGATCTTTTGATGCCACCCTACAATTATTGTTCCGTCTGTGCCCTTTGACACAGCCGCTGTGTCAATTCACCTCATTGCGGTGTTCCTCCCTCGCGCTGACCCCATACTCTATCAAGCATGATATTCTTTTCCAGGAACTGGAAATTGTATATTATCCCTCCTGATAACACTCGTGTGTGTGTGTGTGTGTGTGTGTGTGTGTGTCTGTGTGTGTGCATAAGAAATAGCTTTATATAAAAGAGCAATTTTATATTGAGAACACATCCCAGCCCAGTCCAGATCAAGTCTGGAAGTCTGATATTAGCCCCGATGTCTGATACCAGTCTATAAATTCCTCTTCAGACTCACGTAACACATGCAATGACACCAAATGCAGGGAGATCACAGGCCAGTGGGTGGAAAGTCTTGTGGCTCCAAAGGCAGAGGAAACATCTCTGTGCAGGCGTGGGTCTTCACATGGCTCCTCTAGCTCCAGTGCTCTGGCTCCATCAGTATAGCTCCATGTGACTTGTTAACAGGAAGACAAGCCGAGAGTGTATCTGGTCTCCAGTGAGCTCTTCATCTCCTTCGCATTTCCAAATGGGGTCATCAAGCTGCGGCCTGATTGACAGGCCAGACACCACCCCTTTGCAAGTTTATAGGAGATTATGTAACTGCCACAACAGTCTTTTCAAAGTTGTTCTATAACGCCCAGGTTGAGATGAACATGAGCATGTTGGGGACACACAGTAGAATGATGAGTAGCTCCTGAGGTCATTTGGGTTTTCATTATTGCGACTTCTCTGACTGTCTTCTTGGGTCTCCATTGTCGACGAGAAGTACTTCCATTTCTTTCATGATTGATATTGAGGTCTGAAAAGGCATCAGCCTGGCAGATGCAGGAATGCCTTCTGATAACACTCTTCAGGAGCATTCCCACTGTACTTCTTCTATGTCAGATTTGCTTGTTCTTCGGGCAGTCCACGGTATTTTTCCCATTCTTCGTCGACATTAAAATTCAACACATCAATTCTTCAGGCTTTCTTATTTATTGCCCATATTTTACATGCATATGAGACACTGACAATATTATGGCTTGGCTTAAGCACAGCTTACTCCTCAGAGTGACATACTTGCTCTTCAATAATTTAAAGAAGTTGTGTGAAGCAGATTTGTCTAATACAACACACTCTTTGATTTCTTGATTATTTCTTCCATGACTACAAAATAAAATCCTTGACAACGTCCATCTTTTCTACATTTATCTTGATATTGTCTACTGGTCTAGTTGTGAGGATTTTGCATTGCAATCCTCAATGAGGGCTGGAGTCCTTGATCCTCACCAGCAAGTGTTTCAAGTTCTCCTCTAGTTCAGCAAATGAGTTTGTGTCATCTCCGTATCACAGGTTGTTAATCAGCCTTCCTCCAATCCCAACGCTGTGTTCTTCTTCATATCATCCTGCTACTTGGATTATTTGCTCAGCACAGAGATTGAATAAGCATGGTGAAAAGACACATTTCTGACACACACCTTTCCTGGATTTAAACCACTCACTACTCTCTTGTTCTGTTTGAACAACTTCCTCTTGAGTAATATATAGCTTCTACATAAGCACAATGAAATGTTCTGGTTATCCATAGCTTGTTATGAGCCAGACAGTTGAATGTTTTGCATAGTCAATAGAGCACAAGTAAATGTCTTTCTGGTATTCTTGGTTTGGGCCAATAAAATAAACACACAAACAACAACAAAAACAAAATATTGCTATTGGAGCAAGACTTGTAGCAATCTTTTCTAGGTACATTTTTTATGAGAGCAGATAGGCTGCTCCTTCTCCTGAGGAGTAGCTGCTGGGGTTGAACTTCCAACCTTGAGACTAGCAGTCCCATACTTACCCAACAGTGTTACTAGGGCCTTTTCAACCAATTCAGACGGGAATAAATAAAAATAAGCAACTGGAAGCACTCAGAACCAACATTTGACTTCCTCTAGCCAATGTCCACAAAATATATCTTTTGCTTCCTAAACCCAGTACTGATGGTACCTGTAATTGGCAGCACATTTTCATACCACCCCAATACCTTAGTGTTCAGTGTCCTCTCTGAAATTTATCTTGTAACAATCATTTTCCAAACTGGACAAAAAATAACCACATCTACCAGACTTGCAAAAGAAAAGGTAGGGGGGGGGGGATGCCCTAGGGATTTCAGTGAAAACTCCTGATTTTTAAAATGCGTATCTTTTGTTCATATGAAACTAAAACACAATGCTTAAATCTCTGAAATGCAAACACTTGATTCAAGTGGCTGTCCGATCATGTATTTAGAAAAGGCGATTCTCTGTTTCTAGGCAATTTCTTGGCTGATGCATAATACATGCAGAGAGGGAAGGAGCGAGCTGGCTAATCCCCCAAATTACCTCCAGTCTCATCTCACCAATCAGTTGAAAAGATTATTGTACTGTGTGTGTTCATTTTGAACAGTAGTGACTCATAAAATGTTTAACAGAGAAAGCTATCCTTTGGGGCACATAACTAATACATTCTTCAGATCAAAGATTGGTGGGATTTTGACTAGAATGTATTAAGAGGAGAACATCTAAAGAAGATTGAGGTAAATGTTGTGTTTTAAACACTTAGTGAAGAAACAGTTACATGACTATTTCATGATAATGCTACTATTTAACCATTTTCCCCACTGCTTACAAAATTAGCATAGGCACATAGGAGGTGCAGAGAGAAGGAAAATTCGGAGATGGGTGAGAACAATATAGATAACAAAGAAATAATTCTCAAAAAACCCACCTCTCTGAGTTAACCTGACATATTTCCTTTCTGCCTTTCATCTACGTATATATTTTTTCTTAAACATAGTGCATATGATCGCTATCCATGATTTCCCTGCCACTTCTCTGTGTTCTATGTTCCACAGAGGCATCTCCTCAAATCAAAGATACCTCATTGCAAACGTTCTTTATAATAACTGCAGTGTTTATTGTATAGCATCTTTAATTTAAATATATCATACCACGTCACTTATTGAAATATCATTTTCTGTAACTACTGTCCTGGTGGCACAGTTGTTAACTACTCAGCTGCTACCTGCAAGGTTGACTCAAACACACCAGCTGCCCTCCCAGAGAAAGGTGTGGTACAGAGTTACAACCTTCAAACGTTTGCAGGCAGTTTTACACTGTCCAATAGGATCCCAACAGCTAGAACTGTCTCCACGGCAAAGGGTTTGGGTGTTTGGGTTTTATTCTGGATCTTGAAGCTGTCCTCCCTTTACACTTCTTTCTGCTATTGGAAATAATTGTGGAGCTAAATTTATTTTTTGGCATACATCTTTATCCTCATTTTGAATTATTTCCTTGAGCTGAAAATATCCATTAATAATCAGCACATGGAATACATAAAGTATGAAACTAGGAAAATTGAAAGTTATGAAAAAAGTTATGAATTGAAGGTTATGAAAAGGAACACATAAAGATCAATATCTTAGACATCGGTGAGCTGAAATAAACTGGTATTGGCCATTTTGAATCAGACAACCACATGACCTACTATGCAAGGAATGCCAAATTGAAGAGGAATGGTATTGAGTTCATTGGCAAGTACAGTATTTTGAGCTTTATCTTTAAGTGCAGTGCTGTCTATTATAGGATAATATCCATACTTCTACAAGAAAGACCAGGTAGTATGATTATTATTCAAATTTAAGTTAATAAGTAAAGCCAAAGATGAAGAAATTGAAGAGTTCTACCAGCTTCTGCAGTCTGAAAGTGATCAAACATACAATCAAAATGCATTGATAACTACTGGAGGCAAAAACGGAGGACTGGTAGTTGGAATTCTGTCAAAATGTGGTCCTGTTGATTAAAAAGCATATTGGAGATCTCATGATATAATTTTGCAAGACTGACTTATTCATGACTTACTCAATTATACATTTGAACTTCACCAGATGGAATACACAAGAATCAAATAAATTACCTCGGTGGAAAGAGATTAAGGGATGAAGGAGAAGCTCAATATAACCAGCCTGAATAAAGTCCAGGTACAACTGTGGAAGAGATCATCAAGTGTTCAGATGAAATTCACATTTAAACTGAAGAAAATGAAAATAAGTCCACAAAAGCCAAAATGCGACTTTGAGTCGATGTCAGGACTGGGTTTGACACTAGCAGTCAAAGACCAAAGGAGTGGTGGGATGATATCAAGAGCACCATGTAGGATGAAAGCTAAAGCTCATCAAAAAGACCCAAAAGAAAAAGACCCAAGCAGATGCCAGAAGAATCTCGGAACCTTGCTCTTGAATGTGGAGCAGCGAAGTGAATAGAAGAAACGACAAGTGAAAGAACTGAACAGAACATTTCAAAAGGCCACCGGAGAAGACAAAGTATTTCATTATAATGAAGTGTTTGAGCATCTGCAGTTAGAAAACGACAAAGGAAGACAATTCAGCTGGTCTCAAGCTGAACAAAAACCCAAAACCAAACTCACTGCCATTAAGTCTAGTCAATTCATGATGACCCTATGAGACATGGTACAGCCGCCCCGTGGGTTTCTGAGTGTCATCTGAAGAAAGAAATAGAAAGCCTCATCATTCTCCCAGCAGCTGGTGGTTTTGAAGTGATGACCAAGCTGAACCAACTGAAGAAAACTTCAAGGTCTCAGTTGCAATTTGGAAGAATACTATGGGGAAAATCGAGCCTTATTGGTGTTTCTGGATAAGTGTTGGACTGATCAACACAAGATCAACAGTGCAAACTCATCAGCTACTACATAGGAGAACGATGAGGTTATCCACTCCAGTCAAGATTTACAGCCTCAGATTGGCAACACTTACATAGGATTGCTATGAGTTTGAATAGACTTGTTAGCAGTGGGCCATGATAAACATATTGCATGATGCAGAAAGCATCAAAAGAAGATGGAATGAATATATACACCAAGTCACTGTACCAAAAAGGATCAATTGATGTTCAATCATTTCAAAAGGCAGCAGCACATGATCAAGAACCAATGGCATTGAATGAAGCATTTCAAGTTGCTCTGAAGGCACTATTAAAAGATAAGTCTCCAGGAATGGATGGGATACCGATGGAAATGCTTCAACAAACATTTCAAGTGTGGAAATACTTAGTAGTCTATACCAAGAAGCATACAGTGCTGTGCTAGAAACACTTAGTAGTCCATGCTAAGAAATTTGGAAGATGCCTACTGAGCCAACTAATTGGAAGAAATCCCTAGTTGTGCCTTAAAGAAAGGTGACCCAACAGAATACTGAAATTATCAAATGATGTCATTAGTATCAGATACAGTAAAATGTTGCTGACGATACTTCAAAGACAGTTGCAGCAGTACATTGACCAAGAGCTGCCAGAAATTCAAGCTGGATTCAGAAGCGAATTCAAAACAAAGGAAATCATTGCTGGTGTCAGATGGATCTTGAAGGCAGAAAATACAAGAAATATGTTTATCTGTATTTTTTAACTATGCAAAGGCATCAGACAGTGTGGATCATAAAAACTATTGATAACATTGTGAAAAATGGGACCTCCAGAATATTTAACTTTGATCATGCAAATTCTGTACATAGAGCAAGAAGCAGTCATTTAAAGAGGACAAGAGAGAACTATAGGATTTAAAACCAGGAAAGGTGCATCGGGGATGTATGCAGTTCACCATGCTTATTCCAGTCCTACGCTGAGAAGCTGGACTATAGGAAGACTAAGGCATCAGAATTGGAGGAAGTCCCAATCACAGCCTGAAATATACGGATGGTACAGTTTGCTTAAAGCAAGGAGGACTTGACTTACTTGCTGATGAAGATCAAGGACTACAGCCTTCAGTATGGATTATACCTCAATGTAAAGAAAACAAAAATCTTCACAACGTCATGATAAATGAAGAAAAGATTGAAATTGTCAAGGATTGAATTTTACTTAGATCCTTAATTAATACCCAGAGAGGCAGCAGTCAAGAAATCAAATGACTAACTCATTGAGCAAGCCTGCCGCAAAGACCTCTTTAATGTGAGGAAGAACGAAAATATAACTTTGAGGACTAGGGTATACCTAGGCCAAGCCATTTAATTTCAATTGTCTCAAATGATTGCCAAAGCTGGATAATGAATAAAGAAGAGTGGAGAATAATTGATGCATTTGACTTGTGGTACATTTGAATGATCAACTACGCTATGCTTTTATTAAGATAGGAATAGAGTTGGCTGTACTAAAGTTTAAGAATAATATTCAGAGAGAGAGAGAACATCAGTAGCTGCATTTGGGGGATCTAAACTTTCATTCAGGTTAAAGTTGAATACATGTACTCACACAGGGCTACTGAACCACTATCATTGTTTGAATTAGAGAAAATTAATGTGGTTTGTGCGGATTTTCTGTCCACATAACTAACAGTTGTCTTGTTCCTTTCCTTTAAAAATATTCTGGCCAAATAATCTTGAAAAGGAAAGATAGCCTAACCTCAAGTCCACAATAACGGCAAAGGGGAAATCATTGTTTTTCTGATCAATTGTCATGCTTAGGCCCTTTACCAGTTGGGTACTCCTTTCTAAAGAGCACTCTTAAACTGCCTGTGCCCCAAGCTTCAGATGCTGTCCTTGAACTTCAAAATGGTCAACAAGCCATCCAAACTGGCTCGCCAACAAACAGATGCTTTTACATAGATAGTTCTTTCCTCTCCCCTCCCTCGCCCCAAATCATTTCATTAGGACATAACCCAGACACCATACCATTCAATAGTTCAGTCATATCAAGCAGTGTTGTACAATTGCTACCACAATCAATCTCAAGACATTTTCTTCCTTCTTGTACTCCTTGATATCTGCTCCCCTTTACCTGCTTCCTTCCCTGCCATCCCTCTACCCCACCCCCAAGAACCCTTATTCTAGTTATGGTCTCCATAGATCCACCCAACCTAGGTTTCATATACTGAAAAACATATAAAGATATGCAACAGGGTCAAGAATGCTACCAACAATAACAAAGCACAGCAGAAATAAGCCCCAATCTGGCAAACACCACCCCCAAGCAAAAAGCAGACAGAAAATACTACAGACCAGATCAAGCTCACTGCGTGTCCAAAGGGAGATCAAATGACAAGGTTTTAAACATTCAAGTTAGATTTATTATTTTCATCTGTTATAATCTTCTCTCCAATGCTCTCTGTCTGATAACCAGGGCTATTCCCATCTCTCACTTATGGGTATAGGGAAATACCAGAGGCGTATTCTCTGTATAGATCCTGAGAATGTATTATGGACTTCCACTGACATCCACAGCTTTCTGCAAACCAGAATTTCACAATTTAAACTCTGATACCATTCCCTCTTTTGGATTTGGATTATATACTTTCCACTCCTTGGATCACAGATGCTTGTGTGCTTCTTCCATGTGAGCTTAGCTGACATCTTACTTAGATTGCTACTTATTTGAAAACAAGACTCCAGTTGTTATTCTTTCTGATAGCAGGGCACCATCCAATTTCTTAACCACACTTTTCTATAGCACCCATATTTTTCCATGTCTCCTTCATGAGGGCAAGTCATAAGAACTAATTGTTCTTAGATTTGATCTAGGATTAAATGCTAACCCAAAAATCTATTTCTAAATCTCTATTTTCTACCAGTGTCTGCTTCACCTTAGAGATGTCCTTGTTATTTTATGGTAGAGAATTTTTATCATCTCACTGGAGCATATGGCTCTTCTGTTTATAGTGTCACTGATTTAGCCCTTGGTGAAGGAGCCTTAGTGGTGTAGTTATTTTGCATTGGGCTCTGATCCCCATGGTTGGCAGTTCGAAACCACCAGCTGCTCTGTGGGAGAAAGATTGGGCTTTCTACTCCCACAAACAATTACAGTCTCAGATTCACTCGGTAATAATGAGTTTGCTATTTTGAATGTCTTTAAAACAGAAGTAAGAAAGGGAGATTAAGCAAGTGTAGGCTAGCTACAAATCCTAAAACATGGATTATTGACTAGTAGGGATCCAGTCATTAGGTGACTTGATAGGATTGACACAAACAATGGGAGTTGGTGGTCATGCAAAGCTTACAAAAACTATCCACTGACAATGTCAGACAGAGGCAAGCCAGACCACCTACCTTAATAAATGAAGTAAGACATTGTAGTAGTAAGTAAATGTTAGTCCACCCGCCAATAGATCTATAATCGTGGTATAACTCTCCTCTGCTTTTTCATACTCCTTGGGATTTTGGTCTTAAATTCTTGGAGAACAAGTGTGTTTGAGGTACAGCTCAGTTCACCTAATAGGGTTGCCACACCACATCACTCTGGTATGGCCTTTGAGTATCCTGTGCACTTCAAAGATCCTGGGTTCAATATCCCAGTGTTCTATGGTCCATGACCTGGTTCCCCAGAGCGTGTACAGAAACTCGGATCAGTGTGCCTATTAGAAACCTAGTACCTGGTTTGCTCTGCCCGTGGAGTCCATAAAAGTATTCATGGTCATTTTTTCCCTGCTAGGAGGTTGATCCTCCCCCTTTATCTACCAACAGATCCGCCCTCGTCTTCTCCAAGACTGCCTGCTCCCCGTCCCCGCTCCTGGCCTGATCTTCCCATCACCATCACTTATCAATCTGGTAGGAATGGCTGCTGGTTTGAAGCAGTCCTGGCACATTTATGCCTGGCAGCCATTAGAGAATCATCTTCCTTTCCCTCACTCTTGAAAATCTGATCCCAGCTGAAGCGAGGACTCCTCTCTCAATGCAGTTGTGAAGTGCGCATATAGAGGTGGCGGTGTCTGGTGTCTGGCACTAGTCCGACTTTCTAACGCGTGGCTTGGCAGCCTTGATTAGCAATTGCAACCTGAAAGCATGACTTTGCCTTCATCTTGGTGTTTGTCCATCGAGCAGTATGTGTCCTTTTGTGATCGACAAACTTCACTCAGCATAGAGCTTTCCAGATCCCTCTATCTCGTGAGGTGCTTCACGGTTTCACCACTGTTTTTTAGGGATAGGTAGTATTCCCTTGTGTGTGTATACCAAGGTTTTTTATATCCATTCTTCTACAGATGGAAATTTGGGCTGTTTCCCCATTTCTTGCTGTTGTGAACTCGGCTGCCATGAACATAGGAGAGCATATATCTGTTCATGATCTGTTTTTTATTTTCATCCAGTGTCAAACAGTGATACATTCCTACAGGAAGGGTTTGCACATTTCCTTTCTCCATGAAAATGTAGATCCTCTTGTCCTTTTTATCTCTTACATCCAAAAAAGCCACTCCCATCCAACATATGTCAAATTTCATCACCCCAAAATGTAACTGTTCCTCATAAATCATTTTAATTTTTTCTTTATAGTTGATCTTTGGGTAGTGTTATCATGTCCATCCAGAACTTTGTTTTCAGATTTTTTTTCTAGTTCTAGATCATTCTCAGAGTTGTCAATTCCATTCCAATAAATAGTTAAATTTCCAGTAGAGCTCACCAAGGTAACACACTTGCTCCAGGCCGGCTTTCAGGCATCATCCAAGTAGGACGATGGTGGAAGTATGGGTGATTCCCTAGATGACTAGAGGAAACCACACTGACCACTTTCGTTTTTTCCCATGAACTTGGAGACACTCCCTTATCATAGCATTATTTGTAAAGGCAGCATGTGAAAATCAGCTAAATGTCCCACAAGGTAATGTTATAGGTGATTATAATGTTTTCCATGTATTATGTATGCCTTATAAAAATTTCCATGATATAACATCACTGAAAAATCCCAGCAGTCTTCTTGTTCACTTAATTACCCATCTAGCTAAAGCACTGACAATAATTATCTGTTTTTGCTGTTAGGTGCCATTAAGTTGGTTCTGGGCCACAGTGACCCAATGCACAAGGGAAGGAAACCCTGTCTGGGCCTGCGTCACCCTCATACTTGGTTTCACGTTGGGGGCCCTTGTTGCAGCCCCTGTGTCAATGAGCCTCATTGCTGGGAGGTGTCATTGAGTTGATTCCGACCCAAAGTAACCTTAGACAAAACAGAGCAAAGCCCTGCTGGGTCTGCACTACTGCTCCTCTGCTTGAGGTGAAGCCCATTATTAACTATGAAAGCACAATTATTGTACACTTCCTTATTTGTATTTCTCCAAATATGTCGATTGATGACACCTACATTCACTCTATTTTAAAAAATCTTCACTGGCATATAATTCAAGTATCATACAACGTAATAGTTCAGTCATATTAAGAAGAGTCCTGCACTCCCCGCAATTGGCTCTAGAATGTTTTCTCCTTTCTCACGGTGCTCATTGTTAGCTCCCCACTGCCCCCAACCTCCCCTACCATCCCACACATAATGATTACTCCAGTTACTATCTCTCTACATTTACCTGCCCTGGATTTAATGTACAGAAAATCATACAAAACAAACAAAAACCCTAACATCAATTTCAAAATAAAACAGAGAAAACCCTCAATAGAAAAAGCAGAAAATATTAAAAACTGAAACAACTCTAAAAACACTCTTTACCAATTAAAAACTGAGAAAAGGAGGATCCAGTTTTGTATTATAATTTCTTTCTTCAAAAATGAGTTATAGATAAATGTAATGCATTGATATTTGTCCTGCATTTTGCTAGAAAATTCTTATGAGATACTACTTATCTAGTTATCCAAACATTATTGTGGTGTTTTTAGAGCAATTTTGAATGATAGAACTTGAGCTATCATCATTTCTATTCTCGTATCAAGTGGTGTGTTCGGATAGGAAGGAGTCCATTTATCTTGTAAAATGCTTTTCATTTGTACAGATTAATCATAATTACATCTTCTCTTCCATTTCATACTCACCCATCATGTGCCAGTCCCCCAGGAACTAGCATTCCCAGGAGGTAAAAAGTCCCAACCAAAGGCTTCATTCTTCCGGAGATGAAAAAGAAAACTAGTTTTCTCCAGCAGGCTCTGGAATGGAGTGCCTCTCTGCAGGCACCAGGGGTGCGGCTCCCACAACCAAGATAAGATAAGTCACACAGCAGATCCTTCAACTGACACAGACACGAACACTTGCTTCATTAACTCAATTGCGACCGTCTCTCAATGGCTCCACAGAATAATGAGGACCTGTACCATATGATTTTCCAGTTATTTTCTGAAACCCACATTTCGGAGTTCAATCTCTTCTTTTCTTCCGAGGACCACGTAGTCAGCATCTCAGATTCAGTGTCCGTCTCTCAGTGCTGCTTTAACCAAAAATATCACCAAGAACAGAAATCCAATTTCCCATAGTTGAAAAAACTAGAAGTCCAAATCCAGGCCACTGGCTCTAGGAATCTCTCTGTGTCTCCTTCAGCTTCTAGTAGCGATGGGCATTCCTTGATGTTCCTGGGCTTGTCGATGCAGCCACCTCTGTCTTCACATGGTGTCTGTCTACACCTGTGTCGGTTTCTCCGCATGTTTTCCCCTTGGGTAAGAAACCACTCAGAAAGGGATTGGGTTTAGAACCCACCATGCTCTTTTAGGACTTCATTCACATAATAAAGACAACTTCTTTGCCTACTTCTTTGACATTTGACAATAAATCTACTGACGATGTTGCGCAATACTAATGTACATGCCCACTAACAAACACTGAAGTATGAGGCCAGTGGAAGGCGGGATGTGATGGGTAAAGTTGCGTGCCTACTTGACTCGATGGGATTCTCAATGGGTTGGCAGTTCTGTATTATATATTGGCAGTTACGGGGCCATCCATCATTTTCAAATCAGGCCCATTTTTTAATATGACCTGGTCTTTAGAGCGTCACCATGCTGATAAGTGAGGAGTACGTGCATTTTCAAACTGGGTCATATTTAAAGGTCCTCTAGGAATAGCGTTTTTATTTGGGAGGGGAGGCACAGTTTGGTACATAATGTCCTTGTCTCTCCAAATCTGAGCGCTTTAAGTCCTTTCCCAAGAGGATTTTCGTTCACACCCTCCTGGCTGTGATCCGCAGAGTCAGCGGTTAGACACCACCAATCCCTCCATGGAAGAAAGATGGGACTTTCTTCCCTATAAAGAGTTACAGGGCAGTTATGACCTGTCCTATAGGGTCACTATGAGTCGGCATTGACTCGATGGCAGTGAGTTTGGGTTTTTCTGGTCTCTCATGTAGAGGCCTCTTTCAAAAATCCCATCGCACTTTTAGACAAATCCAAAATATATTTGATCCTCAAAGAGTGGCCAGTAAAACCAAAGGCTCGAGTTAACATGGCTGCTAAAATCTAATTGAGCCAGACAAACTCTGGAGCAAAGCAAGTAGAGGATCTGAGTCCTTGGCAACTGAGGTCCATCCTAGAGCCTTTCCTTTGTCTCATTCTTTCCACAAACACGTAACGAATAACTCTTGTACGCCACGCACACTCCTAGGGAGTGGAGCTACAAAGATGCATGAGGCAAAGAGAGGGCCCGCACTGAAGGATCTCACATTAGAGTTGAAAGAATAACAATAGGCAAGTATACAAACAAATATTATAATGTCAAGAAATGGAAAGCAAATGAAGGGTTTAGAACAGCGGTTCTCAACCTGTGGTTTGTGACCCCTTTGGGGGTCAAACGACCCTTTCACAGGGGTCGCCCAATTCATAACAGTAGCAAAATTACAGTAATGAAGTAGCAATGAAAATAATATTATGGTTGGGGGGGTCACCACACATGAGGAGCTGTATGAAAGGCACACGGCATTAGGAAAGTTGAAAACCACTGGTCTAGAACATAATTTGGTTTTAAGACCATCTCAGGGGATGTTTTTGGTTTAAGATCAAAGATTTTATCAGGGCAGTAGTTTCTAAATGATTTTAATAGTTCTAAATGATGTGTTTCATGCCTAGTTATCCATTTAGGTAAGGGGAAGAGTGTCAAAGGTGTATTTTTTTTCCCCTCTGTTCTGAATATCATCAAAATTTAATTTCAAGATTTCTGAATTTATGATATTTTAAGGAATTAATGGGAAGATCAAAGATGATGAAATGGGACCATCTAAAACAGTGTTTCCCAAAATGGGTGATACCAATCCCAGGGGCGGGGGGGGGGGGGGGCGCGGCTGGAACAATCCAGCAGGGCTGCAATAGCAGATACCTACACTTTATCCTGGGTGATGGATATTGTCTCACTATATCCATAGTGAGCATAGTGACCCCTGGTGGCACAGTGGGTTACATGTTGGGCTGCTAACCCCAAGGTCAGCAGTTTGAACCCACCAGTGCCTCATCAGGAGAAAGATGAGGCTTTCTACTCTCGGTAAGAGTTGTAGTCTCAGAAACCCACAGGGACAGCTCTACACTGTCCTCTAGGCTCAGTGTGAGTCAGAATTGACTTGATATCGGTGAGTTTGTGAGAGCTTGATGGGCTAGAGTGAAAAAGTTTTAAATTGCCTGGTGGGTGCTGGGTAATGTTTTTCTGAAAAGGGGCCAGAGGGCTTTGGGGCACATTTGTATAAAAACCAAGATTACAATAGGCTTTGTACTTTTCTGGCTGTGATGGTTAGGGATTATGTCAACTAGCCCCTCCTGGGTAAGGGTGAGGGTAGGGGCGGGGCTCAACCACTCAATTATATCGAAACCTGAGGACACCTCCTTGCTGTTATAAGCCTTTTTGTTTAAGAGAGAGAACACGCAGAGTCGAATCCTCTGAAGCACTTTGTCTTCTGCTGGAGCCGTATCTCCAACTGGTTCTTCAATCTCCGGTTGCGTTGTTTGCTGAAACCAGGTGCCATCAGTGGACGGACCAATGGTGGATTCATAAGGCCAATGTTGGACATCTACATCCACCAGCTTGTGCCCCTGCTGCCTCTGCTTGGTCATCCTGCTCCTGCTTATCACCTTCCACCAGTCAGTAGAAGCCTGACTTGAACCAGGTTGCACTTACCTATTTCTACAACTGTGTAAGCCATTTCCTGCTAAAAATCTCTTTCGATGTACCACACATTCAAGGATCGCTGGTTTTGCTTCTCTAGAGAACCCAGCGAAAACAAACCTTAAAAAACAAACACACAAACAGATTGCTAGCTCTGTGCAATTATGTTGAAGCAAAGGAACGCTGTAAATAAAAATGAAAACTACATGACTGTGTATAATCAAACAAATTGTTGATATAAGCTTGCAAATAATGTTTAAAATGTGTTGTGAGAACATTTGGCATAACTCTACAAAGTTTTGCTAATGGTTACTGATACTTAGAATTTTCTTAATCCCATGTCCAGTTGTATTATTACAGGCTAGCTCCTGCCTACTCCATCAGTTAAAAGGGAGTGCTCTGCAACTTTATGGAATGCAGCTAGCAGCCTATCACATTCAGGGTCAATGAACTGAAACCAGGGGCCGCTCACTAACAAGGGTGAATTATGATCCCATTTTTCCCAGTGATTCGATTATCCCTGATCACTGTACTTTATGGCTTTCTAGTTAGTCAGATCCACACAATTTATTCACAATAATATAGCTGTATTATTATTATTATTATTGTGACTGTTTTATAGCTCCTACAGCAGTAACATTTATTCTCAACTCTATTATTACAATATTCAACCACTAATGGAATTCTTGTTTTTATTTTATTGTGTTTTAAAGTCATAACAATAAAATTGACTCCCAAAAATATTGCTGCAAGTTTTATGCTCTTTAAACTGCTTGATAGAATGCTTGCAAACATGTGTGATTCTCTCAGCCCCAGGAGAGGAGGCCTTTCCAAACATAAATATATCTTGGAGGGTGGAGATAGGAATATGATTCTCATTATGGTGAGACCTCAGGGTTCTGATAGAGTGAGCAGTGGGATGAAAGGACGTTAGATACTTCTGATTAAAAGATTGATTTGAATCGGCACTGATGTTTGTTTTTAAAAATCCACTTCTTTTTATTACTGGCCAACCCTAGACATTTTGACTATTTTCATCCTCCAAAATTGTGTGCTTTCTTAAGATGATGTGCATGGTTTTTCTGAGCTCCAAGTTGCTTGGCTGATTCTCATAATAGTGGGGGTGGGGGGTGGGGGGGAGAGACTGCTGTGAAATACTGTTGCCAAAGCCCATGAGCATTTTGTGATACAATAATTGGCCAAGACACAGCTAAGTCAGCTTACCACCTCTGCCGCCCCTCGGCTCTTCTCACTGAGCCTGAATCCAAGGATACTCACAGGAATCTTACAACTAAGACAAATACCACTTGCCATATATCTTTAATGCCTGTAACCCTGAGTCAATGGACTAGACTGTGAATTATGACACATCTTAGGGAGCAAAGTGCCAGTATGATTCAAAGGAGAGGTCTATCAGACTAACAGAAATAAGGGCGTGCTGGGGGGATTGGCCTCAGATAGAGGATATAGAGAGTTTTATATTTACAAGCTAATGAGGACAAAGGTTCTTTTGTTTTGATACTCTTTATTTATTTATCACCATTTTATAACTTTATTTATTTATAAGCATTTGATACTCCTTTATTTATTTATAACCATCCAGGCTGTTTTACACGCAGTCAGTGCTGAGCACCAGAAGAGGCAACATCCAGATTTGTTTCGGGGGTCAGCACCAACAAAGGGCCTTGTTTTGTTCCACAGATTGTAGATTGTCACTGCCTGTCATCTGAAGCGATACAACAGCATCCACTGAGGAGAACGGTCTCCTGTTGATAGAGCTGGCTGCTCAGCTTGCTGTCAACATCTATTTCCCTTGACCCATGGCAGCCATGGAAGCATATTGCGCAGGCTTACATTCCGGAACAAAACTGCTGCCAACTTCTGACTAGACATGCCTGAAAAATCGGACTCACTTTCAGCTGAGGTTACGTATTCCCTGGACATCCCCCAAGCAATGTGCAAGTACAGGCACAGCCATGACCCAAGGCTCTCTCTATGCACTGGTGCCAGACTCCTCTACCAGTGATCTTCGTGGAGCCACACCACAGGTTAGACCGCGACTCATAGTGACTCTGTAGGGCAGGGTAGAACTGCCCCTGTGGGTTTCAGTAACTCTTTACTGGAGTAGAGAGTCCTGTCTTCTTCCCTCAGAGCAGCATCAGAGCTCCATGCACTAATTGGCTGAATTTTTTAAAAGGGAGAGAGTCTTCTATCTTACTGTTTGATTGTACTGTTTATTGCTCTTTATGACTGTACCCTTTTCTGGGTGCTAAAGTACTTTCCATTTAGATCATCCGAGCAACGCAGAGGAACGAGGAAGGAATGCACACTGTTAATGCCAGGAGAAAAAGGGAGGGGGTGAAGAGAGCACAGAGGGCTCAGAGGGAGGGGATGAAAAGGATGGAAACAAGGCGTGGGAAGACCAATGAGGCTGGGGATCCGCCAAATAGATACTTTCCGTTCCTTTTTCCAGTTGCCTCCTGCCTCACTCAGCATCAAACCCTAACTAATTTTTGGAAAGGACACTTCTGGTCCATCACCCTAACACATGAAAAAGACAGTCACCATTCTGAGACTCTCCTGCCATCTGTCTCCCAGGATCTGTTTGATTTCAATGAAAAACTGAAAACAAAACAAAAGAACATGTCCCTCTACCTCACTGCTCAATCGCAGGTGTTGGAAGAGAACCCACAATTCAAACAGGCTTCTTTCCCTTCTCGGGATTTGGCTTCAGTTTCTTGGCCTACATCATTTCACATCTGTATTGTATGTTCAGCAAGACTAGGACATGCACCATCCTATGTTCAGTGCAATATTATTAGATGGGTCAACTTTGGAGCATTGCATTAGAAACCAGAATCTTTGGCTTCTAATTCTGGTGCCACCATTCAGTAACCCTGTAACGTGAGCAAACCTCACCTGTCTTCCTTCAGAAAAGAATTAGACCTACCCTCCCTTCCACATGGGGTTGTGGAGAAAATCAAATGAATTCATGCGTGTGAAAGCCATCTGAAGACTGGGGAAGCATCGTAACTGTCTAGTGTTATTATCGCTGATGTTGCTACTGACGACAAGGAGCTAGAACTCCGCTACTCCAAAGGGAGACCACAAGATACAGAACAGAAAAACCAAATCTTCCGGACAGGAACAATACGTGGGGTTATTTTCTTTTACCTTAAAATGTCTTAATGAAAAGTTCACCAGATGATTTTCCTACGGGAGATTTTTCTCAGCTTTTTATGAATTGGGAAAATATATATTTGTGTAGTATTTTTGAAAGTCTCCACTTAATATAAGCTACATCTTCACCATCAGTAAATATATACAGTCTTCATAATCCTAGCATACTGGTTACAAAATAATACTTCCTACGACAATTAAATTTTTCTATAAAAATATTCCAAACCTAATGCCATTATTATTATATTAACCTAAGGAGTAACCCTTTGTCTCTAAATTAATTTCTAAAAAGAGTATGAATGAGACTCCTACCTTATTTAAGATGTTGAAATTAATTTCATACACAGAAAAAAATTGCTATTAAAATTGTCTTGGAGTTTAACAAACTCAACCACATTCAAAAACTTCAATTCCATAAAAGTACACTGAAGCCCACCCAGATTTCAAAAGATCACTGCAGAGTTCCATACATGCAAATAATACTGTCAGTAGAAGGTAGAAGTCCCATCCCTGACTTTTCCTATACCCTGCTTGCTTCCATTAATGCTCGTTACCATATATCCCTCACAGAATCATGTTACTGTAATGCGAAGGCTTTGGGAATTTAAAGTAAGTTATAGCATGATAAAGAAGGTTTATAGTTTCACTATGTTCCTGTCACAGTGTTTTTAATGCACATACAACCTTTAGGTAGTAGGAATCATAGTTGAATCACACACACACATACACACACACACACACACACACACAAATACTGAATTAGACTCCCTTTAAATATGATCTACCAGGTGACTTGAATTTTATTATTTTTGTAGCCATTTCTTTATTGTGGCTCCTATTGACTTCTATAGGAGTCTCTGGAGTTCTTGCCCAAAGGTTGGTGGTTCAAAGCCATCTGGAGGCACCCCAGAAGGCAGATTTGGTGATCTGTTTCTGAAAGCTCACGGTCTTGAAGGCCCTGTGGAGCGGTTCTACTGTGCGTACATGGACTCGGCATGAATTGGAATAATCTCAGCAGCAACAAACATCAGTGTGTGAGTCTGGGGAGACTAGAGAAACAAATTCGTAGACACCCATGTGTGTATAAGAAAGAGCTTTATATACAACAGCAATTGAATATTGAGAAAACATCCCAGCCCAGCCCAGATCAAGTCCATCAGTCCGATAATAGCCCATATATCCGATACCAATCTTAAATTCCTCTTCAGACTCACGAAACACTAGAAATAATGCTGAATGCAGGACGATCACAGGTCTGTGGGTAGAAAGTCTTGTGGATCCAGTGGCAGTGTAAGCATCTCAGCGCTGGCAGGGGTCTCCACGTGGCTTCTCCAGCTCTGAGGCTCTGACTGCCATCAGCCTGTCTCCATGTGGCTTGTCAACAAGAATGTCTCACAAGGACTGAGCCTGTGTTCCACCTCAAACAAGCTATTTAGCTCCTAAATGCCTCCAAATGAAGTCATCGAGCTACCACCACCTGATTGACAGGTGAATTGACAACAGATTATGTAACTACCACAAACAGCAATGTGGGCTTCCACTGGAGTCCCTGGCTAGGTCAAGTAATGTGCTCGGCCGCTAACTGAAAGACTGGAAGCTCACTGGGGTGCCCTGGAGGAACACTTGGTGGACTACATCTGAAAATTCAATTATTGAAAACAATATTGAATGGTGTTACTCTGACACTCATGAGGTAACCATGATTGGAATTAACTTTATGGCAACTGTTTTATTGGTTCCCACACCTTTAACCCCTAGGAGAGTACCAGCTACTCGTGCTTTGTTTGTAGCCTGGAATGCTCTTCCTCCAGTTAGCAAAATAGTGAGCTCGCTTGTTGCCTAGGATAAGGCTGCGACTTTGACTACCACATTTATTTCCAGAACAGAGCCTGGCACCTAGGAGGTTCTTGGTATATGCTTGCTAAATGAGAAAATTCTGTTTTCCTAGTTAGACAATGTGATGTTATTGGGTGTCATTGCAACCCATAAATACCTTATAAACAACAGAATAAAGCACTTCCCAGTCCTGCACCAGCCTCACAATTGTGGTCGTGCATGTTTGAGCCTATAATTGCAGCCCTGGGCTGGCCGTTTCATTGTGAGACTTCTTTCTTTTTGCTTAGCCTCTACTTTACCCAACATGTTGTTCCTTTTTGCCAGAGACTGGTCTCTCTGAAAATATCTCCAACATGCATGAGACATGCGGAGTATACTCTTCCTTGTATTCTATGTAAAGCATTAATGAATGGGGCACCCAACAAGACACTACAAAGCCAAACTCAAAGGGCAGGTAAAAATCTGTTGCTGAAAAATTTCCATTTAGACGCATGATGACCACATGTATTACAGAATCAAACTGCTCCACAGGGGATTCTTAGCTCTCATCTTTGGTGGAGTGGTTACACATTGGTCTGTGATCCACATGGTTAGCAGTTCGAAACCACCAGCCACTCCGAAGAAAGAGGGAGCTTTCGCCGCAGTAAACAGTTACAGGCTCAGAAACTCAAAAGGGGCTGTTCTACCGTCTCCTGTAGGCCCACTCTCAGTCAGCACCGACTAGATGGCAGTGAGCTTGATTTTTGAGAGTCTTTATGGAAGCATATCTTTAGGCCTTTCGTCCTTGATATTGTTGCGTAGGTTTGAACCCCGCACCATCTAGCCTACCCAGAGACCTTACATAGGTAATAAATAAGGAATGTTGAGATTAATGTACAAACAGATGCAAAAGGAGACAATTGCATTCCAATAGACACTAGTCACTTGCATTTTCATGGTAGGAGTCATTCGCATTATTATCTGTTTTCTACAAGGTACAGAGTACCCAGTACAGTGCCCTCAACATTGTTTCTTTTTCTATCGTAGATGCTCCATAATTTGAAGGGGAGGTATTTTAGCCTTTTGTAATTTTTTTGTTTTGCCTGACAGCACTCAGCCTTCTTCAGCTAGATGGACCGATTCTTGTTGGGACAGACAGAAAGGTTAGGGGAAGCCAAGTAAGAGGCTTCACCTGCAACTTCGAGAGACATCAGTCTGGCTAATGGCGTCCTCAGAGAACTGCAGCCCAGGGGAAGGCAAGGCCAAGTTGATCTGCATAGCACATGCCCTAGAGATGTCGGAATACAGTTTCCCGACAGGGAGGGCAAACTTCCAAGGAGGTATTTGGAAAGCACTCCTGTTGTCATCAAGCTGGCCAAGTTGGGAAGGAGAGGAAACGACACCTTCAACTCTGTGAAAGGAAAGGAGGCCCCGTATGTTCCCATACAAAAGCAACCCCACTGCCCACTGGATGGACCCTGTGGGACAGAGAACTGCCCCCACACGGTTTCTGAGACAGTAAAGTTTTACAGCAGGAGACTGCCCCATCTTTCTCTCATGGGTTCCAAACACGGGCTTTTCAGTTACAGGCCAATGCTAAACCTATCGCCCCACCAGCAATCCTTATGCTAATGTCCATGGGGGTGGTTGGTGGTGAGGAGAAGGCTCTACTGTTATCCTGGTACTCACAGATGTTGTGGTTAGCCGCTGCCGAGTCCCTTCCAGCTCCTAGTGATCTCATGAAGAACTGACGAAGCGCTGTCGGTCCTGCGCCATCCTCACAGTGGTTACATTTGACCCATGATTGCAGGCCTTGTGTCAATCCATCTCACCGAGATCTTCCTCTTGTTTGCTGCCCAAGGACCCATACTTTACCAAGCACGATGTCCTTTCCCATGTACTTACACATATGAACATATGATATCTCATGTCAATTTCCCACCACCCCTGAAAAAATGACTTCTGTATCTGTTTACCCACAAACAAACCAAAGTTCAGATGGACAATGGGATTTGGCGGGAATTTTGGCTAGACTGATCTTTGCAAAACTCCTTGTTTCCTGGAACCTCAAAGGTGTTCTTTCTGAAGGTGCATTTTGCATTTTAACTCATCATAATATTTTCAAGGTTAATCCACGTTGTGGCATGTATCAGAACTCCCTTCCGTTTACGGCGGAGTCCTATTCCATTGTATGGATATACCACTTAGTTTACCCATTTAATTGTCGATGGGCATTTGGGTTGTTTCGGCATTATGACTGTGGTAAAGAACGCTACAATGAACATTGACTTACAAGTAGTTCTGTACATTTCTGCTTTTGGTTCTTTTGTGATTTTATCTAGAATGGAATGGCTGGGTCCTATAGCAGTTCTAGGGAGCACTAGTGGCACAGTAGGTTAAGCATTGGGCTACTAAGTAGAAAGTCAAACACACTAGCCATTCACCTAGCTACTTGTTTGGCTAATGGTTATTGTTTAGACTACTGTGTTTGGGGATAATCCTATTACTTTAATATGTAACAATATTAACTACAACAATAAACATAGACTTTATCTCTACCTGACTGCAAACTTCTTGAGATAGAAAAGTATATATTTTTCCCTTTCCCAGTATATTTCACAGAGTAGATAATCAGCACCTCTTTGTCAAAGCGATGTTAAGTTCGATTATCCCAGCAAGCATTGGTTCTTGATGCAGCCTCCCTGAGCCTTTGATGCTTCCTTGCTCATAACTCGTATGAATCTTCTCTTTTCTTCTTCTTCCCTGGTGTTATTTAGACAAAGTATTTGTAAAATAAAAGGGAATGTCTTAGGCTACTCCAAATGCCTCACTAAGAAGACACGTACATTTAGCAGATTAAGATGTGTATGGAAATATAATTTCTAATTAGTAGTGTTTTAGTGGGAAAAGGGACCTCAAATTAAAATATTTTTTATAGAGACCCTTTACTAAGTGCTGAACAAGACAAAGACAAAAACAAATCATCCACATCAAGGAGATTATCAGTATGAGGTTGTAATTGTCTCAAAGGACTCATAGCCACATGGCTAAAGAAGCATAAAAATAAAGGAAATTTGTCCCAAAATCATGACTGAGGGCAGATCAGCCCATCGCAGTCGCAGGTGGGACAATCGAGGTAAGACAGGGGTCACAGTCTGCACACAGTCTGGACGCAGATTTAGAAAGCTCACAGAATTGGTTCTGAGGTCCACTGAGCATCTGAGTGGGGGGCATGACTTGTAACCTTGGCACCTAGTGATGGAGCTTCCTAGGGCTTCATGTACATTGGTCTTTCTGTGTCCATCTTTTGATTCTGTTCGAATGGGTGATAGGTGGGTACACCTTTGCTATTTCCCTTTCTCACTGCCATTGAGTCAGTTCTGACTCATAGTGACCCTATAGGACAGAGTAGAACTGCCCCTGTAGGCTTCGGAAACTGGGTATCTTCAGGTAAGTACACAGTCTCCCTCAGTGGCTAGTGGTTTTGAACTGTTTACCTTGTGGTTAGCTGTCCAATGTGTAACCCACTATATCACTAGGGTTCCTTTCCTAGAGTACTAATACTCAATAAAAATACTCACCCACCTCCCCACCCTTGTCTCATGAATTAGCTTACCGTCTCTCTGAATCACTCACAATTTGTGAACACTGGTGTCTGTACCCATTTCCACCAATGGCATATCTAGGCACTTTCCTAAGAGAGAATGCCCCTCCCTGGGTTGGCCAGGGGTGTTTCAGCAGACACATTGTGCCTGAGAGAAAAGATTTTTTGCATTGGCAATCAAGGGTCAGAAATAACTCAATGGGGATAGAATCTATGTGGAGACACAAAAGGAAGATTTAAGATTCCCACTGTAAATTGTACCCTTCCACAACTTAGTGTTCAAATTTTAAGCTGAAATATGTTTTAAGATACAACAAACAACTCAATTGCCATCGAGTCAATGCTGAATCATGGCAACCACCTGTGGGTTTCTGAGACGGTAATTGGTTACGGGAGTAGAAAGCTCATTCTTTCTCCTGCAAGGAGCTACTGCTGGACCCTGTGCTAAGCTCTGGACTTAGAACGATTCTTTGAATATGGGGCCTACTTTTAAAATCTGGATAACGGGGACTGAAATCCATGGGACTTGCAAAGTTGAACCACATAATTGTGCCAATTTCATTGCAACTACTTTCAAGAAAAGTTACCAGTCAACATTCAATATCAATATTGCCACTTCAAAATCAAAGTCTAATGTCTGCTCCCTTCTCCCCCTCAGGAATTGATTTTTCAAATAGTCTGTTGTGAAAGCATTTCCACCTTCCTCTCCTTGATGATGGGAATTTCCCACTGGGTCATGAAGAATGCACCTGGAAGGAGATTTAAAAGCCAGGAGCACATTTAGACTGCCAAGGTCATCTCCCTGTCCTGACTCAACCCTAATACTTCCCAGAAGCACTCCCCTCCCAGGTCCTCACCGCTAACGGTTTCCTCCCTTGGACTTGCGGGGTGGGCCCTTCTAAAATCCTACCCCACCCAGCACTCAGAGGCACGATGTCAACAAGACACTTGCCATCCTCCTTAACAGCTCCACCCTCTGCTTCACCCACACTGCAAACTTCTGACGATGTGAGAATGTTTAAACCATCTGCCTCCACCCTGGCTTCTGAGAGGGGGTGGGGATTACAACGACTATTTTGTTATGTATATTTAGACTGTTTTTATTGAACACTTACTAAGTATGAGAAATAGTAGAAGAATCTGTGCTAGACTCAAAGGAACGCGACAACAAATACGAGCCAGTCTCTACATTTTCAGAGCATACAGCATGATGGGTGTTTCAACCCATCCCACCACAGCGTGTTAAGCGTTCGATTACTAGCCAATAGGTTCAGACCCAGGGGGACCTGACTTAGGGTTTCTGAGGCTGGGAATCTTTCTGGAGCAGAGAGCCTCATCTTTCTACCAAGGCGTGAACGGTGGGTTTGAAGTGGGGCCTTCTGGGTAATAGTCCACTGCTTACCTGTTCTGAGATAAGTGTCATTGGGTGAGAATGCAGAGCACTGTGGATGGTCCAAGCAGGACACTGAACCCCGGGACAGGGGTCAGAGACATCTCTGCCACTTCACATTCATGATCTCCAACTTCAGATGCACCGCTCAAATTCTTTTAAAGTTATTAAGTGAACTCAGTTTCTCCAAGGCCAAACCTTCAACATTCTCTTCGGGACCGATACGCACTCTTGCCTTACTCACATCTCAGGAGATAACACAGCCACTGTCCTAAGTGGACAACCACCGAGAAGGTCCAGCCCACATTTACAAATCTTCCTCTGCAATTTCTTCCCTCTGGACTCCGATTTTCCTTCGTGATCCCACTTCTCCATGTTTCCCCTCTCAACCCACCGCCATCAAATAGATCCTGTCTGGTAATGAACCTACAGGACTCGGTCGAAGTGCTGCTGCGCTTTTTTTAAAGATGTTAACTCTTTGTAAGAGTAGAAACCCTCCTCTTTCCCTGGCAGAGCAGCTGGTGGTTTTGGACTGCTGGGCTTTGGGCTTGGCATGCTGACCTCACGACCACCCGCCAGGCTCCTGGTGGTCATCGGGACTTGTTCATTTCCTTCCTCGTGCCTTGTTTTATGCAGAGCTTTCACCGTCAGTAGATTAAATGTGAACGGTGCCAGGTGAACAATCCCATAAGATTAAAAATGCTCTCCAGCATCTGGAAAAGGATTCTAACCCTACTTCCATTTTCCCTGCCCAAGTTAGAGCAGGGATGGCACTGTGAGGGCTAAGGTGTGCCTGACCCACGCCATGGTATTTTCAATCATCAGATGTACAAGTGAAAGTTGGGCAACAAATAAGGAAGGCCACCGAAAAATGGATACATTTGCATTAAGGTGGTGGTGAAGAAAATTGAAAATACTATGAACTGCCAGAAGGATGGGGGAAAAAATCTGTCTAGGAAAAATATAGCCAGAATATTTCTTAGAACCAAAGATGGCAAGACTTCATCTTTTGTACTTTGGACATGTCCGCAGGAGAGACCCGTCCCTGGAAAAAGACAATGCTCGGTGAAGTAGAGGGGCAGGGACAAAAGGGACACCTTTAACCAGATGGGTCGACACAGTGGTTGCCACCACGTGAGGCTCAACCAACGATTGTGAGGATGAGTTAGGATCAGGTGGCATCTCATTGTGTTGTACACAGGGTGGCTATGAGCTGGCTCAATGGCACCTAACCATAAGAAGTTATATTGGGAATTTCTAAAGGAAACGGAGGTCTTCCGTGTGGTCACCAAAAGCCTGTGGTGGGTGATTGCTTGGTGCTGCCATCTTCCCAAACCCTCACAGATCTCTGTATTGCGGTTTCATCCTTCACCACTAGAGACACGACTGCTGACACTGGTGTCTCTAACGCTGCAGCCATTGAAGGCTCCAGCTGAGTTAGCAATATGCCATTGCTGGCTCAACTCAGCTGAGCTAGCGCTCCCTGGTGACATGCAGAGTCCTGTTGGTGGTGCTGATCCTAATGCCAGCTGCCGCCGATCTCGACGCTCAAGGTGCTTGGACCACTGTGGGTAGTATGTGGACTGAAAGGAACGTAGTGGCTTATACAAATTCACAAGAACGTGTCATTTTGATCCCAACTATAAAAACAAGCCAGGGGTGTGACAAAAACATAGCACATATTTTTAATTTTGTTTTAAATACAAGAACACACCACCACACCCAAAAGTGAAAAGAAGCAATCCTAGCAAGCAGCAAACCTTTCCTAGGAGAAAGGAGGCCTCAGGACTGTTTTCATACCGGGCCAAGTGGTGAGAGAGGAAAACCTGAAATAGATAAGGGTATGGAAAAAAAACAAGGAAAATCATAACCACCTCTTAATGGCCACTTATAGACTGGCATAGTAGATTTGTAATCCTAGGAGCCTCAGCCACATGACAAGTCTGGGAGACTTTAGCAACTCTTTGTACAGTCTTTCACTAATCGCAAGTGGTTAGGACTCGAAGGCTGGAGAGAGTCGGATAATTAAGAAAAATTCCCTCTAAGAATGTCTAGGAAGGAAAGAAGATCAACGGAGAAGCATAGAACGTAAGCGTATATTATTATTATTGACTGTTGAAAGCAAAAACAATAAAAAGGTATTTTGAGATTTGTAAATGTAAAATTTTTCATCATAAAAACACCAAGTGAAGGAGAAGTAATCAGAATCTTTGTAACACTGTTCTTTACTCAGGGAAGACTACTTTGAAAAGAGACTGATTTCAAGATGATTGTTCTAATATTTGGAGCAGTAGCTTTTTAAACATTACAGCTAGACTGTCAATAGAAAAGATGAACTAAAGCCAATATATTCAAATCACTCAATGTTGTTAGTCGTTGTTCGATGCCATTGCATTAATTCTGGATCCTGGTGACCCTGCACTGTCTGTGCACAAGAAGCACCGTCAGTCCCCTGCCATGCTCACAATGGTTGTCCTCTTTGAACCCCTTGTTCCAGCCACTGTGCTAATCCAGCTCATTGAAAGGCTCCTTTTTCACTGACCCTCTGCGCTACCCAGTACGATGTCCTTTCCCAGAGCCTGGCTCCTCCCAATAACAAGTCCAAAATACAGGAGACGAGATCTCACCGTCCACCCAGTGGAAACCATCAAGGAGGGAACAATGAAACGAAGACCAGATGGGACAACCAGAGCAAAGAACAACAAGGGAGCCTTCAGCCCAAACAGACTGCTAATTACTAACTCAACAATCCAGTTAGGAGACCAATATTGTGGGGCTGGTGTTGCGCTAGAAGCTCCAACTTCATGCTGTTTGTCAGAAACCTGCTTTAAATATAAAGATAAAGGTGAGTGGAAAGTATAAGTGTGCCAGAAGGTACAACATGCAAACACGAAGCATCAGAAGATGTTTGCAGCTATTGCAAGATCAAAGAGGCCCGGGTGGGACAAGAGGGAAGCGTTCTGAAGGCTGAACTCACCAGCAGCCAGAATTGTCCTAGAGACAAGGAGGGCAAGACTTCATCTCACATACTTTGGACACGTCGTCAGGAGACACCAGTCAAAGGCAACAGAAGAGAGGACCCAATGAGATGGACTGACATGGTGGCTGCAACAATGGGCTCAAGCATTGGAACAATTGTGAGGCTGGCGTAGAACCGGGCGGTGCTTCCTTCTGTTGTGCACAGGATTGCAATGGGACAGAACTGGCTTCTCACAACAAACAACACGACTGTATGCATGACGATGCACACAAAGCACTTTATGGAATATACTCATAAAGAGAAATCCCGGAAATTCACAATCAGCATATGAAACATCATTGTGTTTTTGTACGCATTCATAAATAAATTCACTTCTAGCCAATTCCCATAAGTGTTTGATAGTTCCAGAATTCCATTCTCAGGTTCACACGTCTTTTCCTTTGTCTGTGTTATGCTATTTGACTGGAAGGCTCCTTTCTGTATAGTATGCTTAGGAAACTCTCAGACTCACGAGGTCAAATAACAATTGCCTCATTATCCTAGTGACCACTATAAGTATCAAGAACGTATATACTGACCGGTAGTTTATTATTTCATATAGTTAATACTTGAATAAGAACAATAAGTGATACATAGAACTAGATTATGTTATAAGAATTTTGAAAAAGTAATGAAAATATTAAATACTTGACAAAAAAGAATGCAACTGATACTTAAGATATGTGTAAGATATGAAAATATTTTAATTTATCAAGGGGTCATGAGGGGGGGAGGGGGAAGGAGGGAAAAAAGACAAGCTTATACCAAGGACTCAATACAAAGTAAATATCAGAAAAAATGATGGCAACATATGTACAAATATGCTAGATACAATTGATGTATGGATTATAAGAGCTGGAAGAACCCCCAATAAATGATCTTTTAATAAAAAATGTAATTTAAAAAAGAAACAAAATTGCCAATAAAAAATATATTTCCATATTGTTTCTTGATTGATATCTTTACTTGAAATATACTTCCCTTTTATCTGAGCATCACCCGCTGTGTGATTTATCCCTAACTATCTTTTCACTGTAGGGTAGGAGCTCATTATGTTAGAGGTAGTCCCATTAGACAATAATCATTGTGTTTGATATATTAGAAACAGGCAACTTCTCTTCTTTGAATATATAATGTTCATCTTTGAAAAACCCCTTTATCCTTCTGCTGAACGTATAGCAATTGTTATGACAATATTTTTAGCACTTTGAACACTTGAAGGAATTGCATATGTGGCTCATAAAAAATAGTTCATAGGAATTTGGGGCAAAGCACGAAGGCAAAATGAATGACAGGGGGTCACTCTAGTTGTTTGGCATGTTTTCTCTTTACATCCTGTGTTTGTTTACTTAAGTAACAAACAAAAGAATAAAAATGTAGTATTTCATCAAAAGTATAACGAGTTTTATGAAACGAAAAAGTAAATATTTCAAGCCTAAATTGTTCTGCCTATGGGCTGAATAAACATTACTGTGGGCACTTAGAATGCGCTATTGCACAAATGAACATTCAGAAAGAGTCAGGAACGTAAATTTGTGATTTCCACTTTGGGCAGCTGCCCAGTTGCCCACCTTAGAGAGAACCCTGATTCCAAGTGCCATTTTAACAACCGATTTGTGGAATTCAACAAAAAAATTAGGTATGGGTTCTACCGAACTAGTGAAAACTGACTGAATCCCACCACTGGGTGGAGGCCATATTACCCTGTTTCCCCCAAAATAAGACAGTGCCTTATATTAATTTTTGCTCCCAAAGATGCGCTAGGTCTTATTTTCAGGGGATGTCTTATTTTTCCATGAAGAAGAATATGGTACACATTTATTGTTTATTGTTTCATTAAAAGAGACCTCGCACATCCTGTCTGCTCCAGCTGCGCGCACGGTAACACCTGCCGCTATGGTCCAGAGTCCAGAGTTACGGTAGCTTCAGGGGGCCTTGTTTTCAGGGAGGTCTTATTTTTAGGGGGATGCCCTATATCTCAGCAAGAGGCAAAACTGTAAGTAGGTCTTATTTTCAGGGGATGTCTTACTTTCGGGGAAACAGGGTGTCTCCTCTTTGCACTTTGTCTTAGTACCATCATCATTCTCAGAATTACTTCATTAATTGATTTTTGGATTATGCAGAAATTTTCTCTGATCTGATTTGGTCTTTTTATCTCCAGCATCTAAAAGTACATGCTCAACAAATACTTCATGGATTGCATTAAAATTTCATTGATGTTCATTTGAATAGGTATTTTAAAAAAATCTCCTTCTCCCTTGGACCTCCCCGCGCACTTGGCTTACTGTTACAGAGCATCATGATTTACAGCCAACTCTACCCACACCCAACCTTAATTTTTTTCCTCTCTCCAATCTTCTGGATAATTTAGACAGTGAATATTCATTCTTTACTTTATGATAGCTATGTAAGTGTACAGCATGTCTTTTCCATTTACATCTTTAATTATCAGATAAAAATTCTACTAGATTCATAATGTATCTTTGTCTCAAACAAACTGTGCCATGTTCCTACATAATTGTGTTTCAACAAAGCCTAATCAATCCTTTCTCAATATAAATTTTGACTTTTTCAAACTCTAAAATGATTATATGTTGAAGGAAAAAGTTCTCAATCACGTATCCATAAAGCAAAGAAACGAGAAGTATTGCTTACTAAGCAACGATGACGGTTCTTCTCGAGCGCAGCCTCTCACAACGGGTTCAGCAGCCAGGTTGCTCAGGGACTGGCAGGCTCTCCGAGGCAGGCATGTTTACAGGTTGGACCATTTTCAGCTGTGAGTTTGGGGATTACTTGACTTTCAAAGGTGGTCCTGGAGTGATACTATTGCTAATTGGCTGACCTTCAGAAGCACGAGGCTGTTGCTAATTGATTAGGAAGGGCTTAATATTTGTTCTGTGGTTACTTGTTTACTACTTTGCATTAGGGCCAAAGAAGTCTTTTGATCCTTACTTTCAAATTAGGAGGCAAGATATTTTGAGTTAGGGCATACAGTACATCAAAATCAGCTGGAGGACCTGTTAAAACACAGAGAAATGCTGGCAGCCCCCCGGAAGTGTCCGATTCAGCAGATCGAGGGCTGGCTGCAACCTAAAGGCTGTCTTTCTAACTAGCTCTAACTGGTGCAGGGGCAGGGACCACATTTAGAGAATGGAAATATTGCCAGGGAGTGAGGCTGGGGGAGGGGAGAGTAATTCGAATTGGCTGTATCAAGAACTTTCTGGCGGTTGGTGGAGTCCCTGGGTGTATGGACAGCTTAAAACAAAGGTTGAAAGTTCAAGTCTACTTTGGAAGAAAGACTCAGCGATGTCCTTCCAAAAACCAGGCCCTTGGAAACCCTGATACACACGGGGGCGCCATGAGTCAGAATTGACTGGAAAACAATTGGTCTTTTGTGTTGTTTGTTTGGGTGGCGGTCACTAGAAAAAAAAAGAAGAAGGTAAGAAAAGGAAAAAGATTGGGCGGGGGTTGGATAAGGGGATATTAAGAGGCATGGGCCAGGCAAAGGCTAACGAGGAGAGGCTCCTGGGAGGCCCCAAGGAGAGCTGGACTAGTGACTGGTGTGGAATAGTGGGCCGCAAGTCATCAAAAAAAGGTACTGCATTATACATGAACAGTTTTCACTTCAAATTGTCAGCTGGGCAAAGAAAGTGTACTTTAACGTGTGTGTTTTTCCTTTTTGCAAACAGAAAACACCAAATGAAATAGGATCTTAATCCCCTCTTCTTTCTCAATGTACTATACATAAATTTTGTCACTGCTAATTAGCACAGCCATTCAAGGTGGTAGACACTCTACACATCCGAGGAGACAATTTAATTCCTTAAGAAAAGGCAGAGCCCAGGAGGGGAAAGATGTGCAGCATCCGTTCCCAACACATGAAAGATATATGTTGAAAAAATCAAGGTCTTTGCCCAAATGTGCAATATATATCTTTTTGTCTCAAATCCATTCTAGCACAAGAAATATGGTTACAACTCGCTGGAAGATTTTTCTTCTCTTAAAAAATGTGATAGTTGCCAGCGAGTGATGGAGTTTCCAGAAATCGCCCAATGCTTAACCGATGAATTTCTGGGATGGAACAGTAGGAGCAAATCCTCGTTCCTCTGGAAACATTCCAAATGCAACCGCAGCACAGGGATGGCCTGTAGTGTCACGTGGGAAGGAATGAAGTCAAGTCAAAATCACCGACCATGAGGACAAGGAAAGCAGGTCTAACTGCGATGGAGTGCGGGAGTCAGGCACAAGCCTTCCCCATCCATCAGCACTCCTCGCTGGCTCACCGGAGTAAGCCCAGGGATGAGGATGTGCTCGCTGAAGGAAGGAATGCTCGGAGCCCAGCTCTGCAGGCCTCTCTGCTCGCTGCTCGCCAACGATCACCATGGCTCTTTCTCCTGTCTGCGTCCTCGGCTGTGTTGCAGACCACCCATTTTCAGAAGTACCACTTGTTCTTAGGAACCGTCCACAAAGTCCATAGACTATCCATCTTTTACTGTTGATGTTGAGAGAAGGCAAAAAACTGGGCGTGCGCTTTCTAACGTCTCCTTGTCTTTCATTTCAAGCAGCTGACAGTCGATGTCTTCTCCAAAATGAATTCTCTAAGCTTACTCCTGTGTCTCATAAAGCGAAACCTTCCCCAATGAGCCCATTTTCAACCAAAGTAGTCTTCATTTGAATACTGTCTTCATTTTTGTTTGCTTGTTTGCTTTCCCAGGAGTCATAGGTAGTGAGATAGTTAAGGTTTATTGTGCCAACCTGGCTGATAAACTCATGTGGGGTTAATTGAAGGTCAGAGAGATAAATGGCTCACTGAGCCTCGCCTTTCTGGTTCTCGGGTCTCTTGCTTTCTGATGATCAGACCAGGGTACAGCCACCTTAGCTAGTTCCCTGCTTTAGCTTGCAAGGCTCCCTTCCTGCAAGACATCCCCAAGGAGAAGCTACATGGACCTATCCCGATGCAGCCCTGGGTGCTGGAGCAGCCGTGTGGAGACCTCTGCCAGCGCTGAGATGTTTACACCTTCACTGACTTGGCTTTTTTCCTGCAGTCGGCATCTTTGTGTATGTTTTGTGAGGCGGAGGAGGACTTTGTGAATTGGTGTTGGACATATGTGTTAATGGGTTAATGTTGGGCTTGTGGGCTTGGGCAGTACTGGGTTGGGATGTTTCTTGATGCACACTTAACCTTTATATAAAACTCTCTCTTATACATAAGTTTCTGTGGATTTGTTTTTCTAAAGTACCCAGACTACCACAGGTAGTAAATGGAGTAAAATCAAGATGTTCACTGAAAGTGATGGTGGCAAGTAAGAAGGCACAACAACCATGTCTAAGAAGGGTTATGTGGGAAGACATGGAATTAGCCAGCTGGAAGGGTTTACGGTCAGGAATGGAGATATCATTTGAGCCAGAGGGAACAATAACGATAAAGATCTGGAGGTAAGAATGGGCCATATTTCAACCCATCCAGTAGAGAATACCTGTGCACAAGGAGCCCCAGGGTGCTCAGGGATAGGCACCGGGCTGATAACCAGGAGTTGGGAAACTCCACGCCGCCCACTGTTTTGTAGGAGAAAGATGAGGCTGTCTGCTTCCGGGAGGATTTAGTCTCAGAAACCCTGTGCCGGGCCTACTCCACAACAGTAGGTTTGGTTCTGCTGGGTTTAGGGGTACCTGGAGCAAGGTTCACAACTCGATGATCATGGTTGGACCCATGGGCAAAAATGTTACTTATCTTGTAATTTTAGGTCTCAAGAAAATAAAGGCATTTTTGGTTTTTTAATGGAAGGGGAAGCTCTCTAACCCAATCTACTTTCCAGTCTTGTTTGGGTTTTTGTGTGTGTGTGTGTGGGGGGGGATCCCAAAAGGCTGTTTTCCAAATTAAAGCTAATCTGTATATATAAAGAATCATAATCAAAACCCGACTGGGTTCTGAAGCAGCTGAGTTCAGCCTCACCCGTGGACTGTTGTTTCTATCTATGGTCCATCTCCTTCCTGGTATTGTCCTTTCCCAAAAGAGGAAGCAGACCCTTCTCAGGTAAAAGCGGATTCTCCAACACAGAGTTCACCTTCTATCAGTCAGAGTCCTGTCAGGGGCCAGCAATCTCATCAGTGACTTTAAATAAGGGAATTTTTTTTAATCAAGAATTGTTCTTTAGATATACAGAACTGTTCGCTAAAAAGAGAACAAGAGAAGTCTAAAGGGACACGTGTAGAGAGCCACTCCCACCTAAAAATCAAAGAGAAGGGACAAAAGGCTGGAATCATTAAAACTTAAGATGCTTGGAAGAAGGGCTCTGTTGATGTGGGGGTGACTCAGCTAGTGCTGGGGTCTCTGAGTTCAGCTGGGACCCAGGCCTCTGAGGCAGGGCTGGTGTGTCTGTGAGCAGCAGTGAAGCCAGTTGTGTGAGTGTTGGGAATGGCAAATGCCTTCCACTGCAGCTATGTAAATGCACTGCCCCTGCTGAGGGAACAAACTGAGACAGGGAGCATACAAAAGGTCAAGAAATAAAACAAGAAGTAGGCCTAACCTTGTGTGGCCCAGCTTTATGTGGCCCAGCCTTGTGTGGTCCACCCTAGCACCCTGGCTTTAGCAGAACTGAGCCTGGAACTCCTAGGGAGAGCAGAATTGTGATCTGCTTTGAGTCCCAGTCCCCGTCTGAGAAAGGAACAGATAGAGGGTGGGTTTAAAATAAGGAGGTAATAGCTGATCTCCTTTTGTTCCTCAAGACTGGAGACAAGGCAGTCTTTAGTAAAATGGACGGTAATTTCTCAATTCCAAGTCAACAGCAATGCCCCAAAACACGAGACAAAGAAAACATCAGCTGCCAGGACAATTGGTTTTCTGAGTTAGCTACCACTTATGCAAGAGGCAGTACATGCTGATAATGGACCCATTTTCTCAGAGAGTGGATCCTACCTCCCCTGAGACTGGAAGGACAAAGGGAGAAAGGGGGGTTGGTCGCGCAGTGGAAATGAAAATCTTAGAGCCACAGAAGATCTGGTTCCTGCCAGAGAAGGAAACTGAGGCTCCAGCGGTAGCAGAAATACCGTGGTATCTCCTTTGCCTTCACTCTTCAATCTCCTGCCAGGACCTGTCATTAGCCAAACCAGCCAGGGCCAGTGGATTCACAGGCCTGGGGAAGAGATGGCCTGTCATATCGAGCTGAACAAGGGAAGGGCAAGAAATGGGGCTAAGGGGCATTCTCTAATTGACATTAAATCCCACATTCATTGACCCCCACAAAGCCCAACAATTTCCCAGTGATTCCACTTCAAGCTAAAACTCTACTTCCAAGGCTCCCCCTGCTTTGCTGCCATGTTCCGGAGCGGGAGCTCTGCCCAACCCAAATGCAGTTGGAAAACAAAATCAGCGGGGCCCCAATGCCAACAGAGCTCTCCTTAAAGACATTACTTTTGTTTTTAAACTTTGTTTAAAAAATGAGGAGGCTCGACAACTAGGCTGGTGGATCCTAAAGCATTATAGCATAGTGATAAAGCTTCCTTCACCCCCATATTATTTTCTTCTCCCAGAGTATAGACAATGTTATTCTCCGCTAAGAGTGGGCAGGTGCAATTGAGCGCTCCCTTCAGCCACCAAACCAGTGAGAAGCCTACGACTTTCCTTGAATCTGCAGGCCTCTCACCTGCTTCACTTATCCTGGGGAGTTCCCTGAAGACCTTTCCTCCATATGATCTCAGAAGCCTCCCGTTTATTAGCCAGATCTGTATATGAGTAAGCCTGACAAATGAAAACCTTTGGGAGGGTTTGTATGTTTCCCTGAGGACAGGAATGATAGTGTGTGCTGGCCAAGGCTCTGGGCTCCGGCGTGCCCTAAACAGATGCTGCTGCTCGGCTCGCAGTTCCCACTGAAGCGACAGATAACGTAATGGCTTCATTTTAAGAACACTGGAGCATAGAACAGAAAATGATTTTCCCAGGGTACAAGGGTGGCTAGGGAGATGTGGGGAAGCACTTCTATAAGCCAGAGCCACATGAACGAAGGACTGATTGGTGGCAGGGGGAAGGAGATGAATGGAATGTTGGAGAAGACATAAATAAGACTATGAAGAAAGTAGCTTAATTTGAAGAAAAAATACAAAAATACAAAAAAAAAACCTACCTAAGTATCTCCTTACCTATCTATATCTATCTTCAGGCAATGATGAAAGAGCTCTGTTCTCTTCGAGAGAACGTGTCTCCTTTTAATTCCTCCCTTCTTGAGTTGAAGAATTATTCAACCTGCCTCTGCCCCAAACTAAATAAAAGTCTCTCAACAAATATTGAGACAATGATCCTGACCTGGTGTGCACTGTGTGGAGTAGAGTGAAACATCAAGCCAAAGAGTCAGGTAGACCTTTGAATCAGAAGTCTAGGCTGGAGCTACCACGTTGACTACTCTACCGTGTAGAGAAATGACTGGCCTTGGGCAACTTGTTTTGCCTCCTGTGTTTCTTTCCCATCTATAAAGTGTAGTTAACTCCATAAGCCTCCATCCTCGCACAGAACTGCCCTTGACTCACCGTAGGGCATGGCATGGCTCATAGCAGTTTCCTGGGACTGACCAGCTGCTGTCCAATGCTTTCCTCCCAGCTTCTGATGCTGCCTGCAACCCTTGGCATCCTGAGCTTGGGTATTATTCTAATCCTGGACTCCAGCTCCATTTAGTAGTCCTCCCTTTGCGTGGGTTTCTTCTTTTATAGACTCTGCTCCTATTGTGCTCTACTATAGTGCCATCTAGTCGATTCTAACTCATAGTAACCCTACATAGGGTTTCTAGGGCTATAAATCTTTACAGAACAGATAGAATCTTCTCTCTCCCATGCAGCGGCTAATAGGTTTGAAGGATTGGCCTAGGTCAGCAGTGCAGCTGCACCATGGTTCCACTTCCCTGGTATGACTATTTAACTAGTGACACCTGCAAAGACCCAATTTCCAAGCAAAACCATATTTACAAGAACTGAGGATTAGGACCTCAGCATATCTTTGGGGGAAAGACAAAAATCTTGACCATCAGCATCACACCAAACAACTAAGTACCACCCCCTCCCTTATGGGGAGAGGCCAGACAAAAAGAGCAATCCCCCCCCCCCCACTTCCTTTTGATGAGCTGGAACATTCCCACTTAATCAGCCCGTGAAAATAAGGAGTCCAGGAAGGGATATTTCCCCATAAGGCCCCACCCTCCTAGAAAGTTCCCAGGGGGCGGGGCTACTTCCAGCTGTGTGCACTGTGAGGGTGCACACCCGAGAGGGTGCAGAGAACAGCGAAGTGCAAATGATGGAAAACTGAGGAGGCTGCCGGGCTGACCAAGCCAAGGAAGTTGGGGAAATGAAAGACGAGATGAAACTGGGGGTGGCTAGGGATTAACTGCATGGTTTAGTGGAATTTGGGATTTGAAAATAAAGTGGATTTTTCAAACGTCTTTTGATAGAGACGAGACTGGGTCTTCATACTGTTGAGGAGGAAGCAGCTGCATATTTGGGCAACTGTTCAGAAGAAAAGAGCAAATATGTGGAGTGTAACTACAAGAATCTAAAGGAGCCATTTGAGTAGATAGCCAAGAAAGAGGGACGAGTCAAGGACAGTAAATTTAGGAGGTCCCCTCATGATTCCCTGGGAGGGGTCAACCTTTCCCTTGCTCAGCTGCTAGCCGAAAGATTGGAAGTGTGGGGCCACTGTGAGGCGTCTCAAAAGAGGATCACGTCTAAAAAGCCAGTGAACCCCTCTGGGGCGGCCTTGAGTTTGGGTGGACTCAATGACACTTAGTTTGTCAATTCCCCACGACGGCAACTACAGGAAGAACAGTGAGGAAACAGAGAGAGTAGATGCAAAGGGCTTGGAACAGTGCGCACCAAATTGAGGGAAAATGTTTCTGAGAGACACTTAAAAAGTAATCAGAGAAACAGGTTAAAGACCCAGAAAGGGCGGTTTGTCTGAAGCTTGAGATGGCAAGAATCACAAGGAGATGCCACCTCCTATATCAGACTCTTAATGGACCGAGAAATCTGCTGTGCTAATAGCTCTGAACCAATTGCTTTGCATGGGATTCTGGGCTAGTCCAAATGACTTTGTCAAACTTCCATTTTCCATTTTTAATATAGAACAAATATTATGCTCAAGGTGTAGAGAGCATTAAAGCTATCAAGTGGACTCACTGGAAAGAAGCCACGTGAGTTTATATACTCATGAGTTTGCTCACATGATTCAGAAAAAGGCTTGGCTGGCCATTCTATAACACGCCTTCCCCTCTCTGCCCTGCTCACCTTCACAGTGTGTGCCAGCTTCCCTCTCATAGCTCATTCCCAGAGAATGCTGTGTCACCACTTCTCTGCTGTTCTCCTTTCTCTGGCGTAGTCACCAATAGATCAAACATGGCCAAGAGAATTCATTGTTGGCGTACTTTTTTTTTTTAAATCATTTTATTAGGGGTTCATACAACTCTTATCACAATCCATACGCACATCAATTGTGTAAAGCACATTTGTACATTCATTGCCCTCATCATTCTCAAAACATTTGCTCTCCACTTAAGCCCCCGGCATTAGGTCCTCATTTT
>NW_022103899.1:33094720-33109428 GCF_000313985.2 Echinops telfairi | reverse complement strand
TGTAACAAAGAGGAAGTGTTGGCGTACTTTTCAAAGTTTCTGTGACTTTAGACAACTCAGACAACTCGGTGTCCTGGTCTTATCTTTCTTGGATAAAAGACATGCCATTCATAGATAATCAAGTGATAGGTTTTGCCAAAAGCAAGCCTAAAATATGTCACTGACATCAGAAATGAAAGCCAGATCAAATCCCAGTTGACAGAGGCAGCAGGCAGCAGGGGCTGACATTGCACTATCACTGGGGAGGGGCCGTTAAGTTAAGCCTTGCTGTTGTTAGGTACCAGCAAGTCGATTCTGATGCACAGCCACCCTAGGCACAGCAGACTGAGGAAATGCACTGCCCTTGCTGCATCCTTGTTCTATGGGATTCCCATTGCTGTAGCCTGGCTTTTTCATTGCTGTGGGGGGGAAGGAGGGCCCCCAACAAACCATCACTGGTAGGCCCCATTGTACAGCGATAATAAGTAGAGATTGTAGTAAAGTCATAGAGAACATGAGAGATAGAAGGGAAATTGAAGTAATGGAGTCAGACACAATTCATGGTAGCATGCTCACCTCAGCCCCGCTTGGTGGTCCACGTGGAGAGATCCCCAAAAGTGAGAACCAGGCTCACTGTATTGCTAACCAAGGCTTATAACTACTTAGGGGGGGCATGATTACAGGTAAGCACACATCACAGGAAGGGGCAGTACAAGAGGCATACACATCATAGGAAAGGGATGTACGATAGGCATAAGCGTGACAGGGAAGGAATGAGCTAAGGATGTGCACATAGAAAGGGGAGGGCCTAGAGGTATACATGTGACAAGATGGGCAGACCCTAGATTCATGATGGCAGCCTAACTTTGGTCACCTTTGGGTGGGCTTGACCTCTCAGGGGTCTCCTACAAGGAAACAGACAGCTACTATGCTTATCAGAAGGCAGTGGGTCCTACTTGTTTTGGGATAAACAGTGGTGACTGCTTGCTCTGGATGGCTGATAACCCTTAGGGAGAATAACCCCTGACCTATTTCTGTTGACCTCCAAGTGTATAGTCATTCGCCACATGTAGCAAGCAGCTACGTTTGGCATGTATTTGGGGGAGACAACTTGTGAGAAATCTTTTTGTTTTTCACACATTGCCCCCCACCCCCCCAACCCCCCCTACTTTACCAAGCATGATGCCTTTCTCCAGTGAAGCCTGAGTTTAGAAATGATATCATTTGGAATAGATCCTCCTCATCTGGTGTGCTGGATGGAGGTGGAAGGAAAGTTGTCTTTATGGAATGCCTGATGGAAGAAACAGAAGGAAAAGAAACTTTTATGGGAGTCTCCTAAATGCCATAAAGTCAGCCCGCTGATTTAGAAGACTGTGACCCTGGTACTCATAAACCAAGACTCAAAGAGTTTCTCACTTATTCAAGTCTGTGTGGCTATTAAGTGACAAATCTAAAATTGGTGTTCCAGTTAGCTTAATTCCAAATTCACTTCCACTACATTTTTTGTGAGTTAATCCTTAAGAGGGACCCTAATGTGACCTCTCTTTGGTCACAGTCCTTAGTGACCTCATCTCCTTGAACCTCTGAGAGAGAAGTCATCCCCATTTGAAAAAAAGGAGACCTTTCCAAGAACCTGGAGAAGCTCAATTGAGCACAAGGAACAGTCTGTCTAAGACGCTAGGATAGGAGCTAGGGGAAAGCAGAGAATTAAAAAAGCTACAAAGGTCATATTAAATGTTTATCTTTGTAAGCTTGACTGAGTTTGCTAAGCATAATGTTCTCTAGTTTTGTCCATGTCTTGCAGTGTTTAAGAGAGCTGTCATTGTTTTCTACTGATGGATAAAATTCTGTAGTATGACCTTGTTTAACCATTTCTTTAGGGTTGGGGTTTGTGGTTGTTTCCATGGTTTTGCTCTTGTGGATATTCATGTTGTATCTTAATTTCATTAGGGTACATGCCCCACTGATCGAGTGCCGGCTCAGAAGGTACTTGGATTTGCATTTGTTTAAGGAAGGGCCATGCTGATTTCCACTGCAGTTGTACAATTCTGCCGTCCCACCAGCAAAGTAAACGTATTCCTCTCGCTCTGCATCCTTGCCAGCCTTTATTTCTGGTTTTAAGGAATTCTGTCAAAAGTGTTGGGATGAGGTGATATTTCATTGTTGTTTTCATTTGTGTTGCTCTTATTGCTAATGACCACGAATCTTTCTTTATATGGTTGTTGGCCACCTGGATGTTATATTAGGTAAATTGTCTATTAATGTCTTGTGCCCATTTTTTGATGGGATTGTTTGTACTTTCATGTTAAGGTGTTGTCGTTTAAAAAATATTTTGGTGATTAGTCCTTTACCTGAAGTATTAATACTGAATATTTCTTCCCAATCTGTGGGTTCTCTGTTGACTCTTTTGGTGAAGTCTTTGATGTACGTAAATGCTGTGTTTTTAGTAGATCCCCGTTCTTTCTTTTGTCTTTTATAGTGTGTATATTTCCATCATGGTGGGTAGTGTGTGCCTTGTATCTGAGTCCTTACGTTTGTCCCTATATTTTGATGGTCTTACTAATTGTGTCTTATATTTTAGTCTTTGATCCATTTTGAGTTTGTTTTTGCACATGGTATGAGATATGGGTCTGCTTCATTCTTTTACAGGTGAAGATCCAGAAGAAGAAATGTGGTTTATACACCAATAGAGAAGACTTCAATGACTACACAGAGGTCAGGGATAGGGATGGAAACAGGGAAGGAAAGGAACCAAAATAAATGGAGAGTTTAACAGGATATTGTTGTTGATTTCATATCTTGAGATGGCCTCTGTTATATATATATATAATGTTTCCTTAAAAACAAACACAAAAAATCCCTTCAGATTCCTTAACCCTCAAACGTAAATAGTGGTTTGAGTGACTTAAAAAAACAAACAAAAGAGAGAGAGGAGGAAAAGTAACATTAAAACGGATTTGGAGTCTCTACTGACAAACAAGCTCCTCTCAAACAAACAAACACAAAGGTAAATAAGACAGGGTTCTAAACTAAGACATCTTTTCTGTCCCCTCTCATCCTATAACTGACTTCTCACCCTTTGAGATCCTCAGTGTGACCAGAGCATCTTTGCCACCACACCTGTGAGGTTTCACTAATACTTCCAACTGCCTTAACAAAAGAGGACTCAGCCATTGGTCCTCCTTCGCAGCCCAAACGAGAGGGGAACATTGCTAACAAAACACCATTTTTTGGTCTCCCTCGATTTGGTTTGTTGGAGTCCCTGGGTGACACAAGCTGTCTTCACACTCAGCTGCTATCCGAAAGCTGAGAGGCTCATGTCCAACCAGAAGCTTCTCAAAAGAAAGGCCGAGTGAACTGTTCTTTGACTGTCTGCTCCCTGAGCGTGAGAACTGCGTGCGTACCCAGGATGGCACACCTCTGAGAGAGGTGCGTTCAGTTCCAGACTGCCACCGTAACGTGAGCACTCCAGTAACACAAGGCGCATGCGTATTGTGGTTACCAAGGGTATATACAATTTATGTTTACACCATACTGTATTCTATTAAGTGTGTAATAGCATTATGAAAAAAAATTGGAAATGTGATGAGAATTATCCAAATGTGACACAGAGACACTCAATGAGTACCTGATGTTAGGAAAATGGAGTCGGCAGACTTGCTCAATCAAACTCAAAACTCACTGCCATCTAGTCAACGCCAACTCATAGCAACCCTGTAAGGCAGGGGACAACTTCCCGGTGAGTTTCTAAGACTGTAATTCTTTATGGGAGTGGAAAGCCTCACCTTTCTCCCTCGGACCAGCTGGTGGTTTCAAACTGCTGACCTTACCATTAGCAGCCCAACGCATAACCACTATACCACCAGGGTACCCTGCTCAACAAAGAACTGCCACAAACGTTCAATTTGTAAGAAACGAATTATCTGTGAAGGGCAATCCAACCAGAGTCTCCAAGACCTAGCTCTTATGGAGTGTAGTATTTTCCACAGACCAGGGTCTGCTTCTTACTTGGGGATACATTCAGACATTCTTTTGTATCTGTCCATTAGATTCAATGAAGCACAAGACACCAAACTTCTTTAGCAAAAAACTGGAAACTGACAGATCTTGAAATGTCCGTTTTAACGATGAATGCTTTGCCATTCCTCTTGAACGTGTTATGCTCAGCGTAATAAGCCACATGGAGTTCAGATTCAACATGGCCAGTAGCTGTCCATTTCCACTCACTTACACCTACGACATTGAGCTTTATGTGTTCCATTTTATTTTTTTGAAGACTTCAATTTTAGCTAGATTCGTATTTCGTACATACCAAGTTCCAATTATTTACAGCTTTGGAAACCCAAAGAAGAAGTGCTATTCTGTTCCATAGGGTCGCTCGTGTTGCAATCAGCTTGTATGGCAGTGGGCTTTCGGGTTACTCAGAGATGAAACCGCCCCAAACAGGAACATACACTCCATTGTCTTTAAGAGCCAGTCTAAACCCCTCTTAGGGAGGAAAGCAGCACTCCTGGCATCCAATCCCAGCTAGCTGCACCCCCAGGAAGGATGGCTGTCCTCAGATTTAACTGGGAAGAGAGATGGCGCTGACAGGAAGTCACACTGTATTTTTCTAGGGTATTTTCTATGCCACAGAAGTGGTTCTCAGTAAACTGTGCACCAGCATCATCATAGGGGACGTTGGATTCCCCAGCTTGCCCCTTTCATACTTGCCCGTCCTTTACCAAAATACAAGCATGTAAATAACTAGAATAACCAGAGTCAAATGCAGAGCCTCCAGGGAAGGAATTCATAAACACTGTGCAAAGTAGTTTATAAATGTCATGTTACTATTTCTAAGTGGGTTAGGCAGGTGCTTATCCACGCTTTTTTATAGATGAAAATGATTTTGGATTTGTGGATGGAATTGGCTACAGGCTGTCTCCAAAGGAGAAAATGAATGCACAGAAGTGCACGGTGTGTGAGGAGGAGCGCCCCAACAGCTCACCCAGCTCCTTGGGCGCTGCGGCCAGGAGAATTGGAGCAGCTTGCCTCAGGTCACATCCTAGATACATTCATGGAGGAGCTCAGCCTGAAACCCGGGTCTGTCTGCTCTCAAGCCAGGGTGATTTGTAGGCCACCCCAGGGGAAGCAATACTAATCCAGGAAGCCAGAGTCAGGGTGGAATGTAACACCTCGGAACTGCTAATACTAAGTCAATATTGCCGCACTGTTTTAAAGAAATTAAATATAAGGGCTATTACCTCAACAATGCAATTGATTTTAGAAACATAAAGAATATAGACACGGTAAGAAATGAATGAGTGAATGAATGACTAATGCAATTGATTTTAGAAACATAAAAAATATAGACACGGTAAGAAATTAATGAGTGAATGAATGACTAAGCAAGCACAAAAGTCCTCATCCCTCCCCCCTGCTCCCGCCCCCCCCACCTCCCCCTGGACATTCAGCGATTGAACCGTGGTTTCAATCTTTAGCTGTTTCTCTGATCGTGTATGCCTCCGAACCGATTCTCCTACCCACCTGGGGCCTCCACGGACACTGTTCCCCATGCAGCAGCGCCTTCCAGACATCTTTCCAGGTGGATATAGCTGCATCTGTGCTAAATGGGGGACAAGGGACGGAAGCAGGGGGATTCACTGGAAGGATTCTCTTCTTCCAGGCTGGACGCCTGGATTCAATTTTGGTCAATACATCTCCGCTCCAGCCACCGCCCATCTGTCTGTGGAAGCTTGCGAGTTGCCATGATACTGAACAAGTTTGGGTGGAGCTACAGACTAAGACCACTAAGAAAGGCCTGGGGATCTATTTCTGAAAAGTCAGCTAAGTAAACCCATTGGATCACAATGGCCTGATCTGCCGCCATCCTGAGAGGGGCCCAGAAACAGCAGCATTTTGTTCTGCTGCACATGGCTTTCCATGAGTTGGGAGCCAAGTGAATGGGAGCTATCAACAAGAATAGTTGTTATTTTTTAATCAACGACTAGCATTCCATAGTCTGGGTGTTCCATAATTGCTCAGGCAGTCACCCTAGTGAGGAACTTCTACCTTGTTTTCTACTTTTCCTCTCGTAAACAACCACCGAGTATCTGCCAGTGTGTCATATGTGGTGGCCTATGTGTTGCTGTGATGCTGGAAGCTATGTCACTGGCATTTCAAATACCAGCAGGGTCACCCAAAGGGAACACATTTCAGTGGAGTTCCCAGACTAAGAACAGGCTCCAAAGAAGGCATTAGCTCTACATTTTGGAGGAAGTAGCTGCTGAAAATTGCATTCATAGCTTCAAAATACTGTCAGAGATGGTGCCAGAGGATGGACCTGTTGGGTCAGAAAGCATTCAAAGTATAACTGAGGAGGGGCTGCCTTCTCAAACTAGAGTTGACGTTGACATTGGTGACGCAAAGTCTATGGGAGTCAAGTCGTCGGGGTCTTCCTTTGCTGATGGGGTACAACTCAAAAGAAACAGCTGCAGAAATCTACTTATAATTGTAATTTGGAACGTACAAAGTAAGAATCTAAGAAAATTGTAAGTCATCAAAATGAAATGGAACACATAAAGATTTACACCTTAGGCATTGGTGAGCTGAAATAGATTGATATTGGCCATTTTGAATCAGAAAGTCATATGGTTTACTATGCTGGGAATGATACAATTGAGAGGAGCAGTCTTGCATTCACCATCCAAAGGACATTTCAAGATCTGTTGTGAAGTGCAATGCTGTCTGGGATAGGATTATATATCTATGTGCCTGTGTTAGACGGTTCTCTAGAGAGACAAAACTAGGATACTTATCATTTTATATATACATATGTATATATCTATCCATATATATATGGATAAACATATGAAGAAATAAATAGCTAATTAGTCCACAAAGCAGTACAGAGGGCTCAGTTCAATTCAGTTCCGTGAGACAGGTAATACACGGGCAGTCCTTCAAATCACGAGGGCTGCTGGGTGCAAGGAAGCAGAAAACTGAGTCTTCTGTAAAGCAATACAAGCAGTCCGGGGCAGCAAACAGCAGGACAGATCACAATAGTCAGCCAGATGACAGGGTCCAACCGTCCCCAGCTCAAGTGATGTATACACCATCAGTGTGGCAAAGCAGATATCAAAGGAGCCTCAAACTACAGTGACACAGTCCACAGGTTGGGTGACCTATAGGTAGTGTAACTCGCAAGTTGAGGCAGAGAACTAGCTAAGGCAGCCATACACACTGGTCCAGTCAAGAGCAAGAGACAGAAAGGCGAGGCTCGCTGATCCATTTATCTCTTTGCCCTTCAATTAAACTGCAACCTTACTAATCCCACATGTGTTTATTGGCCAGGCTGGCTCAATAAACCTACCTAAAACTGCTTTCAAGGAAATCCCATCAATATAAATATTATTTAAATTTATGTACCAATTACAAAAACTAGTGATGAAGAAATAGAAGAGTTCTACAAAAGTCTTCTGGAGAAAGACAAAACTTTCTACCCCCATAAATAGTCTCGGAAACTCACAGGGGCAGTTCTATATTGGCCTATAGGGTCACTATGAGTCAGCATTATTCAATGGCAGTGAATGACCAACATCCTCATTCTGAAATTGATAAAACATGCAATCAATGATAATTATTGGCTCTTAGAATGTAAAAGGTGGAAACACAGAGGAAGGAATAGTAGTTGGAAATCATGGTCTTGGTGTTAGAAATGAAGTTGGACATAGTGTCATAGAATTTTGCAAGACCAATAACTTATTAATTTCAAGTACCCCTTTTCAACAACATAAAGGCAACTATACATATGGGTTTCTCCAGATGGAAGACACAGAAATACAATCAACTAAAATATCAGTATCATCATCTAAAACCAAGCCAGGGGCAGACTGTGGAAGAAACTATCAATTGCTGATAGGTAAGTTCAGGTTGAAGGTGAAGATGTGGAAACAAGTCCATGAGAGCCAAAATACAACCTGAGTCCCCAAACATATCTGAAGCATTGAACAGTAGTGACAGAAGACCTGATGAGCTGTGGGAGGACATCAAGAACATCATTTACAAACCAAACCCAAGGTCACGAAAAAGATAAGAAAGAAAGAAAAGAGCACAGAAGATGTCAGAAGAGACTTTGAAACTTGCTCTTAATCATAGACTAGCTAAGGCAAGTCGAAGAAATGATGAAGTCAAAGAGCTGAATAGAAATTTTCAAAGGATATTCCGAGAAAGTAAAGTTTAACATTTTAATGAAATATGCAAATACCTTGTGTTAGAAAACCCAAAAGGAAGAACATGCTCAGCAGATCAAACAAAGAACTACAGAAAAAATTGAAGCCTAGACTTAGTTGCAATATTGAAAGCTTCTATGGGCAAAAGAGTGAATGATGCAGGAAGAATCAAAAAAAGATAGAAAGAGTACGCAGAGTCACTGTGTACTGCCTTGTGTAAATCTGCTTCACTAGACCTCTGTAGAGTGTTGAAAAACAGGGAAGGTACTTTGAGGGCTAAGGTGCGCCTGACCCAAGCCATATTTTCAATCTCTTCAGATGCCTGTGAAAATTGGACATTGGATAAGGAGTATCAAAGAAGAATAGATACATTTGAATTATGGTGCTGGCAAAGAATATTGAAATATCAAGGACTGCTGACAGAACCAACAAACCTGTTGTGCAGCCAGAATACTCCTTAGAGGGAAGGTGGCAAAACTCTGTTTCTCATATTTTGGCCACATTGTCGGGGAGACCAGTCCCTGAAGATGCACATCATGCTTTCGTGAAGTAAAATGGCAAGGACGATAGGGAAGGCCCCAAGAAGGATTGACACTGTGACTGCAACAATGAGCTCAAGCATAGGACAACTCTGAGGATGGTGCAGGACCAGGCACTGTTGGGTTCTGTCGTGTACAGGCAAATGACAAGCGACAGAAACTTGATGCAATAGCTGAGAATGGGCTCAGTCACCACCACGGTGGTGTTGCTTCAGAGCTGCATCAGTGAGTGAGTCTCCCTTAACCTAAGGCGAGCAAGTCACTTCATTTCTTCCTCAACTGATGATCTTGCCTCTTTGGCGGGGACTGTTTTGTGTCTTTGGGGTTGGAGGTGGGTGGGGGGCAGATAGGGAAAGCACAGTCTAGCATGTAGAAAGAGCTCAGCCTCCGCCAGTTGCTTTTGTTATGATTATTGTTAAGAGCATCTGTTTCATACGAAACACATAGCCATTTGTTTTGCTCATTCATAACTGTTCCTTTAGGATAAAACCTTAGAAATTGTAATACTTAATCAAACAATGTGCACTGATTCTCGCACTCATTGCCAAGTTTGCCACCCTCCAAGGGACACTCCCATCACATTCTGCTCCCATCAAAAGAAAGAAGAGTGCTCCTTACCCCACCTATTCTCTGTAAACAATGTGATCCTTTTTTTTCATTTTGCCACTCTGAATACTTAAAAATACGCCATTACTGATTTTATTTTATCTAACTGTTAGAGAATGTAAACAGTTTTCATGTGGTTTGACCATTTATATTTTTCTCTTTCTTTTCTTGATTTCTTTTCTTTTTTTTTTTTGAGTTGTCTCTGCAACAAATTGATGCCCTTGAAATTGGATAACTTATCCAGTTAGTAGCTCTTCGATCCTTTGGGGTCAGGAAAAAAAGTGTTCAGTGGACTCTGCACACCATAAGGGCAGGGATGCTATTAGTCATTATCACTCTCTGTAGTGTCTGGTTGTCATGCATATCTAGTTAACATTGGGTGAATGACTAGTCATTGAAAAGGCAATGAAAAATGAGTGGGCTATTGGAGACCATAAGAATGTTTCCCTAGAGCAGCCTCATCCCCACTGCCACAGAGTCTGACCCTCAGGTCCCCACAGTCTTTCCTTCAGTGAGCTAGAGAATGATGCCCAGACTGTGGGCACCCCTAGAAGACCTGTTACTCTTAGCAGCTCCTTCTCAATAAGAGGGAAGCATGTAACCCAGCAAGAAGGCAATTCAGATTCTCAGAAAAGTGTTAGAAGAGGAGAGCCTCAAGTGGCAGTAAGTGTTCCTCAAACAGATGTTACTATCTTTGATTTTGATCACTAAACCAACAAGCAACTATTGTGCAGCTAACAGGCAAACAGGTCCCTATGTGGCCCATGCAGTGTGCACTTGACTATTAATCTAAGGGTTAGCAGTTTTGAACCAACTCTTTGGGACTTCAGAAGAAAAGACCCGAGGATCTGCATCCAAGAAAGCCCCATGGAGCAGTTCTACACATGGGATTACCATGACTCAGATCAACGCCACAGTCACCAAAAATGCAGGCAAAGGAGCTAAGCTGTGGTAGAAATAACATGTGAGGAACATAGAGGGAGGCATGGTGGATGGAGCTGTCCAAATCCTCCAGGACAGAAGTCCTTTCAGTCCACTCCAGTGCTACTGGAACCAGAGAGGTAGATAATAGTGGCAATGCCGCCAGGTGAAGGAGTATGGCCTTGAACTTCAGGGGACTGACTTTGCAACTCCGGATAATTATTGCACTGCAAGTTGTCAGAATCCTGAATAGTACATGGAATCCTTGCACGGAGTGTTGGTCCAGATTTTTAGGCCCTGGTGATGTCTGATGAGTCAATAAGAGAGATAAGGATGGACTTATTTGTGTTTATTTATTAATCTGTAGTGAATATGTTTGCACTTTTTCACTCCATTAAATATTCTGCTTCTAGGTATAACTAGCATCTATCTGGTTTCTCTCCACTCTATAGCACTTTCCTACAGAATCAAAGACTCTTTTCAAATTTACAGCCCCTGACAGGGACAGAGAACTTAGTAGGCAAGGTGAATACAGGATTGCTTGTACTGACTCAGAATTCTGTAGTCAACAGTGTCACGTGATTTTCACCTCATGGCCACACTCTTCATATTAGTTAGTAAGCACAAGTCAGCCCATGCTTAAGCTCGGTTGTTGGGTAATTTGCCGCAGACTGTGAGTCAAATGACAGGTTCAATCTGGTCCACAGGCGTGTTAGTCTGGGTAGACTAGAGAAACAAATCCATGGACACACAATGTGTATAAGAAAGAGATTTACATACAAGAACAATTGAGCATTGAGAAAACATCCTAGCCCAGTCCAGACCAAGTCCATAAGTCCGATATTAGCCCATAGGTCTGATATCAATCTATAAAGTCCTCTTCAGACTCAGGAAACACATGCAATGATGCCGAAAGTAGAAGATCACAGACCAGTGGGTAGAAAGTCTTTAGATCCAGTGGCATTGGAAACATCTCAGCACTGGTAGGGGTCTCTGCATCAGGGTGGGTCCATGTGTCTTGTCAGCTGCTATGTCTCCCAGGGAGTGTCAGAGAGAGAAGTGTCTCCCGCCTTCAAGGAGGAAGCACCAGATTTCCCAGAATTCTCAGGAGAAGGCCATGCCCACACAGAGAGAGGTCTCATTGGCTATCTCCAGATTCACAGGTTAGACTCCACCCCTACACACTTAATCCTCAATTTGACACCAGATTAGGTGACTACCACAATATGGGTAGTTTGTGCCCTCTGCCCATGAAACTGACAAATTGAGCCGGCACAGTGAGGGGATGGAGGTGCAGAAGTAAGTGCAGGGGACTCAGGAGGAGCAGTGATTGGGGGCTGTGGCAGCTGCAGAAGGCATGAACCACATCAGCGAAGGCAATGTTCAGCTAGGTTGACGTAACCATCAAAAACCTGAATTCAGGCCTCTATCTTCTGAAGCCTATGACCAACACACATTTGCTGTGTGACCATGGAGGCAGAGTGGGGAGAGAGAACGAGGAGACGCACTGCTTTTAGGGCTGTGCATGCAGTGCTGACTCGGGGAGCCCCCAGGTGTTCCAAGTAGATGGTGCTCTAAAGGGTTTCCAAGGATGTGCGCTTTCAGAAGCTATTTGTTTCCCAGGAGCTTCTGGGTGGGTTTAAACCACTAACCTTTGGGCTGGTAATTGAATCTTTAATCATGTGCATTGCCCAGGAACCCAAAGTAGGAGCCCTGGTGGCATAGTGGTTATGTGTTCAAGGTCAGCAGATGGAAACCAGTAGCTGCTCTACAGGAGAAAGACGTGGCTGTCTACTTCCATAAAGTGTTAGAGTCTTAAAAATGCCTAGGGACCGTTCTATCGTGACCTATACGGTAGCTATGAGTTGGTATAGACTCAATGATGGTGAATTTCATTTGGTTTTGGAGGAACCCTAAACGGGAAATTTGCCAACAATCAAATTCATTGCCCTCAAATCGATGCTGCCTCATCGTGACCCTATAAAACAGGGTATTGGCCCTGTGGGTTTCCAAATCCATAGCTCTTGACAGAGTAGACAGGCTCGTCTTTCTCCCAGGGAGTAACTGGTTGTTTCAAACTGCCAACCTTGCAAGTAACTACCAGGGCCCCGGGGACTCCTTAAATTGGTTGTAAATTCTCCAATCCGATGGATCCAGCAAGATATTGGAAAACTGCCGTTTGAAAGCCATGGTAGCTCCAAGTCTCTGCCTGACAGATTCTTCTCCAACCTCCATGTGATTACAGATGCAGCGCTAGCCCCAATTTCCTCTGAATATTACTCAGGATACCAGCAAAATTTGACACCCTTAGTACATATGGCACAACCTCCCCGAATCAGAAGATTCACAGATCTGACATTTGCAGTTTGTCCAGGCAGACGCCGGTTCCACCATTTATAAGCCGCTGCTCATCCTCGTTCTCTCTGAGCAGCAAGCTCATGGCGGGTGTTCTCTTCTTCCCTCTGAAAAAATGCCCCCATGGAACACTTGCATGGTTCCCATGGCAACTATCAGGTAGCATCATCTTGTGCCTGAAGCGGAGACTCCCAGCACGAAAATCCAATACAGTAGTATATTGTTTCTTCCTGGGCTAATCTTTTAACTGTCCCCGATAGTGTTCCCATAATACACTCAATCCGAAGTGCTAGGGGTTTATTGAATTCAATGTGCTCTGGCTCTCTTGGTCCGAGCAGACCTACAGTCGCAGGACTTCATGTTGGGGTTTCTCCTTTGTAAGAAAAGTGCAGGGCTAACTGGGGCACATGCTCTATGCTAGCTAAGATTCTAAGAAAGAACATGCCTTCCCACCTACCCACACCCTCTGTCGCTTGAATCTCACGCTAGTTGAGGTATTATTCATCTTATTGGCACTGGAACCTGGTGGCTGCTTGCTAAACATCTGATTTCAATATGCCCTCTACATCACCGGAAAAGCACTGATGCACTGTGCGATTGGCCGATGCTTACCGGAAGCATGGTATGAAAGGCAGCCAAACAGTGGCTATCAAGCTCAAGACACCCCTCCACTACCCTCCTGAGAGAGTCTTGGTGTCCCCTCAGGCGCATGGTCGGTAAGAAGAGAATGGGGGGTGTATTTGCCACAGAAGGGGGCCCCAAAGAGGACAGCATGCGTGCAAATCCTCTCTGGGGTCAGTAAAATGAAAGGCTCGATTGTTTCAGAAAGTTTCTGAACAAACAAAAGACTTACGAGTGGGTGAGTTTATTTATTTGTATTTATTTATTTACTTTAGGGGGAGGGGTTCCAAGACTAACTCTTTTTTAAAAAAATATTTATTTTTTCCAACAGTTTTACTGGCACAAAATTTACCTATCATGTGATGAACAGTTCAATCATTCCATCACATCAAGAGGAGCTGTACAATCACCAACACATCTATCTTAGAGCCTCCTCCCCCGCCCCCGTGGTTATATCACCTTTAAACTGAGTTGTGGAATCATGATTGGCTCTAGTGTTCCTTCCCCCCTCCGCCGTCATTGTTTACTCCCCAAATCCCTTTTCCTCTCTATCACCTATCCTCACCCCTGCAGTCCCTACAACACCTTGTATCAGTTATTATCATCCCACATCCTCTCCTCCTGTGTTTCACAGCTGGGAAACCCAACAGCAAACAATGCAAGACAAATCGCACTAATGTGGTAAGGCTGAGATCACACTAGTATAGTGGCAAAAATCCAAATGATGCACAAGAGGGAGAAGATCCCCATCCACATTCAAAAATCCGGAGAAGATATTTCTTTCATGGGACAACTAAGAGATACTTGCACCCAGTACAAAATTTAGGATGTGTCTATTGGGAGGACGACTGGCTTGGTACCAAGTTCAATCCCACATAATCAAGATTATAATGGTCTTTGCCTGATAGTACGGTGTCAGGGACTCTTGCCTTTGGTTAGAACAGGCGATTTTAATAAGAGTTCTGCACTTGTGTCTGGTTGGATGTTTGAGGAAAGTTTGAGTCAATATTAGATGTCCTTCAAGTAGAACAACTTAGGATAGAATGGTAATCCACAGGCAAGGGCTTGATGTGTTGTTGTTGTTGTTGTTGCCATAGTGACCCTATGCACAACAGGATAAAACACTGCCCAGCACCATCCTCACAATCTTTCCTTTGTATGAATGCTTTGCTGCAGCCACTGTGTGAATCCACGTATCATTGAGGAACTTCCTCTCTTTCAGTGCCCATCCACTTTATCAAGATATAATGTCCTTCTCCAGGGACTGGTCTCTCCTGATAATGTGTCCAAAGTATGTAAGATAAAGTTTCACTAACCTTACCTCTAAGGAGCCCTCTGGCTGTACTTCTTCCAAGATAGATTGGTTTGTCCTTTGAACATTCCATGGTTCTTTCAATAATTTTCTCCAATGTCACAATTCAAATTCATTGATTTTTTTTCTGTCTTCCAAAGGTAGACATTACCATGACACTGGGTG
>NW_022103899.1:33093687-33094620 GCF_000313985.2 Echinops telfairi | reverse complement strand
CTCCAATGTCACAATTCAAATTCATTGTTTGTTTTTTTTCTGTCTTCCAAAGGTAGACATTACCATGACACTGGGTGTGTGTTCCTCTCTATTCTGAATGGAGTAGATCTTTTAAAATGTGCCTGTAGCTATTACCTTCTAAAAAGTAATAAAGGTTTAACTTGTTCAAAATATTTATTTCGAATAAAGGTATACAACTACTGGCTAACTAAAAAATACTTAGCATTAGGATTCCCTTTCCAAAGTTGTTAGCTGAGTTCTTCCTCTGTTTTGATTTTTTTTTTTTTAATCAGACCTTAGCCACATATTCTGCCTAAGCGTTTGTTCAGGACACACTCAGCATTTGTCCAAGCATGGACCTCTTTGATCCGTTATTCGGTTTATTTATTTACCTATTAATTGCTCAATGAATATACATGAGCCTATTACTCTCTATTCAAGATTCTAGATGTTGTGGGAGGTAATAAAAAGAAAAATAAATATATGACAACTGTTTTCAATAATCTTATCATTTGGCATGATAATAAGGTGTACCTATGAGGAGCAAAAATAACAGGGACAAAGCAACAAATAAGGAGGCCAGTAGTATGATGGGTTATACATGGGATTGCTAACTGCCAGGTTGCTTATGCAAATCCACCACCTACTCAAAGAGACAAAGATGAGGCTTTCTGCCCCTGTAAAGATTCACAGGCTTGGAAACCCAAAGGGGCTTTTTACTCAGTCCCCTGGAGTCACTATGAGCCAGAATCAACCCATGGCAGCGGATGGAATAAACAGTACTTACAGAATGTCTTTTCTATACTAAGCTTCCTTAAACTATGGAATGTTATCATGCAATATCTGTAAAATCCCTCAACACAAGAATACCTTCTTCTATTAAATTGGCATTCTATGATGCTCACCATCCTGACACAACCACTGAAGACAAAG
>NW_022103899.1:33086129-33089525 GCF_000313985.2 Echinops telfairi | reverse complement strand
TAGTTTGCATATATTAGAGACTCTTTTCACACACTAATAACAGGCCAGTGAACTTGACACAGACCGTGGAGATCGTCAGAGAGCATTTTAGTTTGATGCAAAAAATGATGAATGAACTGGAAAGAGCTGTGTGTTCTGATTCCCAGTCCATACACAGACAGAGCATGCTGTGACTGAGAGTACATGGTATTCAAAGATGAACAAATAAGATCATCTCTGACTGACAGAACCCCTAGTTCCAATGGGGGACAGGGGGCAGATAGGAAATAAATGATTAACCAGTGGCTGTTTAATTGAATCAAGTGCACAGTACCCACTTTTCATGTGTCAAAATAGAGCGACACATCGTGCTTCCCTTGGCTGATGGTTCAGAGGTGGACCATGAGGCCTTTCTTCCCAGGAACCTCTGGGTGTGCTCTCCACCCTCAAACCTTGCAGTTACTTCTTGTTAACCATCTGGCTCACCCAGGGACTGTAAGCACAAAATAACGCATCAATGTTAATGTTGTAACATGGACTAGAAGTGTACACAATTGATGAAAAATGAAGTCTTAAGCTCATTCACAGATTTATGAAAACATTTACTTTTTTGGTTTTTACTTCGCCATCTACCATTTGGGAAAGGCCGTCCATGGAGCCCATTTGAGGACCATTAACCAGAATCATATACAAAGAAAGATGTCATTGAGCTAAATGCTAGCCTCTAATTTCACCATCTTCCGTTTTAAGATCCCCATCTCTCCGGCCTCTGATTAAAAATTGAGGTCTTGACTGTGATGCACACATCTATTGAAAAAAATGAAAAATCAAATATTTGATCTGCATTATATCTAAAGATCAATCTGATTAATGACCCATCCGTATATTTATTTCTAAAGTTATAAAACATGTGACCGACAACACATATGTCTAAAACTATTCCCTGAAATCTTTCCTTTATTAGATAAGGAGACTGTTACCAAGAACGTTCCAATCACTTGTGCGAATCTCACAGCTAGTTAATCACAGGAGCAGAAGTGTGGCCTTAGAACTTGTGATCTTGCATGTCATATCTTCTTAATTGTGCAAACTCCATGGATCACAATGGACACAACAGGAAATGGCTCACAAAAAGTGAAGCGCCTCACTTCAGATAGGTATCCCAACGAAGGGCATTCCCTATGTTTCCTTGAGAGAGACTGTTAGGAGCCCCTGAAGACTGAACGTTGGTCTGGCAGAAACGATCTGCATCCCCTAATGTGGTTGGTTGGCCCTACTGAATATACTACCTGTGGCACCTGTTTCCAGTCCAGCTGAAGATGCTTTGAGTTCTCGTTTGTAATGTCTGAGAAGAACGGGCTCATGGTTACCATAGCAACTGTCCAGCGGTGACTCCTTATGTGTGGAGACAGGGTTGGCAACCACAATATTGCTCCTTTTTCTTGATTTAGACTGGCCCTGAGGGAGGGGCCCAGGCCAGGGTGGTTTTCTTTTTCAAGCTTTTCAGATGATAAAGGACAGCCCCTGGGAGAGTCCTTTAAATTCTTATTAAAGCAGATTTGGCTAGGAGTTCATAGTTCATTCAATTCCATCTTTCCTGCTTCACTTCAGATTTTCCCATAGTGCATACCTGGTGACTTGTTTAAATGTCTCTCCCTCCCTCCCTCTCTCCCTCCCTCCCTCCATCTTTACCTCTCTTTCTTACTCCCCTCTCTTTCCCTTTCTCACTCTCTCTTCTCAAAGGAAAGACCTGTGTCCACTCTGGCACATTATGTGATGTCTGACTTTCCAAGGTGCAAACTCATTAATATTCTTAATTAAAATTGTGCTTTCTCCATCTATGTTGCATTGGGCTGTGTTGAAACTTAATTGCAGTGAGGGACTGAGAACATCTGGCAGGTCTAACAGCCATGATCTGTACTTGGGAATATCTTGTATGAATTACCAGCAGAGAATGCGTCACTGAGATGGCCACTACGCCGTGGAGCTGTGGGGGAAGAAGTAAAAAACAATCAAATAACAACCTCTCAATTAGGTTCTCCAAAAGGCTCTGATGATTAGCTGGCTATGGGCAACATTTAGCCCCACGTGGAAAACATAGGCAACAACATAAAATAAGCACACGTGCCATCACAATAATTTGGGGAAGGTGAAGAGAAACATACACACACACCCCTGCCTTTTTTTTTTAACAGCAGGCTGTCCAATATTTGGCAGCTCTTTTGCAAATGACTATTTTCCTTCCTTCATTAGTGTGATGCACAGAATAAGTTCTATTCAATTTCATGTTATTGACTTAACTGATGTCAAAACATTGTGCTGGTTATGACCTCGGCAGTGATAGACATCTTCAGTAGAAAATTGCTCAGTCATTAAAATGTGGTCCTTGAATTCTCATCAAGAATTCTCTGGTAGAGATATTCAACTTCCTTTTTTAAATTGTTTTATTTTCTTTTTTTGGTCTGGTTTTTTTAATCGTTTTATTAGGGGCTCATACAACTCATCACAATCCATACGTACATCAATTGTGTAAAGCACATTTGTACATTCATTGCCCTCATCATTCTCAAGACATTTGCTCTCAACTTAAGCCCTTGGTATCAACTTCATTTTTAAATCACTTTAAAGGGAAGATTTGAAATGTAAGTGTTTATCATTGAAAAGCATGTGAAGCGTTTTGGTAAACAATGATGGACAGATTGTGCTTATAGATGGCTGGATCAAAATGCAAATATCCCATGAAGATGCTGCCTCATCCCTGTTCTCCAGGCAGAAATGGACTCCCTGGTGATTGACGTCTCTAAGCAGCCTGAACACAACCCATGAGCTCTCCCGGCCCTCAGCTGCTGGCCTCACCCTTATGATTGGCAGTGTATGGTATGGCGATGGTCCCCACCCTCCCCAAATGGCCCGCTATGACAATGGAAGTGGCTATAGAAGAAGGGGCTCCAGTGCGGTGGCAGCAGCTATCGGGGTGGATATGGCAGTGGAGGCTATGGAGACAGAAGCTATGGTAGAGGAGGTGGGGGTGGGGGTGGCTTTAGAGGGATAAGGTGGCTTTAGAAGAGGCTGGAGGGGACCCGAGTGGGTCAGGGGAAGGAGGCTACCGAAGCTCTGAGAGATTCCAGCTAGGGGGCTCCAGGAGGGCTGTTAGGGAGTTAGTTACTTTTGCCTAGGAAGAGCAGGTGGTTGCTTTTCAAGCTTGGTTATGTCAGCACATAGTTGTAGACTATTAAAAAAAAAAAACACATGCTATGAATTTTTCCTTGTTTGCCCACCAGTAAGTAACCTTTTCTTCTCCATTTTTTTGTGATTCACTGTAGTTTGTGGAAAGCAAACATTTAGATATATTAATGATTTTGGTTTCTGTTATGTAAAACTAAGTATTTTTAAAAGTACCATTGTTTATATTTTTTT
>NW_022103899.1:33083799-33086029 GCF_000313985.2 Echinops telfairi | reverse complement strand
TTTTTTTCTCTAAGGAATAAAGATTTGCCTTTAAAATTAACTATATATTTTCTTTGCTTTAGTTTAATACAATAGATAATAAAGTATTCCTCTGAATTAAAAAATAATAATAATGGAGAATTCATTCACAGAGCAGTTAAAGACCATGCACTATTTGCCAACTCTTTTGGCAGCCCTTACAGTAATAAGGGATATAAAGATTAATGTTCTTGGGATTTTCATAGTCTACTGAAGGAGAGGAGAGAGCCATTCCTAACTATAACATTAAGGAATAGGTGATAAAGTGTGATAGTTCAGAGGAGGCTTTGAACTGTGATAACTGAACTTGTTATGAAAGAGTAACAACTAATGAAAGCAAAAGTTCAGGGCTGACAAGTTCAAAGTCAACTCCCCAGGTAATAGGACTCACTCACGGTCTAGTCTTGAAATCCACAAGGCCAGTCAGGTCCCTGAGAGTTTTGACCAGACCCTAATGGTACAAGGTGAGACGATACTAAAAGCCCTCTGTACATTTGCCCTGCGTCCTTGCCCGACTTCCTCTCATCTCTCAACATTGCCAGGCTCCTACGCACATCTATGGCATGTTAACACACAGCTCCATCTTGGTTTCTGGAAAAGCCCTTAGCTGCAAATATTTTATAGGTTTGGTAAGTTTTCTGAAAAAAAAAGTAAAAAAGGATGAAAATCAAGTGGTCAAGCTTACATTAGGGAGGAAGCTGTCTTCTACTGTCACCTAGACCTCTTCTTTTCATGACCACCTCCCCAACCCAACAATCTTTCTCTTCTCACACAGGTGGTACAAATTGTTAATGGGCTCAGCTGCAGGTCCAAAGACTTCAGCTCTCTACAAGCTTTGGGTGTGAGCTAGTATTCTTTCCGGCTCCAGAGCAGAAAATAGAATATGAGCAGGTGACCCGAGAAAAGCATTTTCCTGACATGCTCTGCACTTTATTCCAGCAGATATTTTCATGCAACAGGGATTTTTTTTCAAGTCATGATTTAGTTTCCAGGTACTTAAACCATTGTTTCCATCGAGTCGGCTTTGAAAAGCAGCAGATTCGTTGTGGCAGAAGATTGTCGATGATCCAGCAAGCGGCAGAGATCACTGGCACAGTCAGAGAGCAGGGAGGTGGGTCATCCGTCTTTCAGCAGGCACACACAGATGACCCTTCCCTGCCATCTGTTCTTTCCCTTGAGGTACTTGAGCCTTATTGGATAGAGGCATCGATCAAAGTTAAAGCTATAGAGGGACTGAGGAAATCGCTTCAGTTGTCAGTAACTCAAATGTTAAAAAAGAATCAAAAGTGAGATGCTTGCTATCCCATTCTGGCTTCCGACTCTGTGGATTAGGTAAACATAAGGCTGTTGCTTCACAGTAGTGTAGTTCTCATTGCTTTCGTTCTTGTTATTGTTTTGTTGTTATTTGTTTTTTCTTAATATACACAGCCAAGAAATTCTACAATGAACAGAAAAATGTTTATTTTTCCTTAGAGATGGGACTGTTTAAACAAAGGGCGCTAATTTGAACTAAGGCTCCTTGTGTCTCTTTATGAAAAATTATAACTTGAAGGTTCATGTGAGGTGAAGGAGAACAAGAAGAAATAGACATCAAGTTGAGATGCTGTGCCAAACATCTGGAGGAGAGAATGAGAGCATTATGGGCAAACAGATGGAGGGAAGCTTGGCCAGATAAAAATAAAGGGAATGCCACTCAGCATCCCATTAGCTAAGAGAATTCTGTTTAAAAGGAAAGTATCTATAAAACCTGCCCTTTAAATAGTCTCTTGACCTTAAAACACGTTAAAAAATTAGAGTTTGTATCAAGCCTCTAGCTTTACTTTGAAGCTTTTAATTTACTAATTAGTGGGTGTATTGTTCCTTCATCTTTTACATCAGACACAAGACTCTACAGATAAACACTTACAGGAAAATATATTTCTCTGCTATTTGGATTGGACTTCGTAACTTCATTCGAAAAATGAGCACCTAAATCCTGCATTTGTAAAACCTGTGTTTGTTCAGGGAAGGTGATAAAGATTTGGGGGGAAATTAGCTTCGATGTTGAAAGAAAGCTGGGAGGAAAGGGCATTTATAGAGGTCTAGATAAAGACATGTACATATGCAAATATATTTATATGAGGATGAGGAAATAGAGCTATGAGCCTATATTTATAGGTTTAGTATTAAGGTAGCAGAAGGACATTGGGCCTCCACTCAAGTACTCCCTCAA
>NW_022103899.1:33080878-33082258 GCF_000313985.2 Echinops telfairi | reverse complement strand
AAACTCACTGCCATTGAGTGGATTATGCCTCAGAATGACCCTGTAAGACACGGTAGATCTGCCTCCTGTGGGTTTCCAAGATCGTAAATCCTTATGCGAGTAGAAAGCCTCATCTTCCTCTCAGAGCAGTTGGTCGTTTCACATTCAAACTGCTGGCCTTGAGGTTAGCCTCCCAGGGCATAGCCCATTAGGCCACTAAGCTTCCTTTCAGGTCCACAGAGGTCCTAAACTTGCCCTGATGGAGTATGGAGAAGCATCCTTCTAAAACAAAAAGTGCACACATTTAGCATCTTCTCGTATCTTACAGGGAGAAAGTCAAGACTTTCTACTCCCAGAAAGAGTTACCATCTCAGACACTCGCAGGGACAGGTCTACCTTGTCCTACAGGGTTGCTATGAGTTAGTCGTGACTCGATGGCAGTGAGTTTGTTTTTTGTTTTATTATCCTACAAGAGACACAAGGAGAGAGACGTTAGTGTGAAAAGGGATTTCACCACCAAGAAAGAAGATCCAGGAGTGGAGCGTGTTCTGTGGACAGGGGTCTCTGTGCTGAGAACCTTCTATACTCCAAGGAAAATTGATGCTAAGGGGATCCTCAAGGGATGATGAGCCCACAGATGTAAAAAAGAGACAAGGACCTTCCTCTAGGGCCAAAAAAGAGGAAAAGATTTCCCCTAGAGCTGGTGCCCTGAATTCAATCTTCTAGATTCCCAAACTGATAGAGAATACATTTCTATTTCACAATGCCCGCCCCCCTCCCCAGCCCCCAAAGAGTACATGCATCATTCTGTTGTACATTCCTTTTGTAGATGACATGGCCCAGATTTCAGGCCCCCTTTCCTTTAATATTCAAACAAAATGGCTGAGTCCTCCAACCCATGGACTAGGAAATGCATTACATGCTTGTAAGGCTTTCTGCTGTTCTCAGGAGGCCTCATGGCTGTCTGAGTTACCCCTTCCCCAAATGCCCTGCTTCCTCGGAGTGCATGACCCCTGCTTACTTCCCCACTTCCTGTGGCTGCTCTCCTCCTCCCAATGCTTTGTGCATTCATCCCTTCCCCATATCACCACCAACAAAAAGCCACTGTACACAACAGGCCTTTCTGAGTGACTTATAGTGAAAGAGGACCAACACCTGGAGAAATAATAAACAACTGAAAGATGAATACAAAAGACACTTCTTACTTTACTTCAGCCCTCCCCCACCCTCTCCTCCCCCATGGGAAATTTCTTACCAGCACTTCCTTGCCTTAAACGTTGGCTAGGGCCACAATGACCCTGTCAAGATTCCCAGTTGAAAATGTTCCAGTGAGCCTTCCTGTGACAGGTGACATCTTCCCAGGGTTGTCTTAGGGATGACCCTTCTTGGACTAGCAAGACC
>NW_022103899.1:33078335-33079577 GCF_000313985.2 Echinops telfairi | reverse complement strand
TGTCATAAACTATTTATCTCATGAAATTGACAAAACTTTGCTAAGTGCATTATTCTCTAACTTTGTCCAGGTCTTAAATTATTTGACAAATTTACCATTTTTTAAGGATCCATAATTTTCCTTTATATGAATTTTCCAGAGTTTGTTTATCCATTCCTTTAATAGTTGGAGTTTTTTATTGTCTGCATCTTTTGGCTATTATAAACATTGCAGCCATAAATGGAGGTGTGCATATGTCTGTTTGTATTTTGCTCTTTATTTCTATAGGACATAGACCACATAAAAAGACGACAGGATCATAACTATTTGTATTTGCCTTTGTTTAAGGACGTGCCATACTGATTTCCCTAGTGGCTGCATCCATCTGGAATCCTGCCAGCAGTGTATGAGAATTCCAATCTCTCCACATCCTCTGCAGCATTTATTATTTCATGATTTTTTTTAACATTTTGCTAAAGGCATCAGTGGAAAGTGGTACCCATTGTTGTGTGAAGGGCATTACACAAAGCCGCTGGGAGAGAGCGAGTGCTCCCATGGATCACCGGATTTCAACTCAAACACTAGTGGAGTCTAGACTAGCGAATTGCGCAATGTTCTGTTCTTGGAAAGCTTGCTCTGACACAGGCAGCCAGACAGGCACTCTGAGAACAAATAAAGGACAACTAATTGCTGAATGATACAGTAAAGACAATTATTATAAGAAGAGTTAAAGGAAGAAACACAATGTGGGGCTGAAAACATCATGTGTGGGGGGGCTGGGCATTCCCGGGAATGCTAAGGAACTGTTTCCTTGAGTTTCATTTGGCTTGAGGTTTCTTGGCTGAAGACCTAGCTAAGAAAGTCCGTTTTGTCTCCATGATGTTAATTTAAGGTCAAAAGCATAGTTTTTGTTTACTCCACAAGGACAGAAGAAGTTGACTCATTTTCACTGAATTTGCTAACACTTGGAGTGGAATCAAGATGCTCTTGAATCTGATTTGGGCTCATGTGACATGCACTGTACTAGGGGATAGAAGCAGACTTGAGGGACCACAGTCACAGTAAACCATGGTCTCTGCCCACATGGATCTGTTACCTGGTGAGGGATGATACAGGTGCATATAAAGGATGGCTGGGAACTCAGTGGGCGGAAAAGGGGAGAAGAGAGTTCTAGGGAGGAGGTTCAGATAGGGAAGGCACTGAGGCCCTATGTCATCTGGAGTTCGTGCCCCACGGAAGCAGTACTGAAGATGATCCTGGAAC
>NW_022103899.1:33073883-33076534 GCF_000313985.2 Echinops telfairi | reverse complement strand
TCTCCTCCCCGAGACCCCTCTGCAAGGGGAGGTCCAGTGGCCTACAAATGGGCTTTGGGTCTCCACTCCGCACTCCCTCCACCGCCCTCATTCACTATGGTAAAATTTTTTGTTCTGATGATGCCTGATCCCTGATCCCTTCGAAACCTTGTGATCGCACAGGCTGGTGTGCTTCTTCCATGTGGGCTTTGTTGCTTCTGAACTAGAGGGCCGCTTGTTTACCTTCAAGCCTTTAAGACCCCAACTAATAACTAACTGAAGAACCCAGGTGGCATCGTGATTACACATTGAGCTTCTAACCTCAGGGACAGTGGTTTGAATCCACCAGTCGGTCCTTGGGAGAAAGATGAAGTTTTCTACTCCCATCATGAGTTATGATCGCAGTTCGACACTGTCCTATAAAATCACTATGAGTCGAAATCTACTCTCTGGCAGCAAGTTAGGTTTTTTGAATGAATGAAAGGATCATGGGGATGAGGTAGCAACACAGGAGAAAGTTGTCAAATACATGCTGTCAATCAGTAATCAGCTGTCAGTAAGTCAATTCCAACAGATGGTGTCCCGATGTGGACCAGAGTGCCCAGGTGTACCGGAACTGTCCTCCTCAGGGGCTTCCTATGGCTGATTTTGTGAAAGATTGCTAGGTCTTTATTCCAAGGTACACCTGGGTGGACTTGAATCTGTGATCTTTCTGTTAGCAGGTACATTCTTTCGCTAGAGACTATCAATATGAGGGAGGCTTCAACAGGTTCATGGGCAATTCTCATTGTCTTTTCATTCCTTTTTTCCACAAGCATTTCAAAGTCCCCTCATATATATTATCCCTCTTTTTCCTTCGTCCCTAGCAGATCTTGGTTCCTCGGGGAGAAAAGGGGTGCTATCTATCCTGTGACATTAATGGACACTACTTTTAACGTACATAAAATATTTACACAGTGAAGGGCTAGAGTCTTAGATTCTCTTCCTTCCGGTTCTATGTACACATTAACAAGTAAAACCTAAAACAGAAGGGGAAGAACCAAACAGGACCCAGCGTTCCCTGATCGTGGATTTACGGAGGAACAAGGAGTGCCGTTCAACCTTCAGCTTCCTCAGGGGTGGCTGGGATAGCTGCCATTTCTTCTTCGTTCTTCACGAGAGGAGATGCGTCTGGCTACCAGGAACTAGGTAAATAAACAAGCAACGAAATAAACCCACAGATCTTAGGTAAGGAACCCTGGTGACACGGGGGTTCAGCTTTGTGAGCCGTCTAAAAGGTTGGCAGTTCAAACTTACCAGCTGCTCTGCAGGAGAAAGATGAACCTGTCTGGTCTCATCAAGATTTCGCTCGAGAAGCCCCAAGGAGAACTTCTGCCCTGTCTGATGGCATCACCATGAGTTGGAACCGGCCCGTGGTGGTGAGATTTTGGTTTGGGTAATTGGGTAAAAGCATACATTGTGTAATCTCTAGGAGCTCTTTCAATATCAAAGCACTTCATTTTCAATACATTCTACTTCATCCTTCAAACCCTCTCGGGCTCTCTGTAGATCTTCGCCTTTTACACTAATCCACAGTGATTGACTGTTTCCATGCACTCTTGGCTGGAGTGGTTCAGGTCTTAGGGCCTTGGGATCGGTCGGCTTTGAATTTGAATTCTTGTTCTGAAATAAATTGATTGAGTGAAAGCTGGCAAGCGATTTCACCTCTTTACCCTGCAGAGGCAAACACAATGACGACAACAGCAAAACCAGAATCTTATCTCCTGTTGGTTGCCTCTAAGTCTGAAACTGGTTTAATTACTAGACATGTATTAGCTCATTTAGGATCAGCTCTCTACCCTAAGTCCCACTTGCTCCTTATTTCACGAACATGAAAGAAACGGAAGCGAAGAAAGGGTCCTTGGCACTCAAAGGGCCACGAGGACGGGGTGGAGGTGTGAGGGGGAAGAACGTGGAAGTAGTGCTTTTTCTCGCGGTCCTGGTTCAGAGGCTGGGCATTCTCTACACCTCCTCTCACGTGTGCTTGGAGCGTGTGGATTGTAGAGTGAAGGCGAGAGGTTTATAAAGGCCTTAGCCTCATGACAGGCACCTAACAGATACTACACCAATGGGAACGATTATCATTAAAAGGGGCTGCTTAAATTGAACTGTCACCCATTTCCCACTCAGTTGTGCCCGTGTTTTATCTGCTGTGCATCTTTCTGATGGTCTCCCTGGATGGTAGTGTCCCTGAGAGGAGAACCCAGGCTTCCTATCTATTTTCTCATAGACTTCCAGAATTCTGTGAAAATAAAGTTCTGTTCTTCAAAGCCTCCCCAACCAAGAAGCACAAACCCACTGACAAAGTCTCTGCAGGGTTCCCAGGGCTGTATCTTTGCCGAAGCAGATTGCCTCGTCTTTCTCCCACAGTGTGCCTGCTGGGTTCAAATCACCAAATGTTAGCTGCCAAGCATTCAACCACCGAGCCACCGGGGCCCCTTTGAAAGCCATTCAACTGAGTGGTACTTCAGTTGCAGTTGTTATTTCTGTTCGGTGCTGTCCGGTCGACTCCAACTGAGAGTAGCTGTATAAACAGCAGAGGAAGCACTGCCCGGCCTGGCCCATGCTCACAAGCATTGCTATGTTCGAGTCCGTTGTTGCAGCCTCTCTGTCTGCCCAGAACATAGCTGTAA
>NW_022103899.1:33071650-33073241 GCF_000313985.2 Echinops telfairi | reverse complement strand
TTCTTTAGCCTGTCATGTAAACGTTTGAGGTGAGAATCTGGGGGCTAAAAGGCTATATTAGTAATTCTGCCAAGAGTGAAGAAACAGATCAACTTGACCCACAGCTCATTAGCCAGCACCCAGCATCAGCCTTCCAGCCTTGCGGGCAACCAGCCACTGGAGAACTATGGGCCAGTCGCTAAGAAAAGGCAATCGGATAAAAGTGGCTACACGAATTGCACAAAAAGCCCTTTATTTCCTGCTAGAGAGGTTTCAAAGGAGCCTTGGTGGCTCAGTTCAGAGACTCTGTGGGAGAAAGGCCTGGTGGTCTCCTTCCATCAAGAAAACCCCATGGGACTGTTCTACTCTGTCCCATGGGGCCACGATGGCAACGCCTTGGCACCTAGCAGCGACAAGAGAGAGACTGTTCACATGTTAGGAGCATTCTGCCTGTCGGTGAAGTGGTATGGAAAGGTGCTGTAGCACACAGGCTTTGCAGGCACAGTCCCGAATGGGTTTGAGTGACGATAGCCTCTCTGAGCCTTGGTTTCCTCCACTGTTAACTGTCAGCCAGGTCAGAAGAGTAGAGAAGCAGATGCTAGATGAGTTCATGTATCTGAAGCACGCAAGAATACCGACGCCAAAGATGGCCAGGGCGAGTCCAAAAGTATTGCTACAAGATCATAGACACTGGTATAAAACAAAATGCCAAAATGTGAAGTGGTTGTTATCTACCTACTGCCCATCTAGATTGATCTAGATTGATAGGCCTGTGAAAGCAGGGTTTCTTTAAGTTCTTTTTTTAGTTTGGGGACCAAAAAGAAGCCTGAATGCTCCAGGATCAGGACTATTGGGTGGATGGGAAGTTTCATTTCCCAATGGCATCGTCGTAGGAAAACCTTCACTGTCCTCAAAGAATCAGCAGGTGCATTGTCATGATGAGAAGGGGAAAAAATCCTCAGTGTAACTTCCTGTTTCTCAGTAATGCAGTTTTCCACTTTCTTAAAGTTTCTTCATCAGAAACCCTGCTGATCAACCACCTTCTGCTCATCAAGAACATCTATCCACATTACATGTCAAAATCCCACACACCGTCCCCATTACTCTCTGAATGGATCACTTCACTTTGAATCCAGCTTCCCTCGGAAGCCACTGTTTGGATTGCACCCCTTTCCAAAGACGCCCTACTGAGATGAAGAGAAACATTTCACGGAGAGGACCTCTTCGCAGCCGTCCACTCATCACCTCGTCATGTTTAAATGCGGGTTGTTGGAATATCCTGTGTGTCTATGAATGTTTAGAATCACCCCCGATTAATGGTGACCAAAGGTGCCAAGGAGGGGGCTGGGCCCTTTTGTTTGGGGGACATTGAGTTTATGTCGTTGATGGAGGGATGACTTGGATAAGGCTAGTGGTCATGGTGGTAAAACATGAAACACTGCCATCAGTGTCATGGAGTTGTAAATGCAAAGGTTGTTGTGTGCGCAGATGTTTGGGTATGCATGTTTTCACCAAAATGAAAGAGAGAGAGTGAAAAATGTCAATTGAGAGAATTCCACAGATTCCTGTTGTAAAATGCTGAGCCTAGTGCCTGGTACATTGTGATCCTGCA